>NC_058083.1:227456987-227762682 GCF_014858855.1 Bufo gargarizans | reverse complement strand
GATCATTACAATTTCAATTGCTTACAGGAATGCTGAATGCATTCACAAGGGACACTAAATGAGCCATATTGTACATCATTTGGTTGTCTCTGGACAAAAGTATCTCTGCACCAAGGATTTTTAAATCTATGATAATCTGAATGAAAAACCAATATGTGCTTGAAGAAAATACTAATTTTGTGTAATTATTGTTTTCGTAAATTATTTCATCACTTCAGGACCCCTTCATTTTCCCCCAAAATTGCGTCAGGAGTGCAGCTATGTACACTACGTGCAGAATTATTAGGCAAATGAGTATTTTGACCACATCATCCTCTTTATGCATGTTGTCTTACTCCAAGCTGTATAGGCTCGAAAGCCTACTACCAATTAAGCATATTAGGTGATGTGCATCTCTGTAATGAGAAGGGGTGTGGTCTAATGACATCAACACCCTATATCAGGTGTGCATAATTATTAGGCAACTTCCTTTCCTTTGGCAAAATGGGTCAAAAGAAGGACTTGACAGGCTCAGAAAAGTCAAAAATAGTGAAATATCTTGCAGAGGGATGCAGCACTCTTAAAATTGCAAAGCTTCTGAAGCGTGATCATCGAACAATCAAGCGTTTCATTCAAAATAGTCAACAGGGTCGCAAGAAGCGTGTGGAAAAACCAACGCGCAAAATAACTGCCCATGAACTGAGAAAAGTCAAGCGTGCAGCTGCCAAGATGCCACTTGCCACCAGTTTGGCCATATTTCAGAACTGCAACATCACTGGAGTGCCCAAAAGCACAAGGTGTGCAATACTCATGGCCAAGGAAAGAAAGGCTGAAAGACGACCACCACTGAACAAGACACACAAGCTAAAAAGTCAATACTGGGCCAAGAAATATCTCAAGACTGATTTTTCTAAGGTTTTATGGACTGATGAAATGAGAGTGAGTCTTGATGGGCCAGATGGCTGGATTGGTAAAGGGCAGAGAGCTCCAGTCCGACTCAGACGCCAGCAAGGTGGAGGTGGAGTACTGGTTTGGGCTGGTATCATCAAAGATGAGCTTGTGGGGCCTTTTTGGGTTGAGGATGGAGTCAAGCTCAACTCCCAGTCCTACTGCCAGTTTCTGGAAGACACCTTCTTCAAGCAGTGGTACAGAAAGAAGTCTGCATCCTTCAAGAAAAACATGATTTTCATGCAGGACAATGCTCCATCACACGCGTCCAAGTACTCCACAACATGGCTGGCAAGAAAGGGTATAAAAGAAGAAAATCTAATGACATGGCCTCCGTGTTCACCTGATCTGAACCCCATTGAGAACCTGTGGTCCATCATCAAATGTGAGATTTACAAGGAGGGAAAACAGTACACCTCTCTGAACAGTGTCTGGGAGACTGTGGTTGCTGCTGCACGCAATGTTGATGGTGAACAGATCAAAACACTGACAGAATCCATGGATGGCAGGCTTTTGAGTGTCCTTGCAAAGAAAGGTGGCTATATTGGTCACTGATTTGTTTTTGTTTTGTTTTTGAATGTCAGAAATGTATATTTGTGAATGTTGAGATGTTATATTGGTTTCACTGGTAAAAATAAATAATTGAAATGGGTATATATTTGTTTTTTGTTAAGTTGCCTAATAATTATGTACAGTAATAGTCACCTGCACACACAGATATCCCCCTAAAATAGCTAAAACTAAAAACAAACTAAAAACTACTTCCAAAAATATTCAGCTTTGATATTAATGAGTTTTTTGGGTTCATTGAGAACATGGTTGTTGTTCAATAATAAAATGAATCCTCAAAAATACAACTTGCCTAATAATTCTGCACTCCCTGTATTACTGCTATCTTCCTGCAGGTAATAATTTGTGTGCAGTGTCAGTGCTTGCGCAATCACCTTGACGTAATAGTAGCTCAAGGTGCGGCAACTACTTCAGAGCCTTGACATATTATTACCTTTCAGAAGCAGACTCTCTCTTAATATGTTTCCCTTTGTAAGAACAACATATTATAACCACAAGTCTGTATTTTCAGTAGCCAAAACTGCACATACAGTACGTTTAAAAAATTCTTACATGAGCACTGAAAGAATATAGTGGTCTCAAAATTATTAAGTGCTCCACCAGCCCACATAGCTAGAGGAGAAGGTTGACACATGCTAAGGCAGATATGCTGCTGAAGATGACCACAACACTGTCCATGACCAACCATCACTGTGCAGGGTAAAGCTGGAAAGAACTGGGTCCCTGGGCATACTAATGAGCATGGCAAGCTACACGACTATTTGCTTTCGTGTTCAGTTGACAAAAGTTTCGTTAACACCAAGCAAGGAGATGGTTCCTGGCTAGACATGCTTTTAGACCCTTGTTATAAAAGCAAAATAGTGATTTTTTTTTTCTATTATTAAAGAGAAGCACTGTATGTATAACCAGATATGTTTTGTACCCATCTTGCAGCAGTTTTTCAGAAGCAAAGACTTGTCACTCATATAGTATTTCTGACCAGGAAGCCTCTCCCCAACCCCTGCTCTGCTGCCGTCTCTACCTGTGCTACTTCTACAACAAGTAGCACAAGCTGCAGCACATTCAAGTGTTGTGCTATACTGATACACACCAACAAACGGACTGTGCCCTTTCTCCAGCACATACCCTTTTCCCTGATCCCTTGGTCTTCTGGTGAAGCAGATTGGAACAGTGGCCAGAACTGAACAGTGGCCCAGTTTGATATGGGTGTACTGTCAGGTATAGCCTCTAGTGTACTGTCAGAAAAGCTACTGTATATGTTATGGCAGGTGGTGTTGTCACATGGATCTGTGAGGGTTTTCACACACCACCAGTTGATGCCGCTGAATAGATCTGCCATTGCTGACTGTTTCTATTTATCACCGGTCCAATGATGTCACTGCTGCTGTCTGCCTGTCAATCCTGATCCATGCTGTACTGCTATTGCTGCCCCTCTGCTGCCCGGTTACTACCTCTACTGAGGCACACATCTCCTATGATGTCTGTAAGGTTCCATACTGTACTGAGCTTGCCGCAGCTATCACTGCCACTACTGCTACCCCTACACAGCTGCTGAACTGCCAACATGTCTGCCAGGTTCCATACCACTTGCACTCTCAGAAAAGGTAGAATTTTTGGACAGCTGGTTCATAACAAGCCATTCTTTTTTCTGATATTACCATGTATATATAAACACGGACAGGGATCTGCCCCATTATGGAATAATTTTTGGACAACTTGTTCAGAAAAAGCCACTGCTCAGGAATATAGCTGAACCTTGTACACAGAACCTTTTACAGCCTCTTTCATACAGAGTCATACAGTATCTGTGCACTGTGCACAGCCACCATAGAACTCTATATGTGCAGAAATATTCTACCCTAGAACCAATGCTTCTAGGGCAGAATATCAGAAAATTTTACCATAACTTATTTCTGATGGATTTTTATGGTGGGATTTTTAAGTTACAAGGCTGCAAAAAACAAGATTTGTGTCACGTACCGGCAGGACAGGTAGTGGATCCTCTGGACCAGAGAGGCGATGGCGCGGGTTGTACTAAAGGACCGGTTCTAAGCAGTTACTGGTCTTCACCAGAGCCCGCCGCAAGGCGGGATGGATTTGCTGCGGCGGTAACTACCAGGTCGTGTCCCTAGTAACAACTCGACCTCTCTGGCAGCTGATAAGGCGTGGTACACAGGGAGAAGGCAAGAGCGTAGTCGGACGTAGCAGAGGTCAGGGCAGGCGGCAAAGGTTCAAAGGCGAGTAGACGGTAGCAACGGGTTCGGCAACAGGCAAGGCAAACAAACACAGTGGAACGCTTTCTCTGAGGCACAAGGCACAAAGATCCGGCAGGAAGCTGTGGGAGGAGAAGGTATAAATGGGCAGTGCACAGGTGCAGCCTAATTAAGTCAGCACTGCCTCTCACAAACCTTAACCCTTAATAACCCTTTTGGACCAGGCACCAATCACTGGTGCACTGGCCCTTTGAATCTAAGAGTCCTGGCGCACGCGCGCCCTAGAGAGCGAGGACGCACACGCCGAGACACTGGGGTGCTGCCTGGGGGCATACGCTGTGAGCGCTCCGAGGCCAGCAGGGGACCCGGAGCGCTCAGCGTAACAGTACCCCCCCCCCTTTGATCTCCCTCTCTTTTTGGTACCGAAGAACTTGCGGATGAGACTGCGGTCCAGGATGTTCTCCTCCGGCTCCCATGACCTCTCCTCAGGACCGCAGCCCTCCCAGTCGACCCAAAAAAATATTTTTCCCCGGGAGATCTTGGTCGCCAAGATCTCCTTGACAGGAAATATATCGGAGGTACCGGCGACAGGGGTGGGAGAAACAAGCTTGGGAGAAAAACGGTTAAAGACAGCAGGTTTAAGAAGGGAGACATAGAAGGAGTTATGGATTCGGAGGGAGGGAGGAAGATGGAGCTGATAAGAAACTTGATTGATACGACTCTTGATTTTATAGGGTCCCAAGAAACGAGGGCCCAACCTAAATCGGATGTACCTAGAGGAGAGCCACACCTTGTCACCCGGGCGGAATTCCGGAGGAGATCTGCGTCTCTTGTCAGCTTGAACCTTCATACGGGCGGAAGCCTTGAGGAGAGCAGCGTGGGTCCAGCGAGGTGGAAGAGGATGACGGCCAAAAACTACAAAGAAAGGAGACTTGTTAGAGGCAGAGGATTGTTTGTAGTTGTAGGAGAACTCCGCCCAGGGAAGTAGATCAGCCCAGTCGTCATGGCGTGAGGATACAAGGTGACGCAGATAGTCACCCAAAATTTGGTTCACCCGTTCTACTTGGCCGTTAGACTGAGGATGGTACGAAGAAGAAAAGTCCAATTTGATCCCGAGCTGAGCACATAGAGCCCTCCAGAATTTGGAGACGAATTGTACCCCACGATCCGAGACAATATGTTTGGGAAGGCCATGGAGACGGAAGATGTGTTGGAAAAATTGTTTTGCCAACATGGGTGCAGAGGTTAGACCGGGCAGGGGTACAAAGTGAGCCATCTTGGAGAAGCGATCCACCACGACCCAAACAACGGACTTGCCATGGGAGGAGGGAAGATCTGTAATAAAGTCCATGGCGATGTGAGACCAGGGAACTTCAGGAACGGGTAGAGGCAAGAGGAGACCCGCTGGTTTCTGGCGAGGCGATTTATCCCGGGCGCAAATCATACAGGCCTGGACGAAGTCCAAGGCATCTTTCTCTAGAGAAGACCACCAGTACCTTTGGGAGATTAGTTGGAGAGACTTTTGCACCCCTGGATGACCGGCAAAAGGGGAGGCGTGGCCCCACTTGAGAATTCGCAGCTGCTGACGTGGAGGTACGTAGGATTTGCCAGGAGGAAGAAGGCGCAGGTCCACGGGAGCGACTGTTATAAGGCGTTCTGGAGGGATAATATATCGAGGTGTTAACTCGTCGCCCACCACATCAGAGAAGCGAGACAGAGCATCTGCCCTAATGTTCTTACAAGCCGGACGGAAATGGATCTCAAAATTAAAGCGGGCGAAGAACAGAGACCAACGAGCCTGACGGGGATTTAATCTCTGAGCAGACTGGAGATAAGCCAGGTTCTTGTGGTCCGTGAAGATGTACACAGGATGTGTGGCGCCCTCGAGTAAATGTCTCCATTCCTCCAGTGCCAATTTAATAGCCAGCAGTTCCCTGTCCCCAATGGAGTAATTTCTCTCTGCGGAAGAGAATGTTTTAGAAAAGAAGCCACAAGTAGAAGTCTTGCCCCGGGAAGACTTCTGGGTGAGGACAGCTCCGGCTCCCACCGAGGAGGCATCCACTTCAAGAGAGAAAGGCTTGGTGGAATCTGGTCTAGAGAGAACGGGTGCAGAGGCAAAGGCGCATTTCAGGGACTGGAAGGCTTCCTTGGCTTGGGAAGGCCAGGATTTGGGGTTAGCTCCTTTTCTTGTGAGGGCCACGATAGGAGCTACCAGAGTGGAATAGTGAGGGATGAATTGCCTGTAGTAATTCGCAAAGCCCAGAAATCTTTGTATGGCTCGGAGACCAGAGGGGCGTGGCCAATCCAGAACCGCCGAGAGCTTGGCTGGGTCCATTTGAAGTCCTTGGGCTGAGATAATGTATCCCAGGAAAGGCAGGGAGGTCCGTTCAAAAAGACATTTTTCAAGTTTAGCGTACAGGCGATTTCTCCTAAGACGAGTAAGAACTTGTTGCACATGGACCCTGTGTTGATCCAAATTGGAGGAAAAGATCAGGATATCATCCAGGTATACGACCACGCAGGTGTAAAGTAAGTCCCTGAAAATATCATTAACGAATTCCTGAAAGACAGCAGGTGCGTTGCAGAGGCCGAAGGGCATCACCAAATACTCAAAATGGCCGTCCCTTGTGTTAAAGGCGGTCTTCCATTTGTCTCCCTCACGGATACGGATCAGATTATAGGCCCCTCGAAGGTCCAATTTAGTGAAGATCTTAGCCCCTCGGAGACGATCAAATAGCTCAGAGATTAGAGGCAGAGGGTAACGGTTCTTGATGGTAATTTTATTAAGACCTCTGTAGTCAATGCAGGGGCGGAGGGAGCCGTCTTTTTTTTGTCACGAAGAAAAAACCGGCCCCAGCAGGAGAAGAAGATTTTCTTATGAATCCTCTCTGTAGGTTCTCACCTATATAGTCGGACATGGCAAGAGTCTCAGGAGGTGAGAGAGGATAAATTCTGCCCCGAGGTGGAGTAGAACCGGGTATCAGGTCGATCGGGCAATCATAGGATCGGTGAGGAGGAAGGACCTCAGCTTGTTTCTTGCAGAAGACATCCGCGAAGGAATGGTATGGCTTGGGCAGCCCAGAAGGCGGAGAAACTTGCGGGTTCTGTTTGACCAGAGCAGGCTTGAGACAGCGGTCCGAACAGGAGGAACCCCAACGCAGGATCTCACCGGTGGACCAATTCAGGATAGGACTATGACGTTGAAGCCACGGCAGACCCAGGAGGAGTTCGGAGGAACAGAAGGGAAGGACAAAGAACTCTATAGTCTCGGTATGAAATATTCCGATGTCCATCTGCAGAGGCTGGGTACGGAACTGCACGGTGGCAGAGAGTCTCTCACCGTTAACAGTAGAGATGAAAAACGGCTTGGGTAGACGGATTACTGGAATACGGTACTTGTCAACCAAGGAGGCGTGAATGAAGTTGCCAGCTGAACCGGAATCCAAGAAGGCGGCTGCGGAGAAAGAGGACTTGGAAGAGATGATCAACTGCACGGGTATGATGAGACGTGGAGAGGAAGAATCCACACCTAGCAACGCCTCTCCCACGTTTACTAGGTGCGAGCGTTTCCCGAACGCGGTGGACGGAGAGGACAATCTCTAAGGAAGTGCTCGGTACTGGCACAGTATAGACACAGGTTCTCGTTTCTGCGGCGGCTTCATTCTTGCGGAGTCAGGCGTGACCGATCCACCTGCATGGCTTCCACGGCGGAAAGCCCAGTAGCGGGTTGAGGTGGACGCAGAAAAACGGGAGCCAGACGAGGAAAGCGTCTAGGACGAGCTTTTTCCTTTTCAAGGAGGAGTTCCTCTTGTCTTTCGGCGAAACGTTTGTCTATCCTAGTGGCCAGCAAGATGAGGTCACTAAGAGTGGAAGGAAGCTCACGTGCAGCCAGAACGTCCTTTACTTCACTATTAAGTCCCTTCTTGAAGGTGGCGCAAAGGGCTTCATTGTTCCAGTTCAGCTCAGAGGCCAGGGTGCGGAACTGAATGGCATAGTCACCCACGGAAGAACCTCCTTGGGTCAAATTTAGTAAGGCAGTCTCTGCGGAGGTAACCCGGGCAGGCTCCTCAAAAACATTCCGGAACTCTAGGCAGAAGCTCTGGACGGAAGCGGTGGCAGGATCTGCGCGGTCCCATAGTGGTGTAGCCCAGGCCAGGGCCTTCCCGGACAGCAAACTGAGAATAAAGGCTACCTTGGCTCGCTCAGAAGGAAACTGGTCGGACAGAAGCTCGAGGTGGAGAGAGCACTGCGACAAGAACCCACGGCACTGCTTAGGATCTCCGTCATATTTGTCTGGTAGGGACAAACGGATTCTGGAACCGGTGGCAACTGCAGGCGGAGGTGACGCAGCAGGAGCAGACGGAGGAGCTGGCTGTTGCTGAGAAGGCAGGAGCTGCTGCAACATAGCGGTCAGCTGGGCCAGCTGTTGACCCTGCTGGGCCACAATAGTGGTGAGGTCCGCTAGGCTTGGCAGGGGAACATCAGCGGGATCCATGGCCGGATCTTACTGTCACGTACCGGCAGGACAGGTAGTGGATCCTCTGGACCAGAGAGGCGATGGCGCGGGTTGTACTAAAGGACCGGTTCTAAGCAGTTACTGGTCTTCACCAGAGCCCGTCGCAAGGCGGGATGGATTTGCTGCGGCGGTAACTACCAGGTCGTGTCCCCTAGTAACAACTCGACCTCTCTGGCAGCTGATAAGGCGTGGTACACAGGGAGAAGGCAAGAGCGTAGTCGGACGTAGCAGAGGTCAGGGCAGGCGGCAAAGGTTCAAAGGCGAGTAGACGGTAGCAACGGGTTCGGCAACAGGCAAGGCAAACAAACACAGTGGAACGCTTTCTCTGAGGCACAAGGCACAAAGATCCGGCAGGAAGCTGTGGGAGGAGAAGGTATAAATGGGCAGTGCACAGGTGCAGCCTAATTAAGTCAGCACTGCCTCTCACAAACCTTAACCCTTAATAACCCTTTTGGACCAGGCACCAATCACTGGTGCACTGGCCCTTTGAATCTAAGAGTCCCGGCGCACGCGCGCCCTAGAGAGCGAGGACGTACACGCCGAGACACTGGGGTGCTGCCTGGGGGCATACGCTGTGAGCGCTCCGAGGCCAGCAGGGGACCCGGAGCGCTCAGCGTAACAATTTGCAAGGGAATACAGCATGGGTTTCCATATTTAGTAGGTAGGGAGCAATTAGGATTCTATGGGGCATATTTATTAAGACCGGCGTTTTAGACTTTGGTCTTAATAAAGTCCTAAGCTAGCTGTGGTTCTGCCAGAGTTTTGAATAGGTGTTGGCCTCTGCATAACTTTGGTGGATCCTCTGCCAGTTATAAATATATGCCAGCTTCCTAGCTGTCTTACATTTAGACCTTTTTCTATGCCTGAAACAGGTGTAAAAAATGGTAAATGAAACAGGCCTGCTTGCCCATCCCCTTCCTGCCCATGCCACACTCACAATTTTAGGCCTGGTGTGAGAAGGGAAAATTTGCAGATAGTGCGCCGCCATATGCACCTCAAATGCGCCTCATATATGTCCTCATTAGTGTTGGGCGTGAATATTAATTGCGAATATCGGCACTTAGAGAATTTGCAAATATTTTGAATATAGTAAGAGTTAGGTAGCGGGGTGGTCGATGAGCACACTCTCTTGAGAACAGATTCCAGGCAACCTCAGTTTTCCATCAACTGTTCAGATTTATTGCCAGCGGGTGGTACATAAAATAAACATAAACAAATAAAATTCTATGCCTGTCCAGCTATAACTATACAATGAAGCACTCCTGACTAACCTGGTGCGAGCCTAACACTGGACACCAAACATAACCCTATTGTTTGTACCACCTGCTATACTCACAGAGACTCCAAACAGTTCTGTCCCCAGGCAGAGAGAGAGACGTGTCTCTATTCCCAGCCTTATATCCGGCTAGCACACCTGAGTAGTAATTACCTGACAACCCAAAACCCGGATTGCAGAGAGGTCTGCGTAGATATCTGCTAAACCTTTCCCTGGTTGCTTTTTAAATGACAGAAGTGAGGAGCCTTGGGCACACATAGACCCGTCCACTACTTCTCCAGACACTCTGTCACAATAGTGATATATATTCGTAATTTCGAATATTCTATTTATTTATTTATTTCTTATCAGTAACCTCACTTCTTGCTTGTGGGCCAATGAGAAGGCTGCAATGTCTTTGTCTGAGCTTAGCAACATCCCTAGCAACCAATATTCCTTACTATATAAGAACCTCCCCAGCAGCCCTTGTATGCAGTATTTTGCAGATCTGAGAGAGACAGCTGTGTTATTGCTGTGCTCTGTGCTTTCCTGTGTCATTACATTAGATAGTTAGTTAGGTAGCTTATAAATATAATACAGATAGTTAGTGGGAGACAGTCAGTGTAGGTTAGCTAGTGATATAGTGTAGCTGATAGGTTCTGCTGTCTATACATACATGCTACATACATAGTGCTGTATGTATGTATGCTACATACATACAGTTGCAAGAAAAAGTATGAGAACCCTTTGGAATGATATGGATTTCTGCACAAATTGGTCATAAAATGTGATCTGATCTTCATCTAAGTCACAACAATAGACAATCACAGTCTGCTTAAACTAATAACACACAAAGAAATTAAATGTTAACATGTTTTTATTGAACAGACCATTTAAACATTCACAGTGCAGGTGGGAAAAGTATGTGAACCCTTGTATTTAATAACTGGTTGAACCTCCTTTGGCAGCAATAACTTCAACCAAATGTTTCCTGTAGTTGCAGATCAGACGTGCACAACGGTCAGGAGTAATTCTTGACCATTCCTCTTTACAGAACTGTTTCAGTTCAGCAATATTCTTGGGATGTCATGGAGTCAATCACTTTCTTGAGGTCATTTCACAGCATCTCAATCGGGTTGAGGTCAGGACTCTGACTGGGCCACTCCAGAAGGGGTATTTTCTTCTGTTTAAGCCATTCTGTTGTTGATTTACTTCTACGCTTTGGGTCGTTGTCCTGTTGCAACACCCATCTTCTGTTGAGCTTTAGCTGGTGGACAGATGGCCTTAAGTTCTTCTGCAAAATGTCTTGATAAACTTGGGAATTAATTTTTCCTTCGATGATAGCAATCCGTCCAGGCCCTGACGCAGCAAAGCAGCCCCAAACCATGATGCCCCCACCACCATACTTCACAGTTGGGATGAGGTTTTGATGTTGGTGGGCTGTGCCTCTTTTTCTCCACACATAGTGTTGTGTGTTTCTTCCAAACAACTCACTTAGGTTTTATCTGTCCACAGAATATTTTGCAAATACTGCTGTGGAACATCTAGGTGCTCTTGTGCAAACTGTAAACGTGCAGCAATGTTTTTTTGGACAGCAGTGGCTTCCTCTATGGTATCCTCCCATTAAATCCATTCTTGTTTAGTGTTTTACGTATCGTAGATTCTCTAACAGGGATGTTAGCATATGCCAGAGACTTTTGTAAGTCTTTAGCTGACACTCTAGGATTCTTCTTCACCTCATTGAGCAGTCTGCGCTGTGCTCTTGCAGTCATCTTTACAGGACGGCCACTCCTAGGGAGAGTAGCAGCAGTGCTGAACTTTCTCCATTTATAGACAGTTTGCCTTACTGTGGACTGATGAACAGCAAGGCTTTTGGAGATACTTTTATAACCCTTTCCAGCTTTATGCAAGTCAACAATTCTTAATTGTAGGTCTTCTGAGAGCTCTTTTGTTCGAGGCATCAGGCAATGCTTCTTGTGAAAAGCAAACCCAGAACTGGTGTGTGTTTTTTATAGGGCAGGGCAGCTGTAACCAACACCTCCAATCTCCTCTCATTGATTGGACTCCAGTTGGCTGACACCTCACTCCAATTAGCTCTTGGAGATGTCATTAGTCTAGGGGTTCACATACTTTTTCCACCTGCACTGTGAATGTTTACACGGTGTGTTCAATAAAAACATGGTAACATTTAATTATTTGTGTGTTATTAGTTTAAGCAGACTGTGATTGTCTATTGTTGTGACTTAGATGAAGATCAGATCACATTTTATGACCAATTTGTGCAGAAATCCATATCATTCATAAGGATTCACATACTTTTTCTTGCAACTGTACATACATAGTGCTCTGATGTCGCAAGTTTGCAACAATACTTAGTGCACCAATCACTAATAAGTAGTCAGACCTGTTAAAATGTGAAGTTGCACGTATTGCGCCAACATATTCGCATCATTAGTGCCAATTTCTCAATCGCGAATATATTGGAGCGCTCTATCTGCATATAAAGCTATTGTAATGTTCTTCCGTGCCAACCATTTTCTCCAGTCTCAGGAAACTTCTAGCAGCTTGAAAAATGTAGCTATAGTGACCCACGCCTGTATTTCGCTCACATTATGCAAACATTACATTGTTGATTTTTTGCGATCAAGAAAAAAATCTCGAATTTGCGAATATATGACAAATATTCTACCAAATATCCGCGAAATATCGCAAATTTGAATATTGCCCCTGCCGCTCATCACTAGTTAGGCCAATTTCTGCAAGGAAGAAAGAACTAAAGTGTTCATGAGATTTGTCTAATTTTATAAACTGCTGGTACTGTGTTTTTTCTGCACGTAAATCCTCTCATTTAGCTTAGGTGAAAGATTTCCAAATGAGCTCTTTGACTGCGACAGCAGAAATAAAGCCTTCATCATCACCTGTAATGTATCTACATGGTAGAAGTGAAATTCTACATCATATAGCAGTGATTACTTAACCTCTTCAAGACCAAGCCAGTTTTTACCTTCAGGACCAAGCCACATTTTGCAAATCTGACATGTTTCACTTTATGTGGTAATAACTTTGGAACACTTTTACTTATCCACGCCATTCTGAGATTGTTTTCTTGTGGCACATTGTACTTCATGTTAGTGATAAATTCAAGTCAATATGTTTTACCTTTATTTATAAAAAAATCTAAAATTTACAGAAATTTTGGAAAAATTAGCAATTTTCTAAATTAGAATTTCTCTACTTTTCTAACAGATAGTGGTACCTCACAAAATAGTTATTACTTCACATTTACCATATGTCTACTTCATGTTTGCAGACACTCCAATAATCCGCAGCACTCGCCAGTAGTTGGTGAAAAAATTGTGATTTATTCACTCAGACAGCCAGGTTACAGCAACGTTTCGACCGGTTGGTCTTTATCAAGCAATTGCTTGATAAAGACCAACCGGTCGAAACGTCGCTGTAACCTGGCTGTGTGAGTGAATAAATCACCATTCTTTCACCAACTACTGGCGAGTGCTGTGGATTATTGGAGTGTATGGAACAATTGGGACCCTAGTCAGGATCCCTATCTGCGTGCACCATCCGGCTCGAAGCCTATATACTGGTTTGTACCCAATTTTGTGGGATAGTGGTGCTGCCAACCCCTGAGATTTTCTACTTTATGTTTGCATCATTTTGTAAATGTTATTTAATTTTTTTTAGAACATTAGAAGGCTTAGAAGTTTAGAAGCAAATTTTTTAATTTTTCAGAACATTTCCAAAACCCACTTTTTAAGGACCATTTTAGGTCTGAAGTCACTTAGTGGGGCTTATATAATAGAAAACACCCAAAAATGACCCCATTTAAGAAACTACACCCCTAAAGATATTCAAAACTTAGTTTACAAATGTTGTTAACCCTTTAAGTATTCAATCAGAATGAATAAAAAATTGAGGTGAATTTTAAAAATGTCACTTTTTTTGCAGATTATTCAATTTAGATCAATTCTTCCTGCAACCCAGCATGGGTGAACAGAAAAAATAAACCTTAATATTTGCCCTGATTCTTACGTTGACAGACACACCCCATATGTGGTTGTAAAGTGCTGTATGAGCACACAGCGAGGCTTAGAATGGGAGGAACACCGTCTGGCTTTTGGAAGGCAGATTTTGCTGGAATAATTTTCAGGCGCCATGTCGCATTTGAAGACACCATGAGGCACCCCAACAGTGAAAACTGTAAAAACGAGGCTCTAGGGGTGCCAGAACATAAAAGGAAATTGAAGAAATGCCTCATTTAATACAATGACACCTTTCAATGTATTCATCTAGGGGTATAATGGGTATTTTGTGGGGAGCTATTATTGGATTGCCAAATGGAAAAATGCTAAACTGAAAATGTCTTCCCATGGATTAATTAAGAAATTAATGAAATTGACTTGATGGATATCAGGGGAGGTGTGATAAACTTGAAAGCACTCTCCAATGCAGAGGCCCGGTTTAGAGGTGCAGGTCTGAAAGTAGTGAGTGGTATCTTTCCTAATCCCTTTAACCGAGCAAACTCAACACTTTTTATGGGGGGGGGGTCGTCTTTTTTTTTCTGTGGGGGAAAGTACTCCAGGGAAATGCTGCCCATGTATTATTCTTGAGACCTCAGAAGCACTGCTGGCTGGAAAAACTGCCCTCTCCTTCCTGAACGTCAAAAATCTATTTTTTTATAATTTTTTTCCTGAAATTACAAGAAGGTCCCCCCATGACCAGCTGTTCTGTGGATGACAAAGTCATTATGTAGTGACACTTGGGTTAGCTATATAGCTAATTTTTGGTACCACACCTTAGATTTTCTTAAGGCACTGTAGAGCTGTAGTAACTGGTCTGAAAGATCCACTCCGCCCATGAACTTGTTGAAATCCTGGATGCATACAGGCTTTATGTTCTGCTCTGTGGTTCCTCAGACTGGGACTGGGTGGACTGATCTGCATGGATAGTAGTTAACACAAGAACATCCTGTTTGTCCTTGTATTTTAGCAGCATCTACTTTTCTGAGCAAACAGCCCTGCTTTCCCAACGATGCACTGTCTGGTCTATAAAATATTTAGGGAGCCCTTTTTGATATCTTCTAATTGTGCCACATGTGCATATGCCTCGGGCAGCAAGGCACTTCAGGAGAAGGACACTATTGTAAAAGTTGTCCAAATATAGATGGTATCCATGGTCCAGCAGGTGGTGGACTAAATCCCATACTATCTTCCCACTTATACCCAGAACCGGGGAAAAATCGGGTGGCTCAATTTTGGAATCTTTTCCCTCATAAATTCAAAATATACTTGACCAAATTTGGAATTGTAGTGGTCAACCACTGGCCTAATTTTAAAGAGTCTGTCATAACTAAGGTCGCTTGGGGATGGGCATTCATTATTATTGCTGAAGTGTAGAAATCTTAGAAGAGCTTCGAAACAGGCCTGGGGCATGGAAAGACAGTGAAGAGGGGTGTGATAAAGAATATCTTTGTTCCAATACGAACATATTTTTCTTTTTTTTTTTATAATGCGCATGTTTAGGAGAAGTCCCCAAAACCTTTACATTTCAGTTGTATTAGTAGGGGTCCATTTATGGATCCTTGCCATATAACTGTCTGAATTGGAGGCAATAAATTGCTCTGCATATATATTTCACCATCAAATTAATTAGGTCATCAGTGAAGATTAATTGGGAAAAAATGAATTTTATTGAAACCTGTGGTATCTACACTGAAGCCAGAAGTGGCTGTAAATTCAGGCACCTGGGGCACATAGTTAGCGGTGGGGATCCATGAAGAGTCACTTGTACGGGGCTGTGACTGCGCCCTACCTCTAGGACACCTATGAGGGGGTTCATCATTAGATGAATCATCTGAGGAAGATGAAACTAAAAATGTCACTTCATCTCAACTGTTGGAGTCAGTGTCCTTAAACAGCACAGCATATGCCTCTTTGGAAGTGAAAAGCCATTTAGTCATTTTAAACTGCAAACTAACGTAGATTTTTTTTTTTTTTTTTTAGTAGAACAGCAAACTAAAATATTGTATATCCTTTAGGATAGGATAACAACTTGGTAGTTATTGACAGATATCACAGGTAGTACATATAGCTGGCGATGAGCCAAGGGTCTAGTATGAGGCACAGAGTAGTGCCAATATCTTTACTGGGACAGAAAAGGGGTTAATTAATGTATTATTTTACAGTTATAGGTGGAACAAATCCCCAGGGGGCATAAGAGACTTATATTTGACAAAATAGTGCCACTCAAGCACAGGACAGGAGTATGTACACATAGGAGGATAGGGATAGCACACGTAGTGATAGGGTTATTTTTATTTTTTTATGTAACTTAGGAGTGTGTTGCGGGTGTCTTGATGGACGGACAGGCTGGAGTGACAGGTGTCTTGACGGATGGACAGGCTGGAGTGACAAGTGTCTTGACGGACGGACAGGTGGAAATTACAGGTGTCTTGATGGACAGGTAGAAGTGACAGATGTCTTGATGGACAGACAAGTAGTGATGTCCCGAACTATTCGCCGGCGAATAGTTCCCGGCGAACCAAGCTTGTTTGCGTTCGCCGCAGTGAAAAGCCATTTAGTCATTTTAAACTGCAAACTAACGTAGATTTTTTTTATTTTTTTTAGTAGAACAGCAAACTAAAATATTGTATATCCTTTAGGATAGGATAAAAACTTGGTAGTTATTGACAGATATCACAGGTAGCACAGATAGCTGGCGATGAGCCAAGGGTCTAGTATGGGGCACAGAGTAGTGCCAATATCTTAACTGGGACAGAAAAGGGGTTAATTAATGTATTATTTTACAGTTAAAGGTGGCACAAATACCCAGGGGGCATAAGATACTTATATTTGACAAAATAGTGCCACTCAAGCACAGGACAGGAGTATGGATGGACAGGACAGGCTGAAGTGACAGGTGTCTTGACGGACGGGCAGGCTGGACAGACCGGTGTCTTGATAAACAGACAGGCTGGAGTAACAGGTGTCTTGATGGACAGACTGGAGTCACAGGTGTCTTGATGGATGGACAGGCTGGAGTGACAGGTATCTTGACGGATGGACAGGCTGGAGTGACAAGTGTCTTGAAGGACGGACAGGTAGAAGTGACAGATGTCTTGATGGACAGACAAGCAGTGATGTCCCGAACTATTCGCCGGCGAATAGTTCCCGGCGAACCAAGCATGCTTGCGTTCGCCGTGGCGGGCGAACATATGCGATGTTCGGTCCGCCCCCTATACATCATCATTGAGTAAACTTTGACCCTGTACCTCACAGTCAGCAGACACATTCTAGCCAATCAGCAGCAGACCCTCCCTCCCAGACCCTCCCACCTTCTGGAAAGCATCCATTTTAGATTCATTCGGAAGCTGCATTCATAGTGAGAGGAGGGACAGAGCTGTTGCTGCCTCTGATTCAATAGGGAAAGCGTTAGCTAGGACATTGTTCTGTGTCCACAGACTCATCTGCTGTAAGGACAGCTTCCTGACAGCACCCCAAAAAAACCTTTTCAGGGCTAGTACATCAGTGTGCTTTTTATTATATATATATTTATATTGCTGTTGCCTGGCTGTGTGAGAGGCTGCAGGCTCAGTCACAGACAGCATGTGCACACCATTCATACAGGGTGTGACAGAATATAACTTGCAGATAAAAAAATAAATTCTATTTAATATTTTTCTGTGAAATAATCACATTTGCAAGCCCGTGTGTGTCAGGCCCACACAGACTGTATTGTGGCCACTGGCTAGTGGCTAGGCCTCCACTCATAACGTTACAGGGTGTCATTCACTCAAATACCTTGCAGATAAAAAAAATTATATTTAAAATTTTTCTGTGATATAATTACATTTGCAAGCCGGTGTGTGTCAGGCCCACACAGACTGTATTGTGGCCACTGGCTAGTGGCTAGGCCTCCACTCATACCGTTACAGGGTGTCATTCACTCAAATGCCTTGCAGATAAAAAAAATATATTTAAACATTTTCTGTGATATAATCACATTTGCAAGCCCGTGTGTGTCAGGCCCACACAGACTGTATTGTGGCTAGCGGCTAGGCCTCCACGCATACCGTTACATGGTTTCATTCACTCAAATACCTTGCAGATAAAAAAAATTATATTAAAAAATTTTCTGTGATATAATCACATTTGCAAGCCCGTGTGTTTCAGGCCCACACAGAGTGTATTGTGGCCACTGGCTAGTGGCTAGGCCTCCACTCATACCGTTACAGGGTGTCATTCACTAAAATACCTTGCAGATAAAAAAAATTATATTAAAACATTTTCTGTGATCACATTTGAAAGCCCGTGTGTGTCAGGCCCACACAGACTGTATTGTGGCCACTGGCAAGGCCTCCATTCATACCATTACAGGGTGTTATTCACTCAAATACCTTGCAAATAAAAAAAATTATATTTAAAAATTTTCTGTGATATAATCACATTTGCAAATTGCAAGCCTGTGTGTGTCAGGCCCACACAGACTGTATTGTGGCCACTGGCTAGGCCTCGACTCATACTGTTACAGGGTGTCATTCACTCAAATACCTTGCAGATAAAAATAAATTATATTTACAAATTTTCTGTGATCACATTTGCAAATTGCAAGCCTGTGTGTGTCAGGTCCACACAGACTGTATTGTGGCCACTGGCAAGGCCTCCATTCATACTGTTACAGAGTGTCATTCACTCAAATACCTTGCAAATAAAAAAAATTGTATTTAAAATGTTTCTGTGATATAATCATATTTGCAAATTGCAAGCCCGTGTGTGTCAGGCCCACACAGACTGTATTGTGGCCACTGGCTAGGCCTCCACTCATACTGTTACAGGGTGTCATTCACTCAAATACCTTGCAGATAAAAAGAAATTATATTTACAAATTTTCTGTGATCACATTTGCAAGCCCGTGTGTGTCAGGTCCACACAGACTGTATTGTGGCCACTGGCAAGGCCTCCATTCATACTGTTACAGAGTGTCATTCACTCAAATACCTTGCAAATAAAAAAAATTGTATTTAAAATGTTTCTGTGATATAATCATATTTGCAAATTGCAAGCCCGTGTGTGTCAGGCCCACACACACTGTATTGTGGCCACTGGCTAGGCCTCCACTCATACTGTTACAGGGTGTCATTCACTCAAATACCTTGCAGATAAAAAACATTCTATTTAAAAATTTTCTGTGATGTAATCACATTTGCAAATTGCAAGGCCGTGTGTGTCAGGCCCACACAGACTGTATTGTGGCCACTGGCTAGGCCTACACTCATACTTTTACAGGGTGTCATTCACTCAAATACCTTGCAGATAAAAAAAATTCTATTAAACATTTTTCTGTGATATAATCATATTTGCAAATTGCAAGGCCGTGTGTGTCAGGCCCACACAGACTGTATTGTGGCCACTGGCTAGTGGCTAGGCCTCCACTCTTACCGTTACAGGGTGTCATTCACTAAAATACCTTGCAAATAAAAAAAATTATATTTAAAATTTTTCTGTGATATAATCACATTTGCAAATTGCAAGCCTGTGTGTGTCAGGCCCACACAGACTGTATTGTGGCCACTGGCTAGGCCTCTACTCATACTGTTACAGGGTGTCATTCACTCAAATACCTTGCAGATAAAACAAAAATATATTTACAAATTTTCTGTGATCACATTTGCAACCCCGTGTGTGTCAGGCCCACACAGACTGTATTGTGGCCACTGGCAAGGCCTCCATTTATACTGTTACAGAGTGTCATTCACTCAAATACCTTGCAAATAAAAAAAAAATTATATTTAAAATGTTTCTGTGATATAATCATATTTGCAAATTGCAAGCCCGTGTGTGTCAGGCCCACACAGACTGTATTGTGGCCACTGGCTAGGCCTCCACTCATACTGTTACAGGGTGTCATTCACTCAAATACCTTGCAGATAAAAAAATATATATTTAAAATTTTTCTGTGATATAATCACATTTGCAAGCCCGTGTGTGTCAGGCCCACACAGACTGTATTGTGGCCACTGGCTAGGCCGCCACTCATACTGTTACAGGGTGTGATTCATTCAAATACCTTGCAGATAAAAAAATATATATTTAAAATTTTTCTGTGAGATAATCATATTTGCAAATTGCAAGCCCTTGTGTGTCAGGCCCACACAGACTGTATTGAGGCCACTGGCTAGGCCTACACTCATACTGTTACAGGGTGTCATTCACTCAAATACCTTGCAGATAAAAACAAAATTATATTTAACATTTTTCTCTGATATAATCACATTTGCAAATTGCAAGCCCGTGTGTGTCAGGCCCACACAGACTGTATTGTGGCCACTCGCTAGTGGCTAGACCTCCACTCATACCGTTAAAGGGTGTCAGTCACTCAAATACCTTGCAGATAAAAAAATTATATTTAAAATGTTTCTGTTATATAATCATATTTGCAAATTGCAAGCCCGTGTGTGTCAGGCCCACACAGACTGTATTGTGGCCACTGGCTAGGCCTACACTCATACTTTTACAGGGTGTCATTCACTCAAATACCTTGCAGATAAAAAAAATTCCATTAAAAAAATTTCTGTGATATAATCACATTTGCAAATTGCAAGCCCGTGTGTGTCAGGCCCACACAGACTGTATTGTGGCCACTGGCTAGTGGCTAGGCCTCCACTCATACCGTTACAGGGTGTCATTTACTCAAATACCTTGCAGATAAAAAAAATGTAATTAAAATTTTTCTGTGATATAATCACATTTGCAAGCCCGTGTGTGTCAGGCCCACACAGACTGTACTGTGCCCACTGCCCACCACGTATATAGGGTAGCACAGTACCTTGCACGCATAGTACCACTTAACTAAAAAAATATGACAAGCAGAGGCAGGCCACCCCGCAGGGGCCGTCGTGGTCGTGGTGCTGTGATTTCCACTGGACCTGGAATAATGCCCAGTGTTCAGAGGCCACGTACCCTGAACCCAAAAAAGTCTGAGAAAATAGTTGACTGGCTTACACAGGACACCCAATCTTCAACAGCTTCCGCTAAGAACCTTGACGCACCACCCTCCTCCAGCTCAGCTTTGGTCACCTGCTCTCAAGTTACCACTCACCCGCCCGCCGCCACCACTATCACCACAGCCACCACAGCCGCTTTACTTGATCCCTCAGAGGAGTTATTTACACATCAGTTGTATGAAATTAGTGATGCGCAACCATTATTGCCAGGGGATGTAGATAACAGGGATATGTCTCAGTCAGGCAGCATTACACACATGGACGTACAGTGTGATGATGATGTTGTACCCGCTGCTGCTTCCTTTGCTGAGGTGTCAGATACAAGTGAAGTGGTTGATGATGACGATATGTCTGTAAATGCCACGTGGGTGCTTGCTCGAAAAGAAGAAGAGGGGGAAAGTTCAGAAGGGGACACAGAGAGGAGGAGACAAATTGGAAGCAGGGGGAGGTCGTCGCAAGGAGCTAGTGGCACAGTCAGACAGCATGTATCGGCACCCGGGGTCAGCCAGACAGCACGCCAAACAACGGATGCTGTTGCCACCACCAGAATGCCATCATTGCAAAACTCAGCAGTATGGCATTTTTTTGTGTGTCTGCCTATAACAACAGCGATGCCATTTGCAACCTGTGCCAAAAGAAACTGAGTTGTGGGAAATCCAACTCCCACCTAGGTACAAATGCTTTGCGAAGGCACATGATCGCACATCACAAACGCCTATGGGATCAACACATGATAACGAGTAGAAGCAGCACACAAGCTCAAAGCCACCATCCTCCTCCTGGTCCAGCATCTTCAGCCATGTCAACCACTGTTGTCATCCTTGCCCCCTCTCAACCACCCGCCACTCCGCCTCTCACTTTCAACAGTTCCATCTCATCTGCCCACAGTCAGGTGTCTGTAAAGAAAATGTTTGAGCGTAAGAAGCCAATGTCACAGAGTCACCCCCTTGCCCGGCGATTGACAGCTGGCTTGACGGAACTCTTAGCCCGCCAGCTTTTACCATACCAGCTAGTGGAGTCTGAGGCCTTCAAAAAATTTGTCGCTATTGGGACACCACAGTGGAAGGTACCCGGACAATTTTTTTTTTCAAATAATGCAATCCCAAACCTCTACTCAGTGATTGAAAAGGAAGTCATGGTATCTCTGGCATACAGTGTTGGGACAAGGGTCCATCTGACCACTGATACCTGGTCTGCAAAGCACGGTCAGGGCAGGTATATCATCTACACTGCGCATTGGGTCATTCTGCTGACGGCTGCCAAGCATGGAATGCGTGGCTCTGCAGCAGAGTTGGTGACACCTCCACGACTTGCAGGCAGGCCTACTAGCACCTCCTCTACTCCTCCTACTCCATCCTCTTCCATAACCTCCTTGGCTGAGTCCTCTTCTGCTGCAGCGTCTGGCTGCACATCAACTGAATCCCCCCAGCTCCCCAGGGGCTATTCCACATGCCGGATACGACAGTGTCACGCTGTCTTGGGGTTGACTTGCCTGAAAGCAGAGAGCCACACCGGACCAGCACTCCTGTCCGCCCTGAACACACAGGTGGATCAGTGGCTGACCCCGCACCAACTGGAGATCAGCAAAGAGGTGTGTGACAATGGAAGCAATTTGTTGGCGGCATTGAATTTGGGCAAGTTGTCACATGTGCCGAATCTCATCGTACAACGCTTACAGGACGTCCTCAAGCAGGCCAGGAAGGTGTGTGGCCATTTCAGGCGTTCCTACACGGCCATGGCGCACTTTTCAGACATTCAGCGCTGAAACAACATGCCAGTGAGGCGCTTGATTTGCGACAGCCCGACACGTTGGAATTCAACACTCCTAATGTTCGACCGCCGGCTCCAACAAGAAAAAGCCGCCAACGAGTATTTGTATGACCGGGGTGCTAGGACAGCCACTGCGGAGCTGGGAATTTTTTTGCCACGTTACTGGACGCTCATGTGCAATGCCTGTAGGCTCATGCGTCCTTTTGAGGAGGTGACAAACCTAGTCAGTCGCACCGAAGGCACCATCAGCGACCTCATCCCATTTGTTTTCTTCCTGGAGCGTGCCCTGCGAAGAGTGCTGGATCAGGCTGTAGATGACCGTGAAGAGGAAGAGTTGTGGTCACCATCACCACCAGAAACAGCCTTGTCATCATCGCTTGCCGGACCTGCGGCAATGCTGCAAGAGGAGTATGAGGAAGAGGAGTCAGAGGAGGAATGTGGCTTTGAGGAGGAGGAAGACCAACCACAGCAGGCATCCCAGGGTGCTTGTTGTTGTAACCTATCTGGGACCCGTAGTGTTGTATGTGGCTGGGGGGAAGAACAGACCGTCAATGAGGTGAGGAACGGGAAATTAGTAGTTCGGCATCCAACCTTGTGCAAATGGGGTCTTTCATGCTGTCATGTCTGTTGAGGGACCCTCGTATAAAAAGGATGAAGGAGAACGACCTGTACTGGGTGGCCACGCTACTAGACCCCCGGTATAAGTAGAATGTGGTGGAAATGTTACCAAATTACCGGAAGTCAGAAAGGATGCAGCAGTTCAAAACCAAACAAAAAAATATGCTTTACACAGCTTATAAGGGGGATGTCACAGCACAACGGGAATCTAACAGGGGAAGAGGTGAAAGTAATCCTCCTCCTACCACGACCACGGCGGCAAGTACAGGACGCTTTACAGATGTGTTGTTGATGGAGGACATGCAGAGCTTTTTCAGTCCTACACATCGCCACAGCCCTTCGGGATCCAGCCTTAGAGAATGACTCGACCGACAGGTAGCAGACTACCTCGCCTTAACTGCAGATATCGACTCTCTGAGGTGCCATGAACCCCCTGACTACTGGGTGTGCAGACTTGACCTGTGGCCTGAACTATCTCAGTTTGCGATAGAACTTCTGGCCTGCCCCACTTCAAGTGTCCTGTCAGAAAGGACCTTCAGTGCAGCAGGAAGTCTCCTCGGTCAAAAAAGTGTTGATTACCTCTCCTTCATTAAGATGAATGAGGCATGGATCCCGAAGGGACTGACAGTGGGGGACACGTTTGATTAACAAAAGTCCTGATGACATGCCTTGGCCTCAAAATGGTCCCCACACTGGAGTATTTAATGTCTGCATACCGGATGAATTTCGTGAATTCTCCGCCACCAACTAGGGTTCAAGCCGCAATGTTTTAGTCACCTTTCTGCTGCAACAATATCTAATTTTTCAGGCATGTGTACATGCCTAATTTTTCTGGCCTCTAGTGCTGCACTGTGGCTGCATAAACTAAACAAAAAAAAGGCACATATTCCCCTTCGTGATCTGTATCTTGTTGTGGTGAAGGGGCTTGCGTATCACAATGAAGCGATCATCACCTCTATGAGTGTGTTGGCAATGTTGCCACACCCCCAGATAAGGCTGTTGCTTCATTATGATCAGACTAAAAGCGATCGGCTGGATAATTTTTCATAGAAAAAACATTCATTTTTTATTTTATTTTAAGTTGTATGGGTTTTTAATACATAAAATAAACTATTAACAGACTTTATTATGATTTTTTTATTAGAAATAATGCAGACAATTTAAAAAATCCCCATCAATTCTAATACAAAGCAAGTACAGAGCTCAGAACAAAATTATTTCAGGATGTCGTTAATTCGACAATGATTAATCAATTCGACACACGTCCCCGGATAGGGGACGTAACAGGGATTAAATTGATGAGAATAGTACTACAGAAAATACCACTCCAATCGGGTGTGACAGTAAATTGCACGGCGCAGACGCAGTGACCTTGGCATGGATTCAAACAAAGGAGAGGGAGCCAGCGTTTTTTTAACCATCTCCCCGTTCGAAAAATCAATTCAATTCACCTTTCGGGGACACTTGGTGTTGTACGTGGCTGGGTGGAGGAGGAAACCTTCAATGACATCAACGGGACATGGCTAGCTTGGTATCCAACCTTGTGCAAATGGGAAGTTTGCGGTTGGGCAAATGGACTATTTGCGGTTGTTTGCGGTGCATTAAAAGGGGAGTTTGGACTGTCAATGTCTGTGAAGCGGGCGTAACCCTTACACTACCTGATCGAACACTGGATGTTTTAAACCACATTGTTAAAAAAAAATTGGGATTGTTAGGTGATTTATGCCCCTTATGGATTGAAATCCAACTCTGCGTCAACTATGTAATTTTCCATTGGAGTTTTGCCATGGATCCCCCTCCGGCATGCCACAGTCCAGATGTTAGTCCCCTTGAAACAACTTTTCCATCACTACTGTGGCTAGAAAGAATCCCTGTGGGTTTTCAAAATTCGCCTGTCTATTGAAGTCAATGGCGGTTCGCCCGGTTCGCCCGTTCGCGAACATTTGCAGAAATTCGGTTTCGCCGGAAAATTTTATGTTCGCGACATCTCTACAGACAAGCTGTAGTTTCACTGACTGGGGAAAATCAGGCACAAAAGAGTGGCAAATCGGCACTGAAGGGGTTAATTAGGGGTTAATTATGCATGAGGCAGGGGATGAGGCACAGAACTGATGACATATGACAGGCATTTGATGAGGCAGAAAACTAATCTGTGTCACTGATTGGGGCACAGAAGCAGCTTTTCAGCACACAAGGGGTTAATGCTCTCTGGTAAGTAATATTTTACTGCAGCGTTTGACACTATCTTCTTCTCTGATCGTTTCCCTGACAGGAATTGGGACGTTTAGAGAAGAGAAGCACATAGTCCCTCCCTAACCCCCCCCAACCTGCTCCGATGTGCTGCGATTGGTCCCTCTGCATTGGTCGGGCAGGTCAGCGCTCTGATTCCATTCCCGCTGGCGTCACTGGTTGCCTAGTAACCCCAGCACACCGGCTTCACTGAACTGTCAGTGCATCTCTCCGTGCGTTGACAGTGAAACCTGATCACGTGCATGCACATGGCGATGCGGTAAGGCACCACATTCCCCCACTTACATGTACGTGATAATGCGGGAAGGGGTTAAAGGGAAAGGATGGGCGGGCGGAGGGATGAAAGGGGCGGGGGGAAACAAAGAAAAGGCTGAGCTAGCAGAGCACCTATGAGGGTAACGCCGCCCCTAGGCACTTGCGAGCCCTCATTTGCATATACTACAAAGATGTTTTTTGCCGGTTTTATAAGTCCAGGATTGATCATAAAGGTAACGTTTTTATTAACTGTAAGGATGCTAGAAAGCTATGGGAAGGGTGACAAAGGTGAAATGTTGATGACAGACTCCCTTTAATGAAGTACATCAGTTCAGGTGTTAGGAGGATGAGTGACCCTCATGTACTGTATATTTTCGATCAGACAATGAGGGAGATTTATCAGCCCCCATACAACAGAAAACTGGTTTTAAAAAACATGGGTTTGCAACTTTTCAAACACCATTTGCGTAAATTGTGTTTTTATGACTGACTTTCTGAAAAGAGTCATGGTATGGGTGTTGTATGGGCCAGGCCATCAGCTCTGTCGGATTTCTAATTAGTTAGTTCAATAAACAAAGAGATAAGTAGCACTCCAAAGTAATGCAAAACCAGTGATATCTTTATTCTATATCTGAGGTTTTGGCGAAAAAGCCTTGAAAAAAGGATTAATAAAGACTTTATGGCAGAAACCTTGCGTATGGATTAAATATATCACTGGCTTTGCCATACTTTGGATGTTGCAATTTATTTAGCTGTTCTGGGAGTGCCGTCCACTTTTTACATTTTTTTACATTTAGGCTTGTTTTCTGGCGTAAATGATGACTGAAATCTAAGCCAACTATGAGATGGCGCCAATTTAACTCTAGGCACATGGTCACTTATTTGGAACCATATTGTGCATAGTGAAAACATCTCTGTATCCTGCCATATTTTCAAACAACCATAGAATATATCAGCACTAGTGTTGGTCGAGCACCAAAGTGCTTGTGTGCTCTAGTGCTAGAGTAGAACACTTCCTGTTGCTCGGGTGCTCTACAGAGCACCCGAGCACAATGCAAGTCCCTGAGCATTAAGCCAGGCACCCCCTGCTCTGAAGAGGGGAGGGTGTCGGGACTCAAGTTCGGCTTAGGAGTCCCTTCTCTGACTCCATATATAGCTATGTCCATATATGAAATCAGTGCTTGGGGACACCCAGTGTATTTAAATCTAATTTAGCCTCTATTTCTGAAAAGTTTCTGGTGGGATTCAAACTCACAACCTTCTACATTACAGCCAATAATCTTAACCACTGCAACATAGAGCTGCAGTTACTTAAAAAATAAATAAATAGAGACTTCTACTGTATAGAAATACTTGTTGTATAAGTATTCCTATACAGCAGACGGCTCTTATTTTTTTTAAGTAACTGCCCATGTAGCTGTATAGTGTAGTAGTTAACATTCTGGGCTATAATGTAGAAGGTTGTGAGTTTGAATCCCGTCAGAAACATTTCAGAAATAGAGGCTAAATTTAATTTTAACATATATAAAAGCTTTTAGCTATAATATATACATATATTATTGTATATTTAGAATATATCATATATTATAATATATGTAAATATATTATGGCTAAAATATCAGTAGTAGTTTCCCACATATGATTATATATTTTTTTAGTAATTAGTAAAATATATATATATATATATATATATATATATATATATATATTCAAATTACATTTAGCCTCTATTTCTGAAAAGTTTGTGAAGGGATTCAAACTCACAACTTTCTACATTACATTACAGCCCAGAATGTTAACTACTACACTATATAGCTGCATGCAATGTAGAAGTTTGTGAGTTCGAATCCCGCCAGAAACTTTTCAGAAATAGAGGCTAAATTAGATTTAACCACCTCCCGACCGCCGTACGCGTATATGCGTCCGGGAGGTGGTTGCTTTACTCCTCCTGGACGCATATACGCGTCTTCTCGCGAGACGCGAGATTTCCTGTGAACTCACAGGAACAGAAGGTAAGCGAGTGGATCTCCAGCCTGCCAGCGGCGATCGCTCGCTGGCAGGCTGGAGATCCGAATTTTTTAACCCCTAACAGGTATATTAGACGCTGTTTTCATAACAGCGTCTAATATACCTCCTACCTGGTCCTCTGGTGGTCCCTTTTGTTAGGATCGACCACCAGAGGACTCAGGTAGGTCAGTACAGTCCCACCAAACACCACACTACACTACACTACACCCCCCCCCCCCGGTCACTTATTAACCCCTTATAAACCCCTGATCACCCCATATAAACTCCCTGATCACCCCCCTGTCATTGATCACCGCCCTGTCATTGATCACCCCCCTGTCAGGCTCCGTTCAGACGTCCGCATGATTTTTACGGATCCGATCCATGGATCCATGGATCCGTAAAAATCATGCGGACGTCTGAATGGAGCCTTACAGGGGGGTGATCAATGACAGGCGGGTGATCACCCATATACACTCCCTGATCACCCCCTGTCATTTATCACCGCCCTGTCAGGCTCCATTCAGACGTCCGCATGATTTTTACGGATCCGATCCATGTATCCATGGATCCGTAAAAATCTGGCGGACGTCTGAATGGAGCCTTACAGGGGGGTGATCAATGACAGGCGGGTGATCACCCATATACACTCCCTGATCACCCCCCTGTCATTGATCACCGCCCTGTCAGGCTCCATTCAGACGTCCGCATGATTTTTACGGATCCGATCCATGGATCCGTAAAAATCATGCGGACGTCTGAATGGAGCCTTACAGGGGGGTGATCAATGACAGGCGGGTGATCACCCATATACACTCCCTGATCACCCCCTGTCATTGATCACCCCCCTGTCATTGATCACCCCCCTGTCAGGCTCCATTCAGACGTCCGCATGATTTTTACGGATCCGATCCATGTATCCATGGATCCGTAAAAGTCATGCGGACGTCTGAATGGAGCCTTACAGGGGGGGTGATCAGTGACAGGGGGGTGATCACCCTGATTACCCTGATCACCCCCTGTCATTGATAACCCCCCTGTAAGGCTCCATTCAGACGTCCGCATGTGTTCTGTGGATCCGATCCATGTATCCATGGATCCGTAAAAAATCATGCGGATGTCTGAATGGAGCCTTACAGGGGGGGTGATCAGTGACAGGGGGGTGATCACCCTGATTACCCTGATCACCCCCTGTCATTGATAACCCCCCTGTAAGGCTCCATTCAGACGTCCGCATGCGTTCTGTGGATCCGATCCATGTATCCATGGATCCGTAAAAAATCATGCGGATGTCTGAATGGAGCCTTACAGGGGGGGTGATCAGTGACAGGGGGGTGATCACCCTGATTACCCTGATCACCTCCTGTCATTGATAACCCCCCTGTAAGGCTCCATTCAGACGTCCGCATGCGTTCTGTGGATCCGATCCATGTATCTATGGATCCGTAAAAATCATGCGGACGTCTGAATGGAGCCTTACAGGGGGGGTGATCAATGACAGGGGGGTGATCAGGGAGTCTATATGGGTGATCACCCCCCTGTCATTGATCACCCCCCTGTCTTTGATCACTCCCCCCCTGGTAAGGCTCCATTCAGCCATTTTTTTTGGCACAAGTTAGCGGACATTTTTTGTTTGTTTTTGTTTTTTCTTACAAAGTCTCATATTCCACTAACTTGTGTCAAAAAATAAAATCTCACATGGACGCACCATACCCCTCACGGAATCCAAATGCGTAAAATTTTTTAGACATTTATATTCCAGACTTCTTCTCACGCTTTAGGGCCCCTAAAAAGCCAGGGCAGTATAAATACCCCACATGTGACCCCATTTCGGAAAGAAGACACCCCAAGGTATTCCGTGAGGGGCATATTGAGTCCATGAAAGATTGCAATTTTTGTCCTAAGTTAGCGGAAAGTGAGACTTTGTGAGAAAAAAAAATAAATAAATCAATATCCGCTAACTTATGCAAAAAAAATAAAAAATTCTAGGAACTCGCCATGCCCCTCATTGAATACCTCGGGGTGTCTTCTTTCCAAAGTGGGGTCACATGTGGGGTATTTATACTGCCCTGGCTTTTTAGGGGCCCGAAAGTGTGAGAAGAAGTCTGGGATCCAAATGTCTAAAAATGCCCTCCTAAAAGGAATTTGGGCCCCTTTGCGCATCTAGGCTGCAAAAAAGTGTCACACATGTGGTATCGCCGTACTCAGGAGAAGTTGGGGAATGTGTTTTGGGGTGTCATTTTACATATACCCATGCTGGGTGAGAAAAATATCTTGGTCAAATGCCAACTTTGTATAAAAAAATGGGAAAAGTTGTCTTTTGCCAAGATATTTCTCTCACCCAGCATGGGTATATGTAAAATGACCCCCCAAAACACATTTCCCAACTTCTCCTGAGTACGGCGATACCAGATGTGTGACACTTTTTTGCAGCCAAGGTGGGCAAAGGGGCACCTTTCGGATTTCGCAGGCCATTTTTTACACATTTTGATTTCAAGGTACTTCTTACACATTTGGGCCCCTAAATTGCCAGGGCAGTATAACTACGCCACAAGTGACCCCATTTTGGAAAGAAGACACCCCAAGGTATTCCGTGGGGGGCACGGCGAGTTCCTAGAATTTTTTATTTTTTGTCACAATTTAGCGGAAAATGATGATTTTTCTTTTTTTTTCTTTTTTCCTTACAAAGTCTCATATTCCACTAACTTGCGACAAAAAAAAAAAAATTCTAGGAACTCGCCATGCCCCTCACGGAATACCTTGGGGTGTCTTCTTTCCAAAATGGGGTCACTTGTGGGGTAGTTATACTGCCCTGGCAATTTAGGGGCCCAAATGTGTGAGAAGAACTTTGCAATCAAAATGTGTAAAAAATGCCCTGCAAAATCCGAAAGGTGCACTTTGGAATATGTGCCCCTTTGCCCACCTTGGCAGCAAAAAAGTGTGACACATGTGGTATCGCCGTACTCAGGAGAAGTTGGGCAATGTGTTTTGGGGTGTCATTTTACATATACCCATGCTGGGTGAGAAAAATATCTTGGTCAAATGCCAACTTTGTATAAAAAAATTGTAAAAGTTGTCTTTTGCCAAGATATTTCTCTCACCCAGCATGGGTATATGTAAAATGACAGCCCAAAACACATTCCCCAACTTCTCCTGAGTACGGCGATACCAGATGTGTGACACTTTTATTATGCCAAGGTGGGCAAAGGGGCACATATTCCAAAGTGCACCTTTCGGATTTCACCGGTCATTTTTTACAGATTTTGATTGCAAAGTACTTCTCACACATTTGGGCCCCTAAATTGCCAGGGCAGTATAACTACGCCACAAGTGACCCCATTTTGGAAAGAAGACACCCCAAGGTATTCCGTGAGGGGCATGGCGAGTTCCTAGAATTTTTTTTTTTTTTGTCGCAAGTTAGTGGAATATGTTACTTTGTAAGGAAAAAAGAGAAAAAAAAAAAATCATCATTTTCCGCTAACTTGTGACAAAAAATAAAAAATTCTAGGAACTCGCAGTGCCCCTCACTGAATACCTTAGGGTGTCTTCTTTCCAAAATGGGGTCACTTGTGGCGTAGTTATACTGCCCTGGCAATTTAGGGGCCCAAATGTGTGAGAAGAACTTTGCAATCAAAATGTGTAAAAAATGCCCTGCAAAATCCGAAAGGTGCACTTTGGAATATGTGCCCCTTTGCCCACCTTGGCAGCAAAAAAGTGTGACATATCTGGTATTGCCGTACTCAGGAGAAGTTGGGGAATGTGTTTTGGGGTGTCATTTTACATATACCCATGCTGGGTGAGAAAAATATCTTGGTCAAATGCCAACTTTGTATAAAAAAATGGGAAAAGTTATCTTTTGCCAAGATATTTCTCTCACCCAGCATGGGTATATGTAAAATGACACCCCAAAACACATTCCCCAACTTCTCCTGAGTACGGCGATACCAGATGTGTGACACTTTTTTGCTGCCAAGGTGGGCAAAGGGGCGCATATTCCAAAGTGCACCTTTCGGATTTCACCGGTCATTTCTTACACATTTTGATTGCAAAGTTCTTCTCACACATTTGGGCGACTAAATTGCCAGGGCAGTATAACTACCCCACAAGTGACCCCATTTTGGAAAGAAGACACCCCAAGGTATTCTGTGAGGGGCATGGTGAGTTCCTAGAATTTTTTATTTTTTGTCGCAAGTTAGTGGAATATGAGACTTTGTAAGAAAAAAAATAATAATAAAAAATCATCATCATTTTCCGCTAACTTGTGACAAAAAATAAAAAGTTGTATGAACTCACTATGCCCATCAGCGAATACCTTAGGGTGTCTACTTTCCGGAATGGGGTCATTTGTGGGGGTTTTCTACTGTTTGGGCATTGTTGAACCTCAGGAAACATGACAGGTGCTCAGAAAATCAGAGCCGTTTCAAAAAGCGGAAATTCACATTTTTGTACCATAGTTTGTAAATGCTATAACTTTTACCCAAACCATTTTTTTTTTTTGCCCAAACATTTTTTTTTTATCAAAGACATGTAGAACTATAAATTTAGCGAAAAATTTATATATGGATGTTGTTTTTTTTGCAAAATTTCACAGCTGAAAGTTAAAAATGTCATTTTTTTGCAAAAAAATCGTTACATTTTGATTAATAACAAAAAAAGTAAAAATGTCAGCAGCAATGAAATACCACCAAATGAAAGCTCTATTAGTGAGAAGAAAAGGAGGTAAAATTCATTTGGGTGGTAAGTTGCATGACCGAGCGATAAACGGTGAAAGGAGTGTAGTGCCGAAGTGTAAAAAGTGGCCTGGTCATGAAGGGGGTTTCACCTAGCGGGGCTGAAGTGGTTAAATACACTGACTCAAGCATCGTGCTCGAGCACATGCGATATTCGGCCGAACACCGCTATGCTCGAGTCAAACTTGTGTTCGGCCGAGCATGCTCGCCCAACACCAATCATCACCAATGTGACATGAATTACAAATATGGCCTGAAACACATAATTTCAACAAATCACTTAAAGAATCCATAGACAGTGTCTCATTGCTCAACTTTTCACGGCAAAGCAGAATACCACAAAGCTATATTTGAAAATATGGTTTATTCCTAATGGAAAATTATTAGTGCTGCATATTATCACAGTTTCCCTTAGTAACAGTAAGAATATTGTTATAAAATAATGGTTTTCATTACCTTGGATTGTAATCAAAATACATACAAAAAATAAAAAGTAGACAGTGGACATTGTATTGCTTTGTTGTGCCTGTTAAAGAACATGAAGAACTCCAATAATCTCTTACAGTTCATTGAGCCCTAAGAAAGCAAATTAAAAAGCTTTGTGTTTCAAGGCAGAAAGTCAATGTAGATTTCCTCAGTACTCAGAGTTAAAAATAACGATGATACACATCAGATATAAAGTGTATTGTAGCTCTAATGGGAATCTTCCCCACTTTAAACCAGTAGCAATATATTTAAACTCAATAGCTCTGTGGTGCACTTCATGAATTTTGGCTTGTCATCAAGTTTTACAAGATAGCTCATAATAAGCTTAGTGTTCTTTTAACTTCTGCAAGAAATGTAAACTTTAACAGATTCTGATATTTGTTTCATATATTAAGTGTTTATATGCCTGCAAGTATGTAGTAGGCTGGTTTCTCAAGTGTGTGATATCAGCACTAGTGTTGAGCCAATCAAAGTTAAATGAATTGACTTCAATCTGAATTTCAGGAAAAATTTGATTCACCACAAAGGCGGATTTCCTCTTGCTTTGTGGTAACAATTTTTTTTCCTGAAATGGCGGGGAAAAAAAGCATACCCACCATCCATTTGCTTATGGAGAGGCCTTCATGGCCATCTTGATTGAAGAAATCTTGCCCGCAGTGACGTGTGACATCGCCTCGTCAGCTCGCTGGCCAGGTGTGGTGATGTCATTGCACAGTATTTCGCCTGATTTCTAGATGGCCTGTCTGCGAGCAAATGGATGAGGTGAGTATTTAGAGTGCCTTGCAAAAGTATTCACCCCCTTTCGTGTTGCGTTACATTACAGCCTTAAGTTCAATGTTTTGTTAATCTGAATTTTATGTGAAAGATCAGAACACAAGTTGGTGAAGTGAAATGAGAAAAATATATAAATAAAACTATTGTTTAGAAATAGAAAACAGAAAATTGTCATGTGCGTATGTATTCACCCCCTTTGTTAGAAAGCCCATAAAAAGCTCTGATGAAACGAATTACCTTCAGAAGTCACATAATTAGTGAAATGATGTCCACCTGTGTGCAATCTAAGTGTCACATGATCTATCATTACATATACACACCTTTTTTGAAAGGGCCCAGAGGCTGCAACACCCAAGCAAGAGGCATCACTAACCAAACACTGCCATGAAGACCAAGAAACTCTCCAAACAAGTAAGTGACAATGTTGTTGAGAAGTAGAAGTCAGGGTTAAATTACAAAAAAAATATCCAAGGGAGCACCATCAAATCTATCATAGCCAAATAGAAAGAACATGGCAAAACAGCAAACCTGCCAAGAAACGGCCGTCCACCAAAACTCATGGACCGGGCAAGGAGGGCATTAATCTGAAAGGCAGCACAGAGACCTGAGGTAACCCTGAGGAGCTGCAGAGTTCCACAGCAGAGACCAGAGTATTGGCCGGAAGAAAGCCATTTCTTTCAGCTAAAAATAAAAAGGTACGTTGTAAGTTTGCGAAAAGGCACGTGGGAGACTCCCAAAATGTATGGAGGAAGGTGCTCTGGTCTGATGAGACTAAAATTTAACTTTTTGGCAGGAAGAAAACGCTATGTCTGGCGCAAACCTAACACATCATATCACCCAAAAAACACCGTCCCTACAGTGAAACATGGTGGTGGCAGCATCATGCTGTGGAGATGTTTTTCAGCAGCCGGGACTGAGAAACTGGTCAGAGTTGAGGGAAAGATGGATGGTGCTTAATACAGGGATATTCTGGAGAACAATCTGTACTACTCTATGCATGATTTGAGGTAAAGATGGAGGTTCATCTTCCAGCAGGACAATGACCCCCAAACACACGGCTAAAGCAACACTTGAGTGGTTTAAGGGGAACATGTAAATATGTTGGAATGGCCTAGTCAAAGCCCAGATCTCAAACCAATAGAAAATCTGTGGTCAGACTTAAAGATTGCTGTTCACAAGCGCAAACCATCCAACTTGAAGGAGCTGGAGCAGTTGTGCAAGGAGGAATGGGCAAAAATCCCAGTGGTAAGATGTGACAAGCTCATAGAGACTTATCCATAGTTACTTGGAGCTGTGATAGCTGCAAAAGGTGACTTTACAAAGTATTGACTTTAGGGGGGTGAATAGTTATGCACATTGACTTTTTCTGTTATTTTGGCCTATCTGTTTGATTCACAATAAAACATCTTCAAAGTTGTGGGCATGTTCTGTAAATTAAATTATGCAAATTCTCAAACAATCCATGTTAATTCCAGGATGTGAGGCACCAAAACACAAAAAAAGTCAAGGGGGTGAATATATTTTTTTATCCCTGATTAATCCTTAAAACGGCCTCAATGTTACTGTCAGATGCCATAATCAGCGATGAACGCTGCATTTTAGGGGTTCATTCCGCAATCGCCTTTCCCCGTCATTGCGCCCACTACATACAATGGAATGAGCTTCATGGCAAAGTTATTTATAATGAATCAAATTTCATTGTCAAAGCTGTATCTAATTTTTGATAATTTTGCTCATCTTTAATTAGCACATTTTTGCACACCTATTATGGACGCAAATCTCAGCTTTACTATGCACCTGAAAACCATACATAACAATATCATGTGTTGCAGGTTTGGGTCATTTAGACCCATGATCAGGCTAGGATTTGCTGCTATTATACATGTACGTTCAGTATTAGATTCAAATGAAATCGGTATTAGGGTACATTTAGCAGAATGTAAATTTACAATGCCAAAAAATTGCAGGTTCGCTGAAGAGTTTGGTCTTTAACCACCTCCCCACCGCCTAACGCAGGGATGCGTCCTGCGGGCGGTCGGGTTGTTCCTCGTAGACGCATCGTCGCGTCATCTCGCGAGGCGCGAGGCGACGCGCATATACCTGGCCCGCACATGCGCAGTGCGGGCCGGGAAAAGTCGCAGAAGAAGTTCATCACCAGCCTGCCAGTCAATGATCACCGCTGGCAGGTTGGTGACTTTTAAAAAATCAAATCACAAGCCATTTAACACATTATATTTATAAATATAATGTGTTAAATGGCTTCTGTGCTCTCTGCTGGTTCCTTTTTGTCGGTTGGTCCCAGCAGAGAGCACAGATCACTGTGAGTACACCAAGCACAACACATTTAGCCCCAGATAACCCCCCCATCACCCCAATTAACCCCTTGTTCACCCCTGTCAATCACTAGTGAAAGGGAAAAAAGTGATCAGTGTAAACGGTCACTTTTTGTTTTCCACCAGTATTGACTGTTAGGTTTAGTTTAGTTTAGGCCCCTTTGGTAGGTAGTTAGCTTCAGTTAGCGCCCAGCCCAGCCCACCGCAGTCACTGATTCGCTGATTAGCGTATCACTAATCAGCATTGGTACTTTTATAGTATCTGTAAGTCACATCTATAATATCTATAGTATCTGTAAGTCACATCTATAATAGTATTAGTGTCACCTTAGCTCGCCCTCCACCCAAAACACAGTGTTTGCCCGATCAGGCCTGATCGGTCGCTCACACGTGTGTTCACCCACGCCCGCCCGGCCGCAGTGACAAAATTATTATTATTTTTTTTATAATTGCACAAGCGCTGCGGCGATAAAAAAAGTTAGTCAGTTTTGATATTTTTTATCAATCGCAGCGGCTTCCTGTACTTTGCTAGCCTCCCATTTGTAAGACAGGCTTGCTTTTTTTCTTGGGTAGTCTCAGGGAATACCCCCTAAATTTAGTTGACCAAATAGCAAGTAAGGGGTATTCTTCTGTAGAGGCCTACAGGCTTCTGACCCAGTCGGATGAGGAATGGGAACCCTCATCTGACGAATCCAGCGGGTCAGAATACGAACCTGTAGAAAGCAGTCTGACCTAAAGTTCGGACGATGAGGTTGAGGTCCCTGATACCACCAGGCGTACCCGGCCCCGTGTTGCTACACCACAGGTTGCGCAGGATCCGCTTCAAGGGCAGCAGAGTGGGGCTGGCGCTGTCGGATTACGTGGTGAGGCATACACCAGCAGCGCAGCCCATCCTGGACCTAGTACTAGCACTGCCGTAGAACATGGTGAAGTGGCGAGCACCAGAAGGGCGGTTGAAGCTGGTACAGTGGCACGTGTAGTAGTTCCCCCGTCGCAGCCACCGCACAGACAGGCCCGTAGAGCCCCTAGAGTCCCTGAGGTGCTGGCAAACCCTGATTGGCAGCCCCCATCTTCAGCCGCACCAGTAGTTCCCCCTTTCACCGCCCAGTCTGGAGTTCGGGTTGAGACAGCTCAGATCGTATGGGCACTGGGGTTTTTGAGCCGTTCTTCACTGCGGAGCTCTTTGACTTAGTCGTGGCAGAAACAAACCGGTATGCCACTCAATTTATAGCCACCAACCCGGGAAGCTTTTATGCCCAGTCTTTTTTTTTTTATTATAATATTTTTTTATTATCATACAAAAACTACATACCGATATTCCATTTACAGTACTATAAAATCCAAAAGTCCGTCAGTTCTAGTTTTTTAACAATAGTTAGATATAATTTCATGCAAGTGCCCATAATTATATGCATATTAACTAAATCAAATAGAGGTCTCACTTCCTGGGAAGAAAGCAGGACCCACCCGGCATCAAAAGCTTTATTAATGCAGATAGACAAAGACATCTTATTTAATATTATTATCTCTATATGGGGAGGGAACAGAGGCCCGCAGCCCGGGCGGCCCACCAGGCAGCGAACACGCACCCCATACGGCCTCCCTCGAAACATAAGTAAGCACCACCGACAGGATCAACACTCGTGTGGCGAATCATCTGGTGCTCACATACACCGTGCGGGGCGAGCTCACAGCGATCTTTAATCGCACACTTCCGTAGAACCGAAGGAAAACAGAGGGGGGTCCAGCAGTCTTCTATCACAGTGGTGTAAAGCCCACTCACGTGTTTTACTGCCTCATCCCCGTGTGGTTAAGTTGAATATTAATGCCCTGTTTAAGCATAACTCGCATGATGTTTACCACGGTGTCTCGTGAAAAGAGGACTCGAGTCAAATGTCGCTCAAGCAATCTCCGGCAATTGAAGAGAAAAACAGAACCAACCAGCACTGTCTCATTAAGAGAGCACAACCCAACACCGACTCCAGTTCATTAAGAGAAGACAGATAGTAGCACCCAACCCACACATGTGTCAGATCACTGCCCGTAGTTGAAGCTCATGTCCGACAGGAGAAGCCGCATCCCGGGTCGCGCCCGATGCCCGGACCCCCCAAGATCCCGAGCCCTGAACCCTCACCCATGTATTACTCAATATTTTAGGTAGGTCAAAAAGTTAACCAATATCTGATGCCGGTGAGTCCTGCCAACCTCCAACATTTCTAGAGATACTCCAATACTCCATTATGACTTCACAGTTCTACACTAATACATTGCATACAAAAAGAAGCCGGACTAATTGGATCTTCCCCAAAGCCCCCCCACCTTCCCCCCCCCCCCCCACCTTGCAGACCAAAAAAAAGAAAAAAAAAAGAAAGAAACTCCTAGTTAGTTAATCGTGTCCCAATCTTTCCACAGTTTATTCCACTTTAAGTAGGATCCTCTTTGATTGTACAAAATCTTCTCGTAGCTTTTCACCTTCTCAACCAAACCCAGCCAGTTATTACAGTCTGGAGCGGAAGAGCAAAACCATGCTCTGGAGATGAGAAGCCTAGCCAGAAACATCACCTTAATCAACAATCGGCCATTTGTAGGTTGGTAATTAACCTCCGATAAATCTCCCAGGACCCATATCCTGGGAGTAAAAGGAACAACAATGTTGAGTTTACGAGCCAGATTGGTTTGAACCGATCTCCAGTACCTGCTCACCATTGGGCAGTCCCAGAACAGATGTAAATGATCTGCCTCGGATTCACCACAGCGTGGGCAGGTTCTAAGTCCTCTCCTATATAACCATATAGGTGTCACATATATTTTGTGCAAAATATGAAATTGTACAACAGTGTGATTAAAATTATGCGAGACCAATTTTAAACTTTCCCCTATATTCTCCCAGTTTGGAGAGCCCGTCTCTGAAAGCAAAGATGACCAGGCTCTCTGTCCTGGTGAAAAAACATCCGAAAAAACTTTTTCATTAAGTGTCTATAGCAGTGAGATACTTTAATTCTCGTGACAATTTTCTTGCAAATTAAATCATGTAAAAATTCAGGAGTATCTATAATAAGGAGATAGCGATTCGCAGTGCTAGAAAGTGCTGACCTTAATTGAAAATATGCATACCAAGCCACCTCACCTAAATTTGCCCCTTGCTTTAATTCCGCAAGGGGCAAAATGTGTCCACCACTGACCACTTGATGCAGGTACTGAACATTCTTGGTCCTCCAATACTGGCTGCAACTCAAATCAGTTTAAATTCAAAAGCTTTGGGATTATGCCATAATGGAGTGCAGATGAGTGATGCCCTAACACCACACCAGTTCCTTATATTTCGCCAAGACTTTATAGCCATTCTGCAGAAAAGTGTATACCCATTTAGTGCATTTGATAAATAGTCAGACTCAAGTACTGTAAAAAAATCCGCAAAGCCTGAATCTTTCACCACCTTACTGCAGAACTGTCTATTTTCCCACTCATTAAACAAGCAGAGTTGAGAGGCCACAAAATAGCCCCTAAAATAGGGGAGGTTAAGACCTCCCCGATTATAGGGCATAGAAAAATAGAGTACCTTCAATCTCACACGCTTCCTCCCCCATATTAGATCATTAAGCATCCGCTCTATCAATCTGAAGTACTTATCTACAATCCATACAGGCGAATTGCGCAGGATATAAAGAACCTGGGGCAGCACTACCATTTTTATTAATGAAATTCTGTCCGCTCTCGCTGACAGGATTTTTTGCCATATCTTAATTTTAGCCCTCAGCTTTATCAACAGGGGAAGCAGATTAAGCTGTAGGTATTCCTGGGGTTTGGCAGAAACTGTTATCCCCAGGTACTTTATTGAATCTGAGATCGTTAGCTGGTTATCCCATTCACCCCGCAGTTCGTCTATAGGGAGAAGGACGGTCTTCTCCCAGTTGATCTCCAGACCGGAAGGACCGGAAAAGAGACCAACCAGGTCCATTATGCGAGGAAGAGTAGTGTCTGTTTGATGCATAAAAATCAAAATGTCGTCTGCATAAAGTGATACTCGATCATAGTTCCCCATTGTGCCAAAACCAGCCACCCTCGGATCCTGCCTAATACTAGCCGCTAAGGGTTCAATGTAAATATTAAATAGCAGGGGGGAAAGAGGACAGCCTTGACGGGTGCCTCTTCCTAATGTAAAGCTCTCTGTTGTCATATCATTAATCCTTATCCTAGCAACTGGGTAGTTATATAGGAGCTGTACCATCGCCAAGAATCTTGGGCCAAAGCCCATTTTTTTCATCACTTCCCAGAGAAAGGTCCACTCCACCCTGTCGAAGGCTTTAATAGCATCCAACGACAGGATGGAGCGGGCGCCGCTCCCCGGGGACTGAATATTCATGAATAGCCTATGTAGGTTGTGATGGGTGCCCCTTCTTGGCATAAAACCATTTTGATCTGAGTGGATAATGGTGGATATAACCCGCGAGAGCCTCCTAGCCAAAATTTTTGATAATAACTTAACATCGGTATTTAATAAAGAAATTGGTCTATAGGAGCTCAATTCTGCCGGGTCTTTATCCTTTTTTGGAATTAAAACAATAAGAGCCTCCATCATAGAGCATGGTAAACCCCCTCCCTGTATTGCTTGGGAAAACACCTCTAGCAGCTGGGGGAGGATCGTCTCACCATACCTACGATAAACTTCATATGGAAGGCCATCCAGTCCTGGCGATGAGCTCCCCGAGATAGACCCAAGAGCCTCCTTCAGCTCAGAGAGAAACAACTCCTCTTCCAGAAATTCTATTTGAGCTTCATTCAGAGTAGAAAGTGGAATCCTCTCCAAGAACCGCATCGCCAGTTCGGATGACATACCGGGAGAGGATCTGTATATCTGAGCAAAATATTGTAGAAAGGTATCCCTGATCCCCTCTGGATTTGTTATAGTTTCCCCCTCTAAGTTACGGATTGAAGTAATAGATTGATTTTTCCTATCTTGTTGTGTGATTATTCTTGCTAAGAGCTTACCAGGGCGTCCAGACTCCGAAAAATATTTGAGCCCCTTAAAGAATACTCTATGATTTGCTTTCTCTACTAAATACTTCTCCAAACAGCAGCTAGCCTTCTGCATCTCTTCCCTGTTGTATTCCGTGGGTTGGCTGGTAAAACGCTCAGTTGTAGATACAGCGATCTTAACCAATTCCTCCTAAATGTTCTCCTTGCTGCAGCAATCTCACTTATAAAGACCCCTCTTAGATATGCTTTCAGGGCATCCCATACTATGTTGATGTTAGCAGAGGGAAGAGTTCACCTCCCAAAAGGAGGATATCAGTAGTTTAATAGACTGAGGATTCTCCATAATGGCAAGCCAATATGGGTTCAGCTTGAATCCTAGCCCCCTTCTATCCTTATTCTCCCCAGTGCGAACCTCAATTAGCACGGGTGAGTGGTCCGAAACAGTTCTTACTCCGTATCGTATCTTACTGATATTACTCAAATTGCTCTCATTGGTGAGTGCTAGATCAATCCGAGACATTGCTCTCCCCCCCCCTACTGACACAAGAGTATACTCTCTTTCCTCCGCCGAGATGTTCCCATATATCTACCACTCCTACCTCTAAACAAAACTGGGGCAACAAGGAGTTACAAGGGTTCCTCCCCCGATCTGCATCTAAAGTGAATCTATCCTTGTTGGGGTCCATAACCGCATTAAAGTCCCCCATCAGGATTAACCGACATTCTGATCTATTTTCAGCAAAGAGCAATAGCTGAGTCAATGGGTACATTGAAAATGGAGGGGGTATATAGAAGAAAGCCAGGATATAACTGTGGCCATACAGCTTACCGTGTAGGAAAATAAATCTACCCTGATCATCTATATGGGATTTTATAAGGATGAAATCTACAGAATTATGAATCAGGACTGAAACGCCCCTTGAAGATCCGCTGAAGGTGGAGTGATAAGATTGAGAGTGCCATCCCGTTGCCAGACGGCGCAGGGTTTCTTTAGTGAGATGAGTTTCTACTATACAAATAATTGCTGGAAGGTATCTTTTTACCCTTTCCCCGAGCCCTCTGACATTCCAAGATACAATTCTAATAGACATCAATCAAACAAAAAAAAAAAAAAAAAAAACCCCGACTTGCAAGGTGGGTTCCCACCCCCCCCCCATCCCCCCTCTCCGTTGATCCGCCCGATCTAGTCAGCGAACCTCTAACCTCCGGCCATTCTCCCCCAACCTAGCCCCGCCTCCCAGCCATCCCTTCGAACATGATAATACACAATTTCAAATGCCCGTTTGATCAATCCAGTCTGACGCTTGTTGTGGAGTCTCAAAAAACAGGGAAGTCCCATTATAGATCACTCTTAATTTCGCTGGATACTGTAGAGAATATTTGATATCTTTTAGCGCCAAGCGCTTCTTTATCTCTATAACATTACGTCTTTTTTCCTGAGTCTGGCGCGCAAAGTCAGGAAAAAAGAGCAACCTAGAACCCTGATATTCAATGGGTGTACATTCTCTGGCTCTTCTTAATATCATATCTCTATCAGCGGACAGTAATAGTTTCATTAAAATTGTACGCGGCGGCCTCCCTGGAGTAGGTTTTCCTCCTGGCATTCGGTGGGCTGTTTCTATTTGGAACATAGGAGAAAAATTATCGCTGCCTAGATTGTGCATGACCACATCTTTGAGTTGCTCCTCTAACTGCCGGCCTTCAGCCCCTTCTGGAAAACCAATTATACGGACATTGTTCCGCCTTGACTTATTCTCAAGATCCTCTAGCTTATGTTGTAGCACTTGATTTTCTGAGGCGAGAAGCAAAGTTTTAGATTTTAAGGTGGCTATATCGGTTTGCAGGGAAACAACAGTTTTTTCCACATTGAGGACTCGGTCACGGATCTTTACTAAGTCTTCTCTAATTAAAGAGATGTCGCTCTGCACTGAACCCAATTGCGTTGACATCCCCTGCACCAGAGAGCCGTTGTTTTCCACGGCACAAAGGATTTTATCCAAAACAGATGGATCATATTCTGTTCGCGTTTGTACAGGGAGACCTTCCTCTACCGCTTCGTGATCTGCCTCCATTGATCCGTCCTCAGAGGGTTCCTCAAACTGGGGTGTTTTAGCATTTTTCTTCACGTTAGCAGAGAGTTTAGTTTTAGCTGGATTTTTTTCATTGAGGAAGGGTGATTTCAAAAACTTATCGATCTTATTCTCTGGTGTTTTAGACCCCAATTTAGTTACCGAGGAGTCCACTGATCGTCGCTTTGGGGCCATTCTCTTCCCTTTTTTCCCCCTCGTTTTCTCCCTTTTTTGTTAATTTTTAATTTTTAAATTTCTTTATGTTCCCCCTTTTTTTTTTTCCCCCTTTTTTTTCCCTTTCCCCCACCCCCGACTCTCCGCACCTCACCCTTTCCTTCCTTTTTCCAACTTATACTCTCCTTTATATCTCCTTATTACTTCTTATTACTTCTTTTTGGCCTTATTTTCCCCCTTTTAACCCCTTCCTCTCCCCCTCTCCTATTCCTCTTTTCCTCCCCCACCCCTCTATCCCCCCCCCCCTACCTAACCCCACAAAAAGAAAACAGGAAAAATCTGGCAAAAATACGTCCTCCCAGCAAACACAAGAACCAGCAATATAGAAAAAATAAAGTCAACGAGGGCTGTATTCTCACGTGTCCAAGAGTGACAGGCAGTCCAAGTTGCAGGGAAACAGCTGAGGAGAAGCAGCAGGCAGAGCAGTAAAGCCGCCGGATCCAGAGGCAGAGACGGGACGAGAGACGAGCCAGCCAGTGAGGGAGGGAGACAGGAGGTCCCCGGAATAGCGAAGCAGCCGAGGTCAGACGTAGAGCAGGAGAGAGGACCGAGAGCAGGAGGAGAGCGGCGGAGGGTCCCGTACAGAGCGTCCAGCATCCGCCGCAACAGCAGCCAGGCACCCACGAGCGGCAGGCAAGGCGATCCAGGAGCCAACCCACCCACAGCACAGAGACGCCGCTCAGTACATCGGCGCTTCGGCGTCAGCTGCGCGGCATCAGCTATTCAGCTGTTCGGATGTGCCGGGAGCTTGGAGGGAGGAGGCCAGCGAGGGAGAGCGAGACGTGCTGTGTTCACGTCATCACGCCGCAGACTCTTTTATGCCCAGTCTTTCCGGTGGAAACCAGTCCAAGTTTCCGAATTTAAAACTTTTCTGGCCTTCTCCTCAACATGGGCCTGACAAAAAAGCATGAATTACGGTCATATTGGTCCACGAACCCAATTCATCACATGCCCATGTTCTCTGCTGCCATGTCCAGGACACGATTTGAGACCATCCTGCGTTTCCTGCACTTTAGTGATAATAGCACCTCTCGTCCCAGAGGCCACCCAGCTTTCGACCGGCTCCACAAAATTCGGCCCCTCATAGACCACTTTAACACCAAATTTGCAGATTTGTATACCCCTGAGCAAAACATCGGCATAGACGAGTCCCTGATACATTTTACCGGGAGCGTTGGCTTCAAACAATACATCCCAAGCAAGTGCACCTGGTATGGGGTCAAATTGTATAAGCTCTGTGAAAGGGCCACAGGCTATACGCACAAATTTCGTGTCTATGAGGGTAAAGATCAGACCATGGAGCCGGTCGGTTGCCCTGACTACCTGGGGAGCAGTGGGAAGACAGTGTGGGACTTGGTGTCACCCTTATTTGGCAAGGGGTACCATCTTTATGTGGACAATTTCTACACAAGTGTGCCCCTCTTCAGGCATTTGTTTCTAGAACAGATTGGCTGCTGTGACACCGCGCGACCTAGTCGCCGGGGCTTCCCTCAACGGCTCATTACCACCCGTCTTGCAAGGGGAGAGAGGGCTGCCTTGTGTAATAAAGAACTGCTCGCGGTGAAATGGAGAGACAAGCGTGACGTTTACATGCTCTCCTCCATTCACTCAGACATGACAATCCAAATTGAACGAGCAACTGGAGTCAATGAAAAGCCCCTCTGTGTCCACAACTATAATTTGCTTGTGGGAGGGGTGGACTTCAATGACCAGATGTTGGCTCCTTATTTACTTTCCCACAGGACCAGATGCTGGTATAAGAAGGTGTCTGTATACCTAATTCAATGGCTATGTACAATAGTTTTGTTCTCTACAGTAAGGCTGGGAGAACAGGATCCTTCCTCAAATTTCAGGAAGAGATCATCGAGAACCTCCTGTATCCAGGAGGTTCCGTGGCCCCAACCACCAGTGTAGTGAGCCGTCTGCACGAGCGACATTTCCCCAATGTCGTTGCTGGTACCTCAAACCAAGTGCCACCCCGAAAAAGATGTCGTGTCTGTAGCAGGAGTGGAATAAGGTGTGACACCCGCTATTTCTGTCCTGACTGCCCTAACTACCCTGCCCTATGCTAAGGGGAGTGTTTCCGGAAGTACCACACACAGGTACACTTAGTATAGGGATTGCGTGACAAAGGACAGGCACACAGGGGTCTTAGGGCCCTTTCACACAGAGCTGCTGCAAACCTCTCCTTTCACCTGGGACAAAGTGCATAATGTACTTCGCCACATCTCTGGGCAATTTGCGCTTTGCACATTGTCCCATGGGGAAGGAAAGGTTTGTTCTATAAAGGTAAAAAAATTAAAATAAAAATCACAGGTAAGCAAAAAAGTTAATGTTCCAAAAGTTCAATAAAGTTTATAAAATTTCATGTTCTGTTTCAAATGTTATATAAAGTTAATGTTAATCAATTTATTGCGTTGCGGCCAGTTTTTTTTTTTTTGCTTTTTTACCTTCTAGGTGGACCAACCGATCAACCAGCTGCAGCACTGATGTGCATTCTGACAGAAACATTGCGCTGCTGTCAGATTACACAAAAGTCGGTGCATGCGGCACTGCAAGATGAGATTTCTCCTCTGCAGTAAAAAAGATACGTTTGCCGAGGCTTATGAGCTGAGGGGCGGTGTTCATATGCTTTGGCAAACACTTTGTATATAAAAAATAAATAAAAAATTCCGGCAATGATTTATTTATCCACATCGATTGATGTGAATGGAGAAATTGGGTTTGCCAGGGCATACGGGCTGAGTGGGTTTGGATGTTGGGCAGAGCTCCTATGTCCTGGCAGATGCCTTTACCCTCCTTTTTTTTTTTTTGCACATTTTTTGGCAGAGATTTTTTCATCCACATTGATCGATGCGAAGGAAGAAATCTGTGCCGTTCATTTTTTCTCTCAGCCTAGAAAAAAAAAATCTCATTACCCGTATGCTCAATATAAGGAGAATAGCAGAAACTCCTAATGCTGGCCATACATGTAATGATTGTGGAGACCCTCAAATGCCAGGGCAGTACAAACACCCCACAAATGACCCCATTTTGGAAAGAAGACACCCCAAGGTATTCGCTGAGGGGCATATTGAGTCCATGAAAGATTGAACTTTTGTCCCAAGTTAGCGGAAAGGGAGACTTTGTGAGAAAAAAAAAATCAACTTCCGCTAACTTCTGCAAAAAAATAAAAATCTTCTATGAACTCGCCATGCCCCTCACGGAATACCTTGGGGTGTCTTCTTTCCAAAATGGGGTCACATGTGGGGTATTTATACTGCCCTGGCATTTTAGGGGCCCTAAAGCGTGAGAAGAAGTCTGGAATCCAAATGTCTAAAAATGCCCTCCTAAAAGGTGCTCATTGGAATTTGGGCCCCTTTGCGCACCTAGGCTGCAAAAAAGTGTCACACATGTGATATCACTGTACTCAGGAGAAGTAGGGCAATGTGTTTTGGGTGTCTTTTTACATATACCCATGCTGGGTGAGAGAAATATCTCTGTAAAATGACAACTTTGTATAAAAAAAATGGGAATAGTTGTCTTTTACAGAGATATTTATCTCACCCAGCATGGGTATATGTAAAAATACACCCCAAAACACATTGCCCTTCTTCTTTTGAGTACGGCGATACCACATGTGTGACACTTTTTTGCAACCTAGGTGTGCAAAGGGGCCCAATTTCGCATTTGGATTCCAAACTACTTCTCATGCTTTAGGGACCCTAAAATGCAAGGGCAGTATAAGTACCCCACATGTGACCCCATTCTGGAAAGAAGACACCCCAAAGTATTCAGTGAGGGGTATGTTGAGTTCATGTAAAATTTTATTTTTTGTCACAAGTTAGTGGAATATGAGACTTTGTAAGAAAAAAAAAATATAATTTCCCGCTAACTTGTGACAAAAAATAAAAACTTCCATGAACTCACTATGCCCATCAGCGAATACCTTAGGGTGTCTACTTTCCGAAATGGGGTCATTTGTGGGGTGTTTCTACTGTCTGGGCATTGTAGAACCTCAGGAAACATGACAGGTGCTCAGAAAGTCAAAGTGCTTAAATTAATTTTTTTGCACCATAGTTTGTACATAGTTTGTAAACGCTATTACTTTTACTCAATGAATATACACTTATAGCATTTTTTGTTTATCAAAGACATGTAGGTTAAGGGGGAAGACATGTATTTTGGCCTTTGTCTATATTCCACCGCCATTTTCCTTTTCGGTCCTTAACTCTCTGGTACTATTTATGGATAAATGGCCAGAGTGTCCAACACTGATTATTGGCGACTTTAACTGTGTCATTGATCCTGTATGGGATAGGGTCTCTACAAGTGTCAGGAGTGACAGTCCGGTCCAGGGGTCTCCCCTGGCACGGTTTTGCCTGGAGGCTGGATTTGAAGATGCTTGGGAATATCTGGGACAGGGGAAAAGGGCTTTTTCATGTTTTAGTAAAGCAGGTAAATCGATGTCCAGAATAGATCTTGCATTGATAAGTAGTAAACATGTGAAATTGGTAAAGCGAATGAAATATGAAACGAGGTCAATATCGGATCACTCACCGTTATTACTTGAACTTTGTTTATCTCAGGAAAGATATACACCAAAACCTCCTTTTAGACTAAATCCTTATTGGCTATCAGTCATAAAGACACATGAAATAATTCAAAATGAAATTGGCCGATTCTGGGATAATAATTATGGCTCAGCAAAAATTCAAGTGGTATGGGATACCTTTAAGGCGTATATGAGGGGATTGATGGTTAGTAACATCGCGAACCTTAGAAGGGAGTATGGGAAAAAACAGAAAAATCTAGAAGAATGTGTAGCACTGGCGACAGAATCCTTTCACATGAACAAGACGGAGGAGAACAGGGAAAATATGCAAAGAGCCACACAAATATATTCTAAGTTTTTATTGGATAAGGCCCAACAGAGCCTTTTCTTTAAAGGGCAAAAATATTTTACCGAGTCAGGGCGACCCGGTAAATTCTTGTCCAGAGTAATTTCAAGTCAACAATCCAAAAAACATATAGATAAGGTTCGAATGACTGATGGTAGGATGGTCACTAGACAGGGCCCGGTGGAGAGGGCCTTTGTTGATTATTTCCTTGATCTGTATAAAGCCGACTCTAACATCACAGATGATAAGATAGATTTCTACCTTGACAGGATCATCTTTCCAACTATTACTGAGACACAAAAGAGAGCACTTGAACTAGAGGACTCAATTCAGGAACTCGAGGGAGCTATTAAATTATGCTCAGCTAACTCCACTCCTGGTTCAGATGGGCTTCCATATGAATTTTATAGTAAATATAGGGATTGTATTCTTCCAAGACTGCTGGAGGTCTTTGCTGAATCAATCAAGGATGGGAAGCTGCCAGATTCAATGATGGAGGCTATAATAATATTAATTCCAAAAAAAGGCAAGGACCCTTTAGATTTAGAATCTTATAGACCAATCTCACTGCTTAATGCAGATGTAAAGCTTCTTGCGAGGGTCCTGGCTACAAGGCTTTCTAGGGTCATTTCCTCTATTGTCCATCCGGATCAGAGTGGCTTTATTAAGAGCAAGGGCACACATCATAATTTACATCGGCTTTTCTCTAATATTCAGGCCCCTGGGGGGACCACTCGCTCCATCCTGTCATTGGATGCCTCCAAGGCCTTTGACAGGGTGGAGTGGCGCTTCCTCTGGAAGGTTCTCGCAAGGATGGGCTTTGGGGAAAAGTTTATACGTACTCTTAGGTTACTGTACAGATCTCCAAGGGCAAAATTGAGTCTTAATGGAATCCTCAGTAGTAGTATTGATTTAAATAGAGGCACGCGGCAGGGCTGCCCATTATCCCCCTTGTTATTCGATATTTAAATCGAACCCCTTGCGATGGCCATCAGGCAGGATGATCAGGTTAAAGGATTTGGTACGTTAGGAATACAAGACCGTATCTCCTTATATGCGGATGATGTTTTGTTTTTTATAGACCATACGGAAATTACTCTTCCTAGGATTATTCAGATGGTTAAAACATTTGGTGAGGTGTCTGGTCTTCTTATAAACTGGGCCAAGACCAGTTTGATGCCAATAGACCCCCTGCCACAGAAAGAGGTTCTTGTGACACAGTTGGACATTGTTGATACTTTTCAATACTTGGGTTTGACTATATCGCCTCGGGTTGAAAATTTTGTACAACTTAATTTGATTCCCATAATGGTAAAGACTAGAGCTAAAATAGGGATCTGGCTGAGACTTCCTCTATCTAGAGCTGACCGAGTCTCACTAGTTAAAATGGTGATACTACCACAATTTCTTTACGTGCTCAGGAATACACCTATTTGGATACAAGATAAATATTTTAAACTCATGGAAAGAATAATTAATGATTTAATATGGGGAAGAAAGCGAGTTCGAATAAAGCTGGAATATTTGTACAAACCAGTGGAGTGTGGGGGTCTAAATCTCCCTTACTTTAAAGGGTACTTTATTGCAGCCCAGCTATTGAGGTGCTATGAATCAGAGAACAGTGCATTGCTGGGGAAGTTGGTAACTAGCCACGCCCACAATAACATTTTTACCTTGTTGGAATCTGGTCTATTGAAGAGTTATGAGCGAGGCTACAGAGAGACTATAAAATTACTCCTGAAAGTGTGGGCTACAATTAGGACATGGTTGAAGGTTAAGGGTTCACTTACATTTACGCCCCTCTGGCATAATTTATATTTACAAAGGCTAGATGATATTGCAGCTGACACATTTTGGCAGAAGAATAAAATTCTGTATATCTCACAGGTAGTTAAAGATAGAGAAATTAAACCATTTATAGAGATGACACATAATATAAGAAACCTTTCATGGTTTAGGTATTTTCAATTGCGCTCAGTACTAACCAGTTTGGATGATAAACGGGTGTTGGATATAGATAATTCATCTTTTTTGAATGATTGGGTAGGGGGTACACTGTCTAGAATAAAAAATTCAAATATATATAAGTTATTATTTAAGGCACGGTTTAGTGATACACAGTCACCAGGACAAAAAGCGTGGGAGGTGGATTGTCCGAACTTACAAATAGAAGGGTGGGAGAATATTTTTGGGAACTTAGTTTCACTATCCCAGAACTTCAACCATGTTCTAATACAATTTTATATTTGCCATAGATTATATATCACTCCCCTATGGATGAATAAATGTGGGCTAAGAGACACGTCTAACTGCCCTAAATGCGACTCTGTAGGAGCGGACTTTCTTCATATGATATGGACTTGTCCAGAACTTATAAACTACTGGAATAATATTAATAATCGTATTATGTATAAACTAAAAGTTCGAATCCCTTTTGAACCACAAGTATTTGTGCTTAATGATCTTTCAAAATTAAATAATCACAAGTATCAAAAGATCTTCCTGAGCAGAATATTGATGTTGGCTAGAGTCTTGGTTAGTCGGACCTGGTTTGCTCGATTCACTCCAGATATAAATACATGGATAAACTTAATTGTTAAGGTAAAAAATTATGAGAAAATTATGTACAAACAGAGGGAAGCTGAGGATCAGTGGATTAAGATATGGGGTGGTTGGAGGATTGATTAGTTGAGGTCAAACTGTTTTATTTATAGGGGTTCTATTTTGACGCACCACAGGCAGGGGGGGAGGGGGGGGGGGTTGGGGGGGGAACTGTATTCTGTTTTTCTATTCTGTAGTGTTCTGATATATTAATTAAAGGAAAAAAAAAAAAAAAAAAAAAGACATGTAGAACAATAAATTTAGAGAAAAATTTATATAGAAATGTAGTTTTATTAGAAAATTTTACAGAAACAGAAAGTGAAAAATGTAATTTTTTAAAACAAAATCGGTCAATTTCGATTAATATAAAAAAAAGTAAAAATTTCATCAGCAATGAAATACCATTAAATGAAAAGGAGGTAAAATTAATTTGTGTGGTAAGTTGTATGACCGAGCAATAAACCGTGAAAGTAGTGTAGTGCAGAATTGTAAAAAGTGGTCTTGTCATTAAGGGGGTTTAAGCTAGGGGAGCTGAGGTGGTTAAAAAGGTCCTATTATCAGTATGTCTTTCCTATAATTTCTGCAGACATCTGGAGTTGCTTTTGTAGATTCTGAATCTGCTGCTAATTTTATTGACTTTGATTTTGCTGTATCTTAGGGTCCTCCTTTACTTACTGTATCTGACCCTATGCATATAGCTGTACACATTATACCTTTGGCCAAAGGTTTTGTTGAATATTGTGCCCCCAACATTACTATGCTGATTGGAGCCATATATTCTGGTCTGTTCTCTGTAATTGAAAAACTGCAAGATAACGTTATCTTGGGTTATCTATGCAATATCTCCAACTACATAATGCCTTTATTAACTGGACTTCTGGATAGTAGGAGAAATGTTTCAGAACAGGTATGTCTATGTCCATTATTTGTCTTGATATAGACATGGAGCACGTGCCTGAATATATTAGAGACTTTGTGGTGACGTTTTTGCTAAATTCTTCTCTGATTCCTTTCTGACGCTCAGGTCATATGATTGTGTCATTGATCTGTTACTTGAGGTTAATTATCCCAAAGGGAGGAGCTATAATCTCTCTGGTCCTAAACCCTAGGCTAGGGATCAGCAACCTCCGGCACTCCAGCTGTTCTGAAACTACAACTCCCAGAATCCTCCTTTGACTTCTATGGGAGTTACAAGAACAGCCTCGAAAGTATGCATGCAGGGAGTTGTAGTTTAACAGCAGCTGGCGTGCCGAAGGTTGCTGACCCCTGCCCTAGGCCATGAAGGATTATAGTCAGGAAAGTCTCCAGAAAGGTCATACTCAGCCTTCTGTTTCAGCTATAGGAGCCAGTTTCTTTTTTGTTAGTAAAGAAGACCTAGTATCGATTATAACGAATTGAACAAAATTATGGTAAAAAAATCAGTATCCATTGCCACTAATTCAAGACTTATTTAACCAGATTCTAGGGACAAAATGGTTTATGAAGCTTGACCTCAGGGGCTTATAATCTCACCCTGAGGGTCATTTTGAACACGTGATCATGCCTTTTGGTCTGTAATGCACTTGCAGTCTTTCAGAATCTGCTAAATTATATTTTTAGATTGGATATTGGAGAGTTTGTTATCGTATATCTTGATTATATTTATTTATCCATCGGATTGGGCATCCTGTTTACATGTTCAGTTTTCAGGAAGTACCCTTTCTCGAGTATATACTGACCCCAAAGGCTTTTTAAATTGACCCTGCCAATGTCCAAGCTATTATGGATTGGGTTCACCTCTCTTCTCTTAAAGCTTTGCATTGGTTTCTTGGCTTCACTATTACCACAAGTGTATGCAAAATTATTTAGTAATAGCGGGGGATGACTAGGAAGGGGGTGGATCTACTTAATTGGCAGCCTGAAGTGATTTTAATTGGTTGAAAAAAACTGTTCTGGTTCAGCCAGATCAGACAAGGCCATTTGTGGATCAGGTGGACTCCTCCAAGGTGGGGGTTAGAGCTCTATTCTTCCAGGGGATGTCTTCATATACTCACTTTAGACCATGTGTTTTTTTTCATGTTTTTTCTTCTCCGACTGAAGAGAATTACAATATTGGTAACCACAAACTCCTTGCCATTAAAAGGGTCTTCCAAGAATGGCACTACTTTCTGGAGGGTGCTCAACATCACATAACGGGCCTTACTTATCACAAGAATCTGATGTTCCTAGAGTTGACAAAATGTTTGAATCCAAGATAGGTTTGGATTTACCTCCCTCTCAGAGGAAAACAGCTGTCTGGGTGGTCATGGATAGATTTAGCAGATTTGTCGTTTTGTTCCACTCAGTCAGTTGCCTAGTGCAAAAGAGTTCTCTTTTAATTGATCACATAATCTGGTTGCATGTCATCCCAAAAGACATTGTGTCAGACCTTTGGATTCAATTTGTTCCTAAGTTTTGGAAGACATTTGTTCTAAATTGGGTATAAAGTTTTCTTTTTCTCTGTGACTGTGATGTGATAAGACTGCCTTTTTTACATTATTGTGTATGTACTATATGAACTCTATATCACCCAAAGTATATATAATGTAAAAATATATTATTTAAGATTCTTACATGTATACTAATATGCTAATTATGAATGTATCTATGGTCCAGTTCAAGTTAAAGTCTGAAAAAATATGGTAAGCACACATAATACAAATTGCACACATATGCACACATACTGTACATTTACACAAACACATATATGTACGGTAAAAATCCAGGAGGAAAGGTCCTGGATAATGTCTATGCGTAGAAATGGCCTTGCAGTTCGCCCGGCAGTCGCTTCACGGCGAACTTTGCTTGTTCGCAGTTCACTGAACAGGTGAACATATAGTGATGTCCGCCTGGCACCATGACACATCCATCAGGTGGGACAGGACAGCCAATTGAGATGTTTTAGCACATGGACACACCCCCTAACCAATAAATAAACCCGATCTGGTCGCCATTTTACATTCAGTTTTTTGCCAGTGTAGGGAGAGGTTGCTGTGTCGAGCAGGGACAGACTGTTAGGGACACCAAATGCTAGCTAATAGGGCCCTTTTAAGGAATTGTATAGGTGTGACATACAGAGGGGTGTGATATACAGTACTTACACTTTCTAACATAGAAAGTATATTATAGTGCATTTGTATTGTGCAGCAGTTGAGTTCGGTTCTGCTGTGATACTGCAGCTAGATAGAGGGTCAACGCATAAGTTGCAGTAAGCCCAACACTCACCTAGGGATGACCACCTTAAGAAGTTACCTGGTCTCCCATCACCGAGCCAAGTGGGAGCAACACCGCCAGAACCCACAAAGCCACACTATCGGCGCTCCATGTCCTGCATCTTCTCTTACGCCTTCTCCTCTCTCCTCCCATTTGTACTCCACTCCACCTTCCACCGTGCTGTCGTCGCATTCATCTGGCAAAAGGAAGGCTTCCGTGGCCCAAATGTTCGAACATAAAAAGTTGATGACGCCGGATAACCCTCTTGCCCAATGGCTGACTGCCGGCTTGTCAGAACTGCTAGCCTGCCAACTACTGTTATATAAACTGGTGGACTCGGAGGCCTTTAGAAAATTTGTGGCCATTGGCACGCCACAATGGAAGGTCGCCGGAAGGAAATATATCCCCCAGAAGGGCATCTCAGAGCTATATGGCCATGTTCAGCGGCAAGTTAATGTATCTCTGGCACACATTGTCGGTGCCAAGATAAATCTGACAACAGAAACATGGTCTAGCATATGTGGGCAGGGACTGTCCACTGGGTGATTGTTTGGACGGCTGTCAAGCATGCAACCCGTGGAACCCGTGTGGATTTGTTGTTACTGCCATGGATTGCATGCAGGCCTGCCTCTTTTTTTCCTCCTTCTACTCCATCCTCCATCTCCTTATCAGCTGACTCCTCCTTTTCCACTGCTATCACCTCTTCCGCTGCACCCCCCCCCCCCACTCCCCAGAACCTATTTGATGTGCCAGGTGAGATGTTTCCATGCTGTTCTGCGGCTGTTGTGCCTGGAAGCCACACCTGTCCTGCACTTCTTTCAGCTCTGCTGTCACAGGCTGATCAGTCGCTCACCCTGCTCAATTTGACAGTTGGTAAAGTGGTGTGCAACAATGGTGCCAATCTGATGAGCGTGCTGAAACAGGGCAAAATGACACATGTGCCGGGGCAAAATGACACATGTCCTAAACTTAGTCATGCAGCGATTTGCTGCCAAATACCCCGGGTTCCAGGATGTCTTGCGGCAGGCCAGGACAATCTCTGGCCTTTTTAGAAGATCTTACATGGCCATGGCTCGCCTTGCTGACTTTCAGCGACGACACCACCTGCCCGTCAGACGTCTGATTTATGACAGCCCAATGCGCTGGAATTCCACCTTATATATGCTTGATAGGCTGCTCAAGCAGAAACGTGCCGTTAACGACTATCTGTATGAACTCTGCGGCAGGACAGGTTCTGGGGAGATTGTTTTTTTTTCACCGCGCCAGTGACTGCTTATGTGCAACGCATGCAGACTTCTGCGGCCATTTGATGAGATCACCAAACTGGTCAGTCACAGCCAGGGCACCATCAGTGACATCGTACCTTATGCCTTCTTTCTGGAGCGTGCATTGCGTCATGTCATTGATCAAGCCGTCGAGGAGCAGGAGCAGGAAGATGAGGAAGTCGCAAAGCTGAATGAATTTCCAGGGGGGGCTACTTAATCTGAGACAAGTCAGCAGGAGTCTGAAGGGGAGTCGGAGCAAGAAGAGCAGGCTTTAAACTTTTCAGGGATCGCTGGTGTTGTCCGTGGCTGGGGGAAGAACGAGGACGACATTATCCTGGACGATAAGCAGGTGCCAGGTCACTCCACCGTTTCCAGTTTAGTGCAAATGGGGGCCTTCATGCTCCAGTGTTTGAAGAGGGACCCCCATAAAAAATAAGCATAAAGGGCAAAGACCAGTACTGGGTGGCAACGTACTTAGACCCCCGGTACAAACACAAAATGGCGGACATGTTACTAGCATCACAGAGGGCTGTGAGAATGCAACATTTCCAGGCCTTGCTTTAAGAGTTGCTGCATTCTGCTGTTGCAAACACTAGCAGAAGAATTTCCACCCACAGAGAAACTGTTGCTGGTACCAATCCTACAACACATGCAAGAAGAGGGCAGTTTGAAAATGTGTTGGTAACTTCTGATATGAAATAATTCTTGTAGCCAACTCATCCACAGCCGCCCTCCGGATACAGCCTCAGGGATCGCCTAAACCAACAGTGTTCGACTACATCGGATTAACGGCCGATGTGAACGTTCTGAGTAGCGCGGAACCCCTTGACTACTGGATGTGCAGCCTTGACCTGTGGCCAGAGCTAGCACAATTTGCCATAGAACTCTTGGCTTGCTCCTCGTCAAGTGTCCTGTCCGAAAGGAAGTTCAGCACAGCAGGGTGGATCGTGACCCATAAGCGCCGTCGCCTAGCTCACGACAGTCTGGACTACCACACATTTAAAAAAATTGAATGAGGCATGGATCTTGAGGAATTCTACACCTGTGATGACCACGTTTAATTTAATTTCCTTATGCCAGCCCACACATATCCGCCACCGCACAGAATCAAAAATGGTCCCTGTCTTATGTAAATACAGCGGCATAAAAGGCTATTTCAGTCCTGTGAATGCCTAATGTTTGGGGGCCACGAAGGAATTCAACACCTGTGTCGACCATGTATTATCGAATATCATTTGGTGTTTTTTCCAGAGGGGGGATTTCGTTAGCCATGTTTTTATTCCAATTTAATATTTTTTGTTATTTTAAACATATTTATTTGATATGTATTTGCACTGGACTGCAGTAAAATTAATATTCAATGACCGTCTAATATACCTCCAGCCACATAATCACTTGATCTTTTATGTACGTTTAATGCATAATTTTTGGGGCCTATAATTTAACTGGCCAACAGTAAAATTTGGTATATGGCGACCGCCTAATGTACCTCCAGCCACATTATCAATTGTTCGTTTCTGTACGGTGAATGAATACTTTTTGGGGGCATGTAGTCCACTGGCCTACAGTAAAATTGATATCCAATGACCGTCTAATATAGCTCCAGCCACATAATCACTTGATGTTTTCTATCCGGTGAATGAATAATTTTTGGAGCCTATAGTCCACTGGCCTGCAGTAAAATTGATATCCATTGATCGTCTAATATACCTCCAGCTATGTAATCACTGGATCTTTTCTGTACGGTGAATGCATAATGTTTGGGGCCTGTATTCCACTGGCCTGCATTAAAATTGAAATCCAATTAGCGTCTAATTTCCCAATCTAGATGTTCCTTTGTGTCGAACATTGATATGCTTTTAGCTGATTCATTATATAACTTTTAAACTGAAGACTTGATGCATGTGATTGGCAGCATCTCATTTGGGTCACATGACAGCCCAATTAGGGGCGCAGGTGTTGACCCAATTTATATGCTGCTCTTAGTTGTGTCTTCAGCATGTTTTGAATAAGGGCTTATATACCTGATAGCCTGAAACCCGTAGACTAAGACTGGTTGCACTGGATGTATAATTTTTAACCACACCAATAAAGTACCATTGAACCTTTGCGATATTGAGCTGGCTGTTGGTTTTCTGGTAATGACCGTCTAATATACTTCCAGCCACATAATTACTTGATGTTTTCTGTCCGGTGAATAATTTTTGGGGCCTGTAGTCCACTGACCTGCAGTAAAATTGATATCCATTGACCATCTAATATACCTCCAGCCACATAATCACTTGATCTTTTCTGTACGGTGAATGCATAATACTTGGGGCCTGTACTCCACTGGCCTGCAGTAAAATTGATATCCATTGACCATCTAATATACCTCCAGCCACATAATCACTTGATCTTTTCTGTACGGTGAATGCATAATTTTGTGGGCCTATAATCTAACTGGCCAACAGTAAAATTGTTATAAGGTGACTGCCTAATGTACCTCTAGCCACATTATCAATTGCTCTTTTCTGTACGGTGAATGAATAATTTTTGGGGCCTGTACTCCACTGGCCTGCAGTAAAATTGATATCCAATGACCGTCTAATATACCTCCAGCTACATAATCACTTGATGTTTTCTGTCCGGCGAATGCCTAATGTTTGGGGCCTGTACTCCCGTGGTCTAAAATAAAAAAATTCTAGGCTCCAGCAGGGCATATTTTTGAGAGTTTTCCTTTAAGATGCATAAAAATGGCCCCTGATTAAAATACATATTTTTTGTGAGAATTTTTGCAACTGAACCCCCTCTGGTACATCACTGTCCATGTTGTGGGACGATTTGTGCACTTCTAGTAAGTACAGTATTTGGTGGCTGCAAATATGACCTGAAAGTTTTTCAGGTTCACCTGCCATTAAAATGAATGGGGCACGCTGCGAACTTGCAGTTCGCGAACATTTGATTGTGTTTGCGCAATCAAACAATTGATCGTGTTCGCGCAATTGCTTTCGCGAATCGTCCCAGACGATGTTCGTCCATCACTTTCTATGTGTTTCTGAGGTTGCTTGCTTTAGTAATGTAGATTCTGTGAAAGATAAGCAACAGTAAAAATAGGTTACTTGTGAGTGTTTTCTTTAACTGGATTTAGAAATGACTGAAGACCTTGGGTGGGAAAATTGCTCCCAGACGCTCTCAAGGTTTTTCACCTGCATTAGTTAGGAAGGCAAACAGAGCATGGTGTGTTGGTGGGGTGTGTGAGAAACAGACACTAAGGGCTCTTTCACACGAACATGTCCTTTGTGAGAATCATGCTCTGCGTGAGAAAAAGATTGTGCTTTCTGGACTACAGAGGAGCATCGCATTATCATGATTCATAATGCTGTGTGCCTCTGCACGACCTTTCTGTAATGGAATCATACTGACAGCTTTATGTCCGGGTCCAGGGTCCAAAAATCCTAAAGTTCGGTACGAACCCAAACTTTACAGTTCAGGTTCGCTCAACCCTATAAAACACCCTTTTTGGGGCAAAATACACAATTTTTCAGGCCTTGCAGCATCAAGATGTTTGTAATTCTAGGGTTATATACTGCTGTCATATTCAGTTACTAAACTAACACTCGTTTGGGAAAAAAAAAAAATGGTTGTCAGCCTTTGCTGCATATGTCATTGTCAGATACAGCCATTACGTAGTGTGGTTCTATTCAGGTATTTGAAATACCGCCATTTTGTGCACAAATCTTTAATTGCGGCCTAGTGTGGGTCAGGCCGTGTGAGATACACCCTGTATATACAGGGCTTATATTCTTCTATTAATAAAACACCCATTTTTGGGGCAAAATACAAAATTCTTCAGGCCTTGCAGCATCAAGACATTTGAAATTCCAGGGTTATATACTGCTGTCATATTCAGTTATTAAACTAACACCCTTTTGGCAGCCTTTGCTGCATATGTCATTGTGAGATACAGCCTTTATTGAGGCCTAGTCTGGTTCAGGGTGTGTGAGACACATCCTCTAAATACAGGGGTTTTATTCAGGTACTGTCATTCTATTCTACTATTAAATAAACACCCATTTAGGGCAAGATCCAAAATTTGAGAAATATGATGAGAGCGTCAAATAAGTGATGTCGCCCAGGTCGTGGTGCTGCTGGTGGAGCTCCTGTTGCAGGGAGAGGACGTGGTCGATCTGTGCCAGATACACGCACAAGTGAAACCTCTTTCTCAGGTGCGAGTAGGCGACAGAACCTGCAATGGTATTTGGTCGGGCCTAATGCAGCTCTACGAACGGTGAGGCCTGAACAAGTACAGGCGATAGTAGATTGGGTTGCTGCTAGTGGCTCCAGTTCATTCACATTGTCTCATACCCAGTCTCCTGCTGAAAGATCACAGTTGGCACCTGCAGCCAAAGACCATCAGTCTTTCACTTCACCCCCTTGCAAATCAGCCAAGCAGTCTGAGCCCCAAGTCATGCAGCAGTCTCTTCTGCTTTTTGATGACTCTGTTAGCAGGGTTTTGCAGGGCCATCCACCTAGCCCTGCCCCAGAAGTGGAAGAGATTGAATGCACTGATTCCCAACCACTTATCTTTCAAGATGAGTACATGGAAGGACCATCGCAGCGGGTCTCGGATGATGACAAAATACAGTGGGGCTTTCGAAAGTGTGCAGACTGACAAGGAGGGCAGGGGTGAAGACTGGGTGGATGATGATGTGGAGGACGATGAGGTCCTTGACCCCACATGGAATCAAGGTCATGTGAGTGACCTATGTAGTTCGTAAGAAGAGGCGGTGGTCGCACAGAGCCACCAGCAAAGCAAAAGAGGGAGCAGGGTGCAAAAGCGGAGCGGTCATCCTCTAGACAGTACGCCTGCTACTGCAAACCGCAGCAAGGGACCGAGCACACCAAAGCCAGCTCCAAGGAGTTCCCTGGCATGGCAGTTCTTCAGACAATGTGCTGTCGACAAGACACGAGTGGTTTGCACGCTGTGCAATCAGAGCCTGAAGCGAGGCATAAACATTCTCAACCTGAGCACAACCTGCATGACCAGGCATTTAAGTGCCAAGCACGAGCTACAGTGGAGTAGACACCTCAAAAACTAAGAAAGGTCTTTGGCTCCTCCTGCTTCCTCTTCTGCTGCAGTCTCGGCCTCTTCATCCACCTCTGGAGTGACAGTGTTACCTGCCACCATGCAAACAGAGGATCTTCCAGCAACACCACCACCTGGGTCACTAAGCATCTCCACAATGTCCCTTGGAAATGTTCAGCTCTCCATCTCCCAAACGCTGAAGAGGAAGAGGGAGTACCCCCCTACCCATCCGTGATCACTAGCCTTTAATGCCAGCATTTCAAAATTACTGGCCTTTGAAATTCTGTCATTCCGTCTGCTGGAGATGGATAGTTTTAAACGCCTTATGGCGGTGGTTGTCCCACAGTACATCGTACCCAGCCACTACTACTTTTCCAGGCGAACCATCCCTTCGCTGCACAACCAAGCAGGGGACAAAATCAGGTGTGCACTGCGCAACGCCATCTGTGGCAAGGTGCACCTCACTACGGATACGTGCACCAGTAAGCACGGTCAGGGATGTTATATCTCCATAACAGCACACTAGATAAATGTAGTGGCGGCTGGACCTGAGGCGGATAGCAGTTTGTGGCATGTCCTTCCACCACCGAGGATTGCAGGGTGCTTCAGTTTGCCTCCTGTTGCTTCCTCCTCCTACTCTGCTTCTTCATCCACTACCAGCTGCTCATCTAGTCAGCGAAACACCTTCACCACCAACTTCAGCACCGCCAGGTGTAAATGACAGCAGGCAGTTTTAAAACTTATCTGTTTGGGGGTCAAACCCCACACCGCGCAGAATGGGCCTTGAACAACAGATCGATGAGTGGTTTGTGCCAGTCAGCCTCAAGCCCTGCCTGGTAGTGTGCGATAATGGGCGAAATCTCGTAGCAGCTCTGGGACTAGCCAGTTTGACGCACATCCCTTGCCTAACGCATGGGCGGAATTTCGTTGTGTGCAGAGATTCCTTAAAAATTTCCCCGATATGTCAGAGCTGCTGCATAAAGTGCGGGCCATCTGTGCGCGCTTTCGGCATTCTCACACTGCAGCTGCTCGCCCGTCAGCGCTGCAGCGTAAATTCGGCCTTCCCGCTCACTGCCTCATATGCGACGTGCCCACAAGGTGGAACTCCACCTTGCACATGCTGGCCAGATTGTGCGAGCAGCAGCAGGCGATAGTGGAGTTTCAGCTGCAGCACACACGGGTGAGTCGCTCGGCAGAACAGCACCAGTTCACCACAAATGACTGGGCCTCCATGCGAGACCTGTGTTCCTTGTTGCGCTGTTACGAGTACTCCACCAACATGGCCAGTGCCGATAACGCAGTTTTCAGCGTATTTATCGCACTTCTAATGCTGCTGGCGATGATGGAAGAGGCTGTGGCACAGGAGGAGGAAGAGGGATCATTTCGTAGGGTTTCCGGCCAGTCATTCCTAAGTGGCTTCGAGGGTGGGTTCCTGCACCCACAAACCCAAGGTCCAGCCAGGGCACAGTTCTGGAGGATGAGGAGGAGGAGATTGAGGAGGAGGAGAAACCATGTTCACAGCAGGGTGGCTCCCAGACCAGCTCATGGCCATCACTGGTGTGTGACTGGGGGGATACAGAGGACACAGACGATACACCTCCCACAGAGGATAGCTTTTTGTTGCCTCTGGGCAGCCTGGCACACATGAGCGATTACATGCTGCAGTGTCTCTGCAAAGACCGCCGAGTTGCCCACATTCTAACTTGTGCTGATTACTGGGTGGCCACGCTACTGGATCCCCGTTACAAGGACAATGTACCATCCTTAATTCCGTCACTGGAGCGTGATTATAAGATGCGCGAGTACCAGCGCACGCTGGTAGATGCGCTGCTGGTGGCATTCCCACATGACAGCGGGGGCACAGTGGAAGCACAAGGCGAAGGCAAAGGACGAGGAAGAGGTCGCACATGCAGCTGGGGCACCGCCAGCACCTCACAAGGCAGAGTTAGCATGGCCAAAATGTGGAAAAGCTTTGTCAGCACGCCACAACAACCAGCACCAGCAGCTGATATGGAACGTCTTAGCAGAAGGCAGCATTTCACCAACATGGTGGAGCAGTATGTGTGCACATGCTTCAGACATACTGAATGACGGGTCTGCCCCCTTCAACTTCTGGGTCTCCAAATTGTGCACATGGCCTGAGCTTGCCCTTTATGCCTTGGAGGTGCTGGCCTGCCCTGCGGCCAGTGTATTATGTGAACGTGTGTTTAGCAAGGCAGGGGGCGTCAACACAGACAAGCGCAGCCGCCTGTCCACAGCCAATGTGGAGAAGCTAACGTTTATTAAAATTAACCAGGCATGGATCCCACAGGACTTGTCCGTACCTTGTGCAGAATAGACATGTATACCGGCCAGGGGCGTGGCCAACAGCCAAACAGGGAGGAAGCGTCTACAGAGAGCTCCTGCTCCTGAATCTTTATCCTGCAACATCCAGGCGATATAATAGCTGGAAGCTACACCAAATCTGTCCTGCTAAACTATAAACATCAATTGGATCATTTTAAGTCCTCTCTCGGACATTTAGGAGCGCTGATAGCCGGAATCCATCTGCGGCCTAGCTAGAGTGCCGGAGCCTCGGAATCACGCCACAGCTCTTATCTACACGGCTATTACCGCTAACCCGATAACAGGGCCCTACGCAAGGAGCACTCCTAAAACTAACGGAGATCGCCTATCGGTAAGAAGATTTAATCCTTATTGCAACACCGATACAGGCATCACACCGACTCCAGGCCCTGGGGACACTTTCACACCACATAGCGGCATCTGACTAACATCAGCGTATCAAAGCCGATCGGCTCTGTTATATTGATCCACGGGAAACACCTACAAAGAAAACTTTCTGACCCGCTCAGCACTCCCTTTCCTTATTCAAACGAGTGCCTTACCTGTCGCAGTCAAAGATAATAACACAGTCCATGCGTGAGACCCGCTGCGATACAGCTGTTTTCGGAGTATCACGCTTCTAACTACATCCCCTGAGAGATCCACCGCAAGGAATAGGATTGATTATTTCGCAAAACTTGGTCATATCCAGGTTCTAATGAAATCAGCGATCATTCCTCTTTGCTCCGCCCCCCCCCCTCCCCCTATCCGCTATTCATTCTCGGCAATTAAAAGGTGTATGGGAGAATTTCTGCCCTTGCTATATTTAAAGGAACAGTGACTTTATTTAGAAGTGAAACAACATCAACTTCATTGTGTGATATCACACATTTACTTGATAATCCACATCAGATTATACCTTTATAAGCAAATAGCACTACCCACAGATTAATAATATCTCATCATCCACAAGTTTTTAATATATTCACCTTTTCCAAGCCTGTGTTTTCTTAAGTAACCAAACAAAGGAACTGATGATGTATTAATTGCCAAGCCACACCAGATACAGGCACAGGTGGTTATTTTACAAAGTGGTTTCAGACACTAGCACCTATGGTAAAGGTGGGAACATTCAAAGGCACCAGCCAAGATTTTCATATCCTGCTAAACCTCTACATCTGTCTCAACCAGGTCTGAACAAGTTCTCAATGAAGAAATCACAAGCATCCCCTGGGGTACAAGTCTCCACTCCTAAAGGAGCCACACAGAAGGCTACAACACGCTCTCTAGAAGGAGACAGTGAATATGAAGACGTTACAGAACCCACCACAGAACTACCATTGTCCAGATCTTTCATCTCCAGAGCTTTATCAGGTGCTTTGAATCCGGTACTTGAAGAGCTGTCAGAAATAAAAAGAGAAATGAGACAGATCGGTAATAGAGTCAAAATGCTTGAAACCACGCAAACAGCTATTACTAACTACACTAAACAGGCCTCTGAAGCTTTCTCTAAATATCAACAACACATCAATCATCTTCATGACTATATTGAAGACCAAGACAACAGAGGCAGGAGGAATAATATCCGCTTTCGTGGCATCCCTGAATCAGTTGCAAATGAAGCAATTCCCAAAGCAGTTGAAGAAATATGCAAATCCTTGCTGGCAGAGGATCCTCCTAATCCTATTGTCGTAGAAAGAGCCCACAGAGCCCTGCATCCCAAACCGAAGCCGGAAGACCCTCCAAGAGACGTAATCTGTAAACTCTTAAACTTTGCTCAGAAAGAAGCAATAATGAAAAAAGCTAGAAAAATGGAAAGCATTGAATATGGAGATGCCACAATTCAATTATTCCAAGATATTGCGCCAGTAACACTAAACAAAAGACGCATGTTGAAACCTCTAACAGACCATTTAAGATACAAGAGAATTGCTTTCAGATGGTTGTTTCCTTTTGGGATGCTGATAACCTGGAGAGAGAGAAGATACACCATAAGAACACCAAAAGATCTACCAGACGTCCTTGCTGCACTGGAAATTACGGACATAGATATCCCAGACTGGTCCGTTGCTACAGATTTTCTCATACCACCTGAAGTTCCACCCTCAACCACATGGGGGACCGTCCTCTCCAGCAAAGCTCTGAAGAACAGAAGAAGACAAGGGAAGATGACTCCTAGACGTCTCATGGCAGATGAGGATTGAAGTTATATAAGACAGATATCTTGTCCTCCCACTTATATAGAGGTTACTGATTGTGCTCTTCTAACTTTTCTCTTCGTCTATTACTTTATGGAAAGAGATCTCTAATTTCTCATGATCTTGATGTGCAGCATGTGGCCTCCCCTCCCTTCTTTTCCTGAAACCCCCCCCCCCCCCACTTTTCTTTCCCTCCACTGATTTGGGATGGTCGCTCATGCTGCTCCTTTGGATCTACACCCAGAGCCACTCAGTAAAGCCTCCTCTACCTCACATTATACTTTTGTATTACTGTTATTACTTAAACCAATAGTAGTTAGAATATATACTACATATCAGCACCTGTGCCGTACATGATATGTATTGAAAAAGGTTTTTTTCAAACCTGTTAAATTACCTTCTTAGGTCTCCTTAGGACCTATAATCTACATGTTCCTACTCATTCTCTTATTAGAGATGTCTTTTCGGGAATGGTTCTAAAATGTAATGTTCATGTCTAATCTTCATTTTGTTTTCTATGTACCTAGAATGGCTTTATCCCCTCCCTCATACCCATCCCCACTCACTCCTGTACCCAAAGTACTAATGAGTGCCTTCGGAAGATATGAATACCCAGTAGAAGCAGAACGGAGCATCACACCAGTGAGTAAATTATATGCACAAGATCTCATATACACTTCTCCTCATGGCAGAAGTTAAAGTAGCTACCTATAATGTTAGAGGCTTCAAGTCTCCTGTGAAGAGAAGTCAAATCATTAACCAGCTAAACAAAGAAAAGGCCAACATAATGTTTTTACAAGAAACACACTTTAAACATAATAAAATACCAGAGCTATCCAAGACAAAATATAATCTTTGGTTACATAACTCATCACCAGCTTCCAACAAATCTGGAACTAGTATAGGAATACATAGAAATACTGATTTCATACACACATTCACCATGTCAGATAATGAAGGGAGATATTTAATGATTAAAGGGGAAATTAATTCCCAAATATACACCTTGGTCAATATATACGCTCCTAACATTGCGCAAAAGAAATGATTCGATAAATTTTGTCCAGAATTTGAAGCCTTCCGAGAAGAGCTAGTCATAGTAGCCGGAGATTTCAATGTGACACTTAATCCTCACATTGATTCCTCAACAGGCAAATCAGCTCTTCCAAACAGATCTCTAAAGCTCATAAAAAAATCCTTGCACAAAAATTCCCTAATTGACGTATGGAGAACTCTCAACCCAAAAGAAAAGGACTTCACCCATTTTTCTGCCCCACACAAATCTTATCAAAGATTGGATTACATATTCCTCCCAACTAACACTCTTCAGTTCTGTACAGAAACCAAAATAGGTCCTATCTTACATTCAGATCACGCACCAGTTTTTCTCACCTTCAAAACACCTAACTCCTCTCCAAAAATGTTTAACTGGTGTCTAAATGAAACCTTACTCAGCTCTACAGACATACACTCTGCCATAAACAAAAAGTTAAAAGACTACTTCACGGATAATACACAAGGAGAAACATCCCCACAATTTATATGGGAAGCACATAAAGCAGTAATTAGAGGAGAGTTAATTTCCCTTGCATCAAACCTAAATAAAGCTAGGCAAAAAAAGACAAATGAACTGTTCTCCAAAAATTTAAGCTAGAATGCTACCACAAACGCCTGAAGAAAAACGACATTCTTGATAAACTTAACAAGACCAGGGAAGAGTTGAAGACCCATCTTAATGCTCAAACAGCAAAGTTATACTTAGCCTTAAAACAAAAATTATTTGCACCTGGCAATAGATCTTCCAAATTCATGATTGCAATGTTAAGCCAACAAAAATGCAAATCTAGGATAGCAGGTATTAAAACGTGTGGTCAGCCATTACATAAAGATGACACCGCCATTGCTCGGGCTTTCCATGACTTCTATACTGAACTATACAATATTAATATAGATGAGCCAGAGAAAGTCACACAGGACAAAAACAAACTTACTTCTGATTTCCTGAGCAAATTTGATTTGCCAAAAATCAGTGAAGATCAAAAACTCAGATTATGCGCCCCAATTTCAGACGGAGAGGTCATGGAAACTCTGAAAACAATTGCTAAAGGAAAATCCCCAGGGCCAGGTGGCCTTCCAGCCATATATTATGCAACATTCAAAGATACCCTAGTTCCCCATATGGTCCAGGTGTATAATGCAGCTCTAAAAGGTACACCCTTCACTCCTCAAACATTAAGTGCTCATATTACGTGAATCCCCAAACCCCAAAAAGATCATACACTTTGTTCTAGCTACAGACCCATCTCTCTACTGAACCTAGATCTAAAAATTTACGCTAGAATCCTCTCGGCCAGAATAAGACCCCTACTCCAAGATTTGATTAACCCTGACCAAACGGGCTTTGTTCTAGGCAGAGAGGGCAAAGGTGGTATGTACAAAATTATTAATACTATTTCCCTAGCTAAAAAGAATAACACACCTATTGTACTGCTCGGGAAAGATGCAGAGAAAGCATTTGATAGAGTGGCCTGGCCCTTTATCACTAGCACTCTGGAGAAATTTGGATTTTCAATTATATTCATCAAAGCTATTTTCTCAATGTATGCCTCTCCATGCGCATATATAAAAGTAAATGACATTCTGTCTCGAGCAGTACATATTAATAATGGAACTAGACAGGGCTGCCCATTATCCCACTTATTATTTATTTTGTCAATGGAACCTCTGTTACAAGTTATAAGACAAAACCCTGGTATTAAAGGTTTAAGTTGTGGCGCCTTAGAGATAAAACAAGCTGCATATGCAGATGATCTATTGTTGGTTATCTCAAATCCTAAACAAGCTTTGCCTCTTATAATCGATACCTTAGACAGATTTGGAGAAATATCCAATTTTAAAATTAATATTGCCAAGTCACAAGCGATGGGCATACTATACTCCCATAATGCTCTCAAATATCTAGAGAAAGACTCGCCTTTCCAATGGACCAAAAGTTCACTGAAATTCTTGAGTGTCAACATTACTCCTGATCTCAATAGATTATTCAGCTTAAACTTTACCCCACTTATAAATTCCATACCAAATGTACTGAGTTCCTGGAAACCTACATTTATATCCTGGCTAGGACGGAAAAATATGTTCAATACCTTAATTTTGCCCAAACTTACATATCTCATACAGGTGCTTCCAATCAAACTTCCAAAGCACTTCTTGACTTCTTTCAAGAAAATATGCTCCAATTACATATGGGGAAATATAAAACCAAGGATTTCACACAATATTCTTCAACTACCCACAACCAAGGGAGGGATTGGCCTTCCTTCTTTAGACAAATATATTATAGCTGTCCACCTAAGCAGAATTATAGATTGGGTGAGACACCCAAAACACAAAATTTGGATTTCACTGGAAAAATAACTAACAAATTATCCTCTAAAAGGTCTAGTATTCACAGACCTACAAAATACTCCAATTATAAATAAAGATAATATCCTCGTTCAAGCCACATTATCAACCTGGAAAATGAAACATATAAGAGATACATGCTCAAAATTCCCCTCTCACTTAAGTAATCTTAATGATTTCCTCATTACAACCGGAGAGGGCTATACAACTCTACCAGCACAAATACGCAACAGCAATATAGCGCCCTCTGACCTCGTAGACTCAGATGGAGCAATATTAAACTTGCAAGCTATGAGGGAATGTTTTGGCACACCTAAACTGAGTTACCTTTAGCACAACATCATATCAAAGTCCCTAAAAATGGCCTTATCACAAGATTTTCAAATTAGAGAACCCTCTCGGTTTGAAAAATTTATATCTCAAACACAGACTCCAAAAAAACTCATACACGTAATAAGCAGGAATTTACTCCAAAGTGATATACCAAAATCTTTCTACTTTTTGAAAGAATGGGAGAGAGATTTAAATATCACATTTACAAATGAAGATACCAAAGAAATATTACTCTCACCCAAACTATCCTCGAGATGCACTAATATTCAAGAAAACACATACAAGGTGATATCCAGATGGTACCTTACACCTGTTGGATTAAGCCAAATGTATAGCACTACCTCAGATTTATGCTGGAGATGCCTAAAGGAGAGAGGCGCTTTCTTACATATTGCCCAATTATACAAACATTTTGGAATAAGGTTTTCGCACATATCAATTATATCTTATATAAAAAAGACACAAAGAGGATCATCAGTTGTCCCAAGATTACCTTGCTAAACATTATGCCAAACTCAATGATCCTATCTGAGAAAAGTATTTTGAGATCTCTTATTGCGGCAGCTAGACTTATCATAGCTACAAATTGGAAAGCACAAGGCCCTCTGTCTGAGACACTCTGGATACATAAAGTTGCCTCTATTTCTAGACTAGAAGAATTGAGATCACATCACAAATATAAGGAACTTTGGTCCCCTTGGCTCAATTGGAGATCCTCAATACCTTAATCCATTGTTGAGCTCACTTACATTAATACATTAATTACATTAATTACATTAATACATTATAGGCAGATAACTCTCTTGAACCAGAAACAGATTTAACTTACTTTTTTTTTTATCTCATATTCGATACTCACATATCCTGCTCTCAAACAGCTACTTATCACCCCTTCCTCCCTTCCTCCCCCTTGCCCAACCCCTGTTTATGTTTGTTCCTTTCAATGTCATTCGGTTCTTTGATGTCCTTATAATTGATTCCGACCAATGCAATGTAAGAGAAGTGGCGTGGTAGCACATCCCTGCTGCCCCTCCTGACATCCCTTCCTAATTGAATCTTAATAACTTGTGATGTAGTTACCATTTGGTAATTATTTGGAAGTGGATGGCTTTAGGGATCCCAGGGTTTGGTGATCTTCAATATGCTAAGTTAAAACATCATTCCTTTCAAATGTATTGGTCCCTTGCTCTTAGTTCTCCTGCTACCTCATGTACCATAACGAACTGGGCTTCCTTGCTGCTTACCTATTGAGGGCGTAAAAGTCCCCACTACCTACTATCTTTGTTATGGTGATTGTCCGTTAATTTTGGTTGTACACCACAATGTCTTTGTACTATTTACATGTATCATTGTACGTGGCAATCATATTCTTGATTTGCTGACTGTATTGTAACCCCCCCTTTTTGAAAACAATAAAAATATATATATATAAAAAAAAAAAAATGTATACCGGCCTTAACCAGCCATTCTTATACTGCAGCGCAATTGATCATTCTTGTATTTTGGATATTTCACATTCTTTTGGAGTGTACCCTAATTTTAAAAAATTTAATTAAAACCAAAAACATGTGTTGGCTACCTCGTCCTACTCCACCACCACTTCCACCTGCACCACTACGTCCACCGCCTACTCAAACCCCTACTCCATATGGAACTCCACCTCATTTTTTTTTTTTATTTGTACCTATTTTATTTTATATAATTTCACTACTTTGTCAGTTTCATTTTCTGGTGAAATTCACCAATTTTTGGGTGTAAAGTATCACTGCTATACCTAGTAGACAGGTAAAAAAAAATAAAAAATTGTCAGTTACATTTTCTGGTGAAATTCACCAATTTTTGGGTGTAATGTACCACTGCTATACCTAGTAGACCAAAAAATAAAAAATAAAATTGTCAGTTACATTTTCAGGTTAAATTCACCAATTTTTGGGTGTGATGTTCCACTACTATACCTAGTAGACTGAAAAAAATAAAATTGTCTATTACATTTTCTGGGGAAATTCACCAATTTTTGGGTGTGATGTACCACTGCTATACCTAGTAGACAGGTTTAAAAAAATATATATTATTGTCGGGTAATATTCACCAATTTTTGAGTGTGATGTACCACTGCTGAACCGAGTAGACCCATCCTCTACCTAGTTGACATCTTAATATATTTCAATAATTTTTCTTCAACATTTTCAGGTGACAATAAACAATTTTTTTCTTGTGTAAATTATGTGTTTTATTTAAATTCGACACACATATTTTATACATAAATGAACATCGGATTACTGAGCAATCTCAACATATCACATACTTAATAGCAAGAAAAAGAAAAGCAAATCGCTATTGTAGAACATACAATTCAACATCTATATAATTAGGAGGGGTATGGGAAAATGGAAAAGGTATAGGATAGGGAAGGGGAACAGGATTAGTGATCAGCAGCACGATATTACCTTCAATATGCACTATGGGTCAAGGGGAGACCGATAGGAAAATCAGAACTGGGTATGCCTATTTCCTGCCAGGATATTCCTGATAAGCAATATGTTAGGTTGCAGCACTTTCTAGAAAACTTTGAGGTTCCCATGCCGCCCATGTGCGAAAACAATTGGTGGCTTAAATTAATATCGCTAAAAACCCCTACGCCCCATATTCTTTCGAAATGTTATGAATTGATCAATACTCCCTCTAACGAACCGGGGTTTTTCAACAGTTGGAACAAAACTCCAACATAAGCTTTTGAAACTCAGAAACTGGCAATTCTTAAAAATGCACTCTCTAATTCTCCAGTATATAATTACCAGGAACTTCAATATAAAATTACCACTAGATGGTACAGGACTCCAGTGTTATTAAATAGATACAATCCAGAACTTTCTAATGTATGCTGGAGATGCGGACAACGCATTGGTAATTATGAACACATTTGGTATTCTGTCATAGACCCCTGCTCTACCAAGTAGACAGGTTAATAAATTTCACTAATTTTTCTGTTACATTCTTGGGTTAACATTATACAATTTTAGATGTGAATAAACCCCTGCTCTGCATAGGTGACAGGGAATATATTTTTTTAAATTCTTCTTTAAGTGATGCCCTTTGATTCAGTGCTTAAACTTTAACAAGTTGTACCACATTTGCACTTCAATAATTTGACCCACAGTTCCGCTTTACTCTTTTGGCCAACATTTGCGCTTCAATACTTTGTCCCACATTTCCGCTTTACTCTTTTGGCCCACATTTGGGTTTCTGTAATTTGTACCACAGTTTCGCTTTAACAGCTTTTCCCACATTTTCGCTTTACTCTTTTGGCCCACATTTGGGCTTCTGTAATTTGTACCACATTTGCGCTTAACAGCTTTTCCCACATTTCTGCTTTACTCTTTTGGCCCACATTTGGGCTTCTGTAATTTGTCCAAAATTTTCACCTCAATGATTTTACCTATAATTCCATTTTACTATTCTGGCCCACATTTGGGCTTCTGTATTTTGTCCAAAATTTTTGCCTCAATGATTTTTCCCCTAATTCCACTTTACTCTTCTGGCCCCCATTTGGGCTTCTGTAATTTGTCCAAAATTTTTGCCTTAATAATTTGTCCCATAATTCTGCTTTACTCTTCTGGCCCACATTTGGGCTTCTGTAATTTGTCCAAAATTTTAACCTCAAAATTTTTTCCCACATTTCCGCTTTACTCTTTTGGCCAACATTTGCGCTTCAATACTTTGTCCCACATTTCCGCTTTACTGTTTTGACGCACATTTTGTCTCCTGTAATTTGTACCATATTTGCGCTTTAACAGCTTTTCCCTCATTCCCGCTCAATCCGCAGAATTTGGTCTCTTTTTCCCGCGCTCCCTCTCCGGCGTGGAACCCTGATTCGCCGATAACCGTGATCAACATGGTAGGCTCAGAAGAGAACATCGAAAGTTGACAGAGAAGATATCCAAATGGATGGTGGATGTCATTGGGGCACCTCTACATAGGTGACAGGAACATAAATTTAAAAAAATCATCAATTACATTGTCAGGTGAAATTTTTCAAATTTTGCCGGATAGATACCCCTGCTCTGCATAGTTGACAGGGATTAAAATTTAATAAATTCTTCAGTAATTGATGTGCGCCACATCCTTTCCTTCAATGCTTAAACTTTAAAAGGTTGCAGATATTAAATTGGATCGTGATCATCACGGGACGTGCAACATGGTGGGGCAGTAAGTTTGCACACGCCTACACAAATTGACTGACAGGGGTCAGCCCCTGCAACTTTTGGATCTCCAAATTGGCCACATAGCCTGAGCTTGCCCTTTACCCCTTGGAGGTGCTGGCCTGCCCTGCAGCCAGTGTATTGTCTGAACGTGTGTTTAGTACGACTGCAGGGGGTTATCACAGGTTATATTTCCCAATATTTTGGGGTGTACCCTAATAAAAAAAATAAAAAAAAAAGAATTTAAAACCAAAAAGCAGTTTAGGCTACCTCCTCCTCCTCCACTGCTTCTTTCACCTACACCGCCACATCCACCGCCTCATCAACCTTGTACTCCATATGGACATCGTCCTCCTAGATCAAGATTTTTTTACGTATTTTATGTTATTTAAAGTCATTTCCCTATCCAAATTTGTTTGCAGAGCACTTGCCATGCTCTTAACCACATTTTTATGCCATTTGCAGGCCTCTAGCCCTTTCCATTAAATTTTTACAGCCATTTTAGTGCTCAAAAGTTTGGGTCCCCATTGACTTCAATAGGGTTCGGGATTAAGTTTTTCCAAAGTTCGGCCGAACCCGTCAAACCTGAACATCCAGGTGTCCGCTCAACTCTACTGACGAGGTCTTTGAAGTCAAGGACATTCTAGACATCGAGAAGGGGGTAAGAAGACTTATTATCTGGTGGACTGGAAAGGTTTTGGTCCCAAGGAAAGATCCCGAGAACCTCAGGAGAACATTGATGCTCCGGTTCTAATTAAAAGCTTTCTGTCGGCTTCCGGTTCCGGCGCCGATATGAAGAGAAGCGCGCACTTAGAGCTCCATCCTGAGAGACACTTGCTGTGCAAATCCCCTCCAAACGACCTGGTCAGTGATACAGACCGGACACACACATTACCGCTTCGGTGCACAATCAGTCTATGGACCGGTGCGTTGTCCAGATGGGGAGCAAATCCAAGAAAAACCCGATGAAGCCTGGGAAGGCGCCAACTGACAGCACTATGGCGCAGCCACCGGATGAGGAGGCATCAACACTGGCAAACAGCAAGAGGAAGGAGGATGTCTATACCCAAACTCCTCAGGAGGGAAAAATGGACATTGACTACAAATACCTTGCGGTGGAAGTGGCAACACGTATCTTACCAGACTTACAAGAGGCGCTGTCTTCCACTGTGGTGCAGTCGTTCAACGAGCTAAAAGCAGAAGTCGCGCAACATGACACCCGGCTGGAAATGCTGGCGGTGGTGGAGTGCGACTATGGGGAGGTACGCAAACAGTTGCAGAGAGCTCTGTCGGAAAATGCCAAATTGTGGGATAAAGTAGAAGACTTAGAGAACCACTCTCGAAGGAGCAACTTACACATAGTGGTCCTCCCTGAAGCTGTATAGGCCAAGGAGCTGGAGATCATTTGTGCCTGTGAAATTCCAGAGGTGTTGGGTCTCGCGTCCAGCTGCAAAGTTGAAAGAGCGCATAGAGTTGGCCCATTTAACCTGCAATATGGGACTGACAGGCGCGACAAGGCTCCGAACGCTCCCCGAAGCAACAACAGGGCACGTCAAGTAATTGTTAAATATCTAGATTACGCAGACAAGGCGGCCATATTAAGAGTGTTTAAACAAAATGGAAAGGCCATTACCATAAGAGGCCACCGTGTGCTGATTTTGGGGGATTTCTCAGCGGAGGTGACCAAACGCAGAAGGGCCTTTGCCCCACTCTGTTCTATGCTGTTCAAGAATCAGGTGAGATTCTCACTACTATACCCAGCGACCTTGCTGGTCTTTTCCCCTGACAACAGAACAGAGTCGTATACAGACCCGGAGGAGACGGGAATCGCCCTACAAGATATCCACAAAAGGATGCAAAGGCTACAAGCCATCACTTACAAAGAAAGAGAACCTGCGTCCTCATTGGAACACCTGGAGACGGCTTCTTCTTGTCAAAGCTCACCAGGTTCAAGGAATCTTAGAGGTTTGCAGCGTGTATACCCAGGCACGGAGAAATGGACTCCCTCACATGTCTACGGGACTGATAAGTATAGTGGGGCTGATGTTATAGATGTTATAGTTGATCTCCCTGTTTTAACAGGGGAAGTTGGAAACTGTTATATTGTTATAATGGACGCTCCCGACTACTAAAGAATGTGAACCACAGCTATGGGTACCTAAGCTGAGCAGGACATTGTACACCATAAGCAGAGAGAGGACATTATATAAGTACGCTGTCATTGTATACTTATGCATTATGTTTGTCGTGTACAGGCTAGGTATTCCGCAGGGACACTGTTCAGGACACCAAATTTAGGAACCCCGGGAGGAGGTGATATCACCCCTATAATGATTACTAAGTGGGATGCAGCATACAGAAAATGGGAGCATATCAACAGTAAGGGGACTACTATCATTTAAGCAATGAGCTTAGGTGTCTAAGATGGAGGAGGAAAGAGATCTAAGCATTTTTCTTTTCCACAGGATGGTTTCTATAGTGTTGGAAAAAAGTGAAGCCAGAGCTCAGTTTTTTCTCAGAGGTTTAGGGCAATGGTTAGTTATAGTGTGCAGCTCACCCTGGGTTGTAACATTGCCAGAACAACTTCAGGTTAAAGGGTTGTTTAAAGTTGGGGAAGGGAGAGGGAGGAGATACCAGTTTCTCACTAGTGGTCACAAGGGTTATCTAAAAGCTATAAATTACCCCAATGGATAGCCGTGTCAAAATTGTCTCTTGGAACGTCAAGGGACTGAGGGCCCCTAACAAGCGCCGGCTGATTCTGAAACACCTCAAACAACTGGGAGCAGATATTGCTCTTTTACAAGAGACCCATCTCTCAGCTGAGGATTTTGTGAGGATGAAAAAGTATTGGGTGGAGGAAGTATATGAATCGGGGGCAGTAGGGAGGAAGGCAGGCGTGCTGACACTGCTAAAAAAGGGAATACCTTATAAAGTAATACATCACATAATCAGTGAAGGGTTTCCAAATTACATCTAACAAACGGGGGTAGAGATATCAGTATTTTCAATGTCTATGGCCCAAATGAGTATGATGGACCCTTTTTTAGTGCATTACAGACGTGGACAAAATTGTTGGTACCCTTTGGTCAATGAAAGAAAAAGTCACAATGGTCACAGAAATAACTTTAATCTGACAAAAGTAATAATAAATTAAAATTCTATAAATGTTAACCAATGAAAGTCAGACATTGTTTTTCAACCATGCTTCAACAGAATTATGTAAAAAAATAAACTCATGAAACAGGCATGGACAAAAATGATGGTACCCCTAACTTAATATTTTGTTGCGCAACCTTTTGAGGCAATCACTGCAATCAAACGCTTCCTGTAACTGTCAATGAGACATCTGCACCTCTCAGCAGGTATTTTGGCCCACTCCTCATGAGCAAACTGCTCCAGTTGTGTCCGGTTTGAAGGGTGCCTTTTCCAGACTGCATGTTTCAGCTCCTTCCAAAGATGCTCAATAGGATTGAGGTCAGGGCTCATAGAAGGCCACTTTAGAATAGTCCAATTTTTTCCTCTTAGCCATTCTTGGGTGTTTTTAGCGGTGTGTTTTGGGTCATTGTCCTGTTGCAAGACCCATGACCTGCGACTGAGACCAAGCTTTCTGACACTGGCTAGTACATTTCTCTCTAGAATTCCTTGATAGTCTTGAGATTTCATTGTACCCTGCACAGATTCAAGACACCCTGTGCCAGACGCAGCAAAGCAGCCCCAGAACATAACAGAGCCTCCTCCATGTTTCACAGTAGGGACAGTGTTCTTTTCTTGATATGCTTCATTTTTTCGTCTGTGAACATACAGCTGATGTGCCTTGGCAAAAACTTCGATTTTTGTCTCATCTGTCCACAGGACATTCTCCCAGAAGCTTTGTGGCTTGTCAACATGTAGTTTGGCATATTCCAGTCTTGCTTTTTTATGATTCGTTTTCAACAATGGTGTCCTCCTTGGTCGTCTCCCATGTAGTCCACTTTGGCTCAAACAACGACGGATGGTGCGATCTGACACTGATGTTCCTTGAGCATGAAGTTCACCTTGAATCTCTTTAGAAGTCTTTCTAGGCTCTTTTGTTACCATTCGGATTATCCGTCTCTTAGATTTGTCATCAATTTTCCTCCTGCGGCCACGTCCAGGGAGGTTGGCTACAGTCCCATGGATCTTAAACTTATGAATAATATGTGCAACTGTACTCACAGGAACATCTAGTTGCTTGGAGATGGTCTTATAGCCTTTACCTTTAACATGCTTGTCTATAATTTTCTTTCTGATCTCTTGAGACAGCTCTTTCCTTTGCTTCCTCTGGTCCATGTCGAGTGTGGTACACACCATATCACCAAACAACACAGTGATTACCTGGAGCCATATATATAGGCCCAATGGCTGATTACAAGGTTGTAGACACCTGTGATGCTAATTAGTGGACACACCTTGAATTAACATGTCCCTTTGGTCACATTATGTTCTGTGTTTTCTAGGGGTACCATCATTTTTGTCCATGCCTGTTTCATGAGTTTATTTTTTTACATAATTCTGTTGAAGCATGGTTGAAAAACAATGTCTGACTTTCATTGGTTAACATTTATAGAATTTTAATTTATTATTACTTTTGTCAGATTAAAGTTATTTCTGTGACCATTGTGACTTTTTCTTTCATTGACCAAAGGGTACCAACAATTTTGTCCACGTCTGTAGCTAGCGATATTTCCAAAGACCCGACGAAACTAAGGATACTTGCAGGTGACATGAACACTGTAGTGGATGGAGAGGAGGATAGGAAGAGGGGTCCTTGGAGGGAAGGGAAAAAAGGAAACATAGATAACAGATTAACACAACTCATGACTGACACAGATCTGATAGATTTGTGGAGGATCCGAAACCTAAAAGGGAGGGAATATACACACTACTCGCATGCTCACCAATCGTAGTCACGGCTGGACTATATACTATGTGACAAGTCCGGGTCAGCACACTTTTCAGATCCACATATTGAGGATATGATCATTTCAGATCACTCCCCGATGACGATTACCTTAAAAAGAGATGCTCCCCGAGGAACTGACTTCCTTTGGTGGTTCCCAACCGCATTATTTAAAGATGAGGAATTCAAAAATTTCCTAAGGGGTTGGTGGTTAGAGTATGTACAAGATAACAAGGACATAGATAACCATCAGTTGCTATGGGATGCGGGAAAGTTGGTAATAAGGGGACGGATTATGGCGTACATGTTCGGTAAGCATAAAGGATAAAGGAAAAGATAAGTCAGTTGAGTGGTGATCTAAAACAGGCCTATACTTTCTTCCAATCCACCCCTAACCATGACTCTCGTATTAAATGGCAAAAGGCCGAAGCAGATTATGAGGCTTGGCTCAAAAAGTGGGATAACCTTGCGATGACGAGATGGGAGGCACATCTATACCGCTATGGCAACAAAGCAGGCAGATTACTAGCTAGGTTAGCAAAAGGGCAGAGTTTGACTTCTACCATTCAATCCCAAAAAATGGGAAAATGACCTCACACCCGGAAGAGATAAATAAAATTCTGAGAGAATTCTATGCAGACTTACTGTATATGCAGCCAATTCTTTTCAGAGAGGAGGTAGTAGAGATTCGCTAAGTAAAATCCCAATGACAAAACTTTCTGATGAAGACAGAGAGATGCTAAATGCCCCGATCTCCACGGAGACAGTCATAGCATATATTAAAAATCTACCTTTGGAGAAGGCTCCAGGGCCCGATGGGTATAGCGGGGAATTCTTCAGAATCCTGGCCCAGGATATTGCCCCGATCCTCTCACAGATCTATACAGGCTACATGATAGGGGAGCCGATTCCATCACAAACCAATACAGCATACATTAAGGTCCTCCCAAAGCCTGGAAGAGACCCCACTAACCCAGCTTCATACCGTCCAATCTCTCTCATCAATGTTGATCTTAAAATCATATCTAAAATCCTGGTAGATAGACTGTCAAATTTGCTACCTAAACTAATATCACCAGCTCAAGTGGGTTTTATTGAAGGTAGAGCGGCAGTGTTGAATATACGAAAAGTACTGACAGCATTGGACGAAGTAAAACTCAGGCCTGCCTCCTACCTGCCCTTGGCCATAATTACCATTGATGCAGAAAAAGCATTTGATAACATGGACTGGGGATGGATGGGAGAGGTGCCGGACAAAATGGGCTTTTCGGGCCCATTTAGAAGCTTCCTTAATGGAATCTACTCAGGCCCGCAGGCCAGAGTCGCTAAGCCAGGATATATCTCTAACCCCATACCTCTGGGAAACTTTCCCCACTCCTTTTTAACCTGGCGCTGAAGCCTTTGTCCAGACAGCTTGAGAGAGACGAAGGCCTGGAGGGAATTAAAATTGGCAAATTAGGCAGAAAAGTAATTAAGCATGCACTTTTTGCAGATGACCTGCTGGTATTCTTAGAAAACCCACACAGAGACATCCGCCATTTGTTTGGATTACTGGAAGAGTTTGGCTCTATTTCGGGGTTTAAAGTTAACACAGATAAATCGGAGCTATTGTTTATTGGTTCCCAGATGCCGAAACATCACACACGGCCTTTAGGAATACCCATACAGATTGCTTCCCGGTCGATAAAGTATCTAGGAATTAACATCGGCAACACCTCTGACTACTTATACACACTAAATTACCCACCATTAATAAAAAAAAATCCTTGCAGACGTTGAGATGGATGAATCTTCCACTAACCCTGGGAGGAAGAAGTCATCTTCTGAAAGTGATGTGCGTAGCTAAACTCCTTTATCCCATGCAGACGATCCCTATCCTACTCAAGCATAAAGACATTAAAGAATTGGAAAGGGCGTTCAGATCATTCCTATGGGTGGGAAAAAAATCCTGAATTTCCCTAGCAAAGCTACAACTACCCAAAAACTTAGGGGGACTGAACTTCCCAGACATAAGAGCCTACAATTTAGCGAGTCTTCTAAGACACAGTGTAGATTGGATATTCAGAACAAACTACTACACTAATACAGCCTTAGAGGAACAACTAGTTGCCCCTTGGTCTTTGTCGGCACTGTTACACACTAAATACTGTGCCATTCCCCCTGAGGTTAAAACGAGCCTCTTAATAAAAGATACTATAGCGAACTGGAAATCAACGCGTTAAATGTTTTCACTACCCTTCACTCTACCTAAATATATGAATCCAGAATTCCCGGCAGGAGTAGAGGCTAAACACTTCAAAAAATGGAGAGAGCTGGGGATTAATAATGTGAGAGCTATGTGGGATACACAAAATGGAAGATACCTTACTTATATGGAATTTAAGGACAAGTTTCCAACACTATCAAATCAACATCTACTGGCATACCTACAGGCCAAAGAATTTCTAACTAAACGGGTCTTAAATCTAGCAAGGGAAATGGGAATGAATGACTTTGATCTAGTTCTATTGGTGAATAAGAGATATGAAACAGAGACAAGTAGCTGAAAGCTTTTTATCACAATGGGGGAAGGAATTTCCGTCAGTAGATATAAGACAGACCATTCTGAAGGGGTGGGATACAATTAGAAAAATGACACCAAATGAGGGATGGAGGGAGACGTATTTCAGGATGATACATAAGGCCATATATGGCTTCCGTTTTGTCTCTCGCATACCTCACCCAGACAGGCTCACGGAGTGTCCCAAATGCCACAAAGATACAGATCTTTACCATGGCATATGGTCTTGCCCGGAGACAAAAAAATTCTGGGCATTGGTCATATCTCAAATTAAGCATCACCTAAAAGTTGAAATCCCATCCACCCCAAAGCTTTTACTATTTCAGGTGGCCCTTGAGAGGCAAAAATTAACCCTGCTTATACATCTCCTGTTACTAGCGGCTAAGAGGTGTCTTTTTAGAGAATGGCTCAGACCTATAGTACCTTCAATGAACAGTGTTTTCATACACACAAAGGCATGTTTTATGTATGAGAGGGAGGAAGCAGAAAAATATAGAGGAAAATGTATTGAAACTTTCTTTAGCAGATGGGAAGTATTCATAAAAATAGCCCTAAGCAAAGAAGAATTAGTAGAAACAATGAAGCTCTTTATCTACTCGGAGTGGTACCTGAAAAGGAAAATATTAAACACTCTAGGGAAGTTACAAATAGACTGATTAGTGGAAAAAGGTCAACCCTTAGATATTAGGGGTTATGATTTATTGTGTCAATGACCACAAAGTGAGAGGGGGATAATTCAGGGACGCTTAGTATTGATTATGGTTAATTAGTATAAAAAATAAAAAAAAAGAGATAATGTCATTATCGTAATGCATAACACAATTGTGCGGGCTTGTACCGATGATGCATTTATTGTTTATATTATTTACTATGTACAACATCTGTAACATGCACAGTTTACTTGCGAAAAAGTGGACACCTGCACTGAAAAGAAAAGATTTCTTAATCTCAATAAAGATTATATTTTTTTAAAAAAAGCTTTCTGTCTCGGCGGAAAATTAAGAAGAGAGGGAGGGGTACTGTAACAGTGACCTCTGTGCGGAACTGTTCCCTCACTTTTCACTGTGTTCCTGGGTGCCGTGCTCATCAGTGATCTTTACTTCCAGCTTCTGTTGCAGCTCTGGACTCTGCCTGTGCGGTTGGTATTACCTATGTGGATTCCGCTTCACAACTTCCATGTAACCTGAACACTACTTGTACTCGGCTGCTGATATGGCAGTACGCATCACTCCCTGGGCGAGGCCAAGTCATGTCATGTGATCTCGTTAACCTACCCTGGTTCTCCTACAGGTATTTAAGTGGCTCGGCCCTTTACCCAGATGTCTCAGAGTCAAGGTCCTAATCTTGTGCTAAAGAGCTTGCTCACCACTCATGTTCCTGACTGAATACTTTGTTCCTGGACTTTGTTCATCATCTGATCCCTGCCTGCTTGCATCGACTCTCACACTGCCAACCTAGATTGTCTGACTTTGTTCCTGTGCCACCTGCCCTGACCCATTGCTTGTCCTGACTACGTCTCTGCCTCTTCCTCCGGTTCCTGTCTTGTGGCTCCTGGTAACGACCCTGCCTGTCTGACCATGTCTGTACTGTCGATACCTTCGCAGGTACCTCCTGGTCTGCCTGGACCAGCTGCCACTAACTGGTTTACACTGTGGAATAGCCCCTGGCAATTACCGACGGTCAAGCCTATCCTCACCATCTGAGGCTCTAGTGAAATCCGGGTAGTTGCTTAGTTATTCCCCTCCAGAGTATTGCTAGTCAGTGGTACAGTGGGTTCACATCTACTGATCTGTGACACCAGATACAGTAGTTGGTGGTCATAGATTCTATCTATCTATCTATCTATCTATCTATCTATCTATTTATTCATCTAGTTAGCTACCCTTTAGCCATATTATATATTATTAAATTTTGACAAATGGAAATCACAATGGTAGAAATATATCCTTTGCTATGTTTTTTGGGTCAGTTTTATGTGTGTGGGGGTGTGTCTAATTAATGAAATGGCACACAATAATAATGAATTTGGAGCAAGTATAATGTAGCTAGTCAGTGGTAGGGGGTTTGTTGCCAGGGGTATCTTTTTGTGGTGTTGCAACATTTTTGTGACTTTTTAAATGTTACAAAAAATAACTGAGACTTGTCACCTACAAAACACATATTAAACTGCCAGGATTACCATACATAAGTCTTTAATGTGATTATAAAGTTAGGTTTGTTCTTTTAATCCCCTGCTGGTGGTATGTAACTTAGGGTCTTGAAGTCAAGGGGGCAGTGGCTTTCTTGGTTGAAGTCAAGCTCGCAGTGCCTACTTTCCTGCCCCTTAGCGTTTGATTAATGGCCCTTGTATTCTTGTTGCACATGTGCTGTGTTCTTGTCATGCCCAGGCATTTATTTCTAGTAAAGCAATAAAGCAAGGAGCAAGAAAATGAGCACTTGCATCTCTAATAACACCTGTGCCGAATCAGACTCGGGCATTGGTCAGATCTGTGAATTGGGTGGTATCTGGATCATGTATATATTCTCAGTCTCTTTAGTTTTGCTGATTTTGTGAAGATATGTGCATGAAGACATAGGTACAGTATAAGTAGCATGTTTTAACTCAGCTAATCGTTACCGTCTATTTTTCTGATAAGTTACATATGATTTTCTCTGTTGGGATCAGATTTTAGACACAAACTTTTACAAATGTTACACTCGATGCAAAATTGCAAGATTGCATGCATGAGTGTAAAGAACTTTTAGGGAGCTTATGGGGTATGTAATGTGATTTATTTTTATTCTAACATAAAAAAAATTACTATTTTCATATTTTTATGTGTACAGTAGGTCAAAGGTTTGAAAATTGTCATTACTATCTTAAATATCTCTTGGATGGCACAGCAATTAAGAAACATTTTGCAAACTAGTGATCAGTATTTTGCACATAACTATGATGTTATACACTCACCTAAAGAATTATTAGGAACACCATACTAATACGGTGTTGGACCCCCTTTTGCCTTCAGAACTGCCTTAATTCTACGTGGCATTGATTCAACAAGTTGCTGATGCTTTGGAAATGTTGGCCCATATTGATAGGATAGCATCTTGCAGTTGATGGAGATTTGAGGGATGCACATCCAGGGCACGAAGCTCCCGTTCCACCACATCTCAAAGAGGCTTTATTGGGTTGAGATCTGGTGACTGTGGGGGCCATTTTAGTACAGTGAACTCATTGTCATGTTCAAGAAACCAATTTGAAATGATTTGAGCTTTGTGACATGGTGCATTATCCTGCTGGAATTAGCCATCAGAGGGTGGGTACATGGTGGTCATGAAGGGATGGAAATGGTCAGAAACAATGCTCAGGTAGTCCGTGGCATTTAAATGATGGCCAATTGGCACTAAGGGGCCTAAAGTGTGCCAGAAAACATCCCTCACACCATTACACCACCACCAGCCTGCACAGTGGTAACAAGGCATGATGGATACATGTTCTCATTCTGTTTTCTCCAAATTCAGACTCTACCATTTGAATGTCTCAACAGAAATCGAGACTCATCAGACCAGGCAACATTTTTCCAGTCTTCAACAGTTCAATTTTGGTGAGCTTGTGCAAATTGTAGCCTCTTTTTCCTATTTGTAGTGGAGATGAGTGGTACCCAGTGGGGTCTTCTGCTGTTGTAGCCCATCCGCCTCAAGGTTGTGCGTGTTGTGGCTTCACAAATGCTTTGCTGCATACCTCGGTTGTAACGAGTAGTTATTTCAGTCAACGTTGCTCTTCTATCAGCTTGAATCAGTCGGCCCATTCTCCTCTGACCTCTAGCATCAACAAGGCATTTTCGCCCACAGGACTGCCGCATACTGGATGTTTTTCCCTTGTCACACCATTCTTTGTAAACCCTAGAAATGGTTGTGCATGAAAATCCCAGTAACTGAGCAGATTGTGAAATACTCAGACTGGCCCGTCTAGCACCAACAACCATGCCGCGCTCAAAATTGCTTAAATCACCTTTCTTTCCCATTCTGACATTCAGTTTGGAGTTCAGGAGATTGTCTTGACCAGGACCACAACCCTACATGCATTGAAGCAACTGCCATGTGATTGGTTGACTAGATAATCGCATTAATGAGAAATAGAACAGGTATTACTAATAGTTCTTTAGGTGAGTGTATATTGGTTTGTATTAAATTAATTCCGTTGTGTTATTATTTATTTTTTTCTCTCTCAATCTGCTTTCGTTAGTAAATGGAAATCAGGAATAATCAATTACATTTGCCCCAAAAAGTTTTTACTATTATATTCAAAAAATATTTATCTATTAAATTGTTCATCATTCCAGAAGATTTTACAATGGAAGTCTTTTCAGAAATTGCACTTTTTTAAGGTACATCTACAGTCATGTGAAAAAATTAGGACACCCTTTGAAAGCATGTGGTTTTTTGTAACATTTTTAATAAAAGGTTATTTCATCTCCGTTTCAACAATACAGAGAGATTAAAGTAATCCGACTAAACAAAGAAAACTGAAGAAAAGTCTTTTCAAGATCTTCTGTAAATGTCATTCTACAAAAATGCCTATTCTAACTGAGGAAAAAGATAGGACACCCTTGCCCCTAATAGCGAGTGTTACCTCCTTTGGCTGAAATAACTGCAGTGAGACGGTTCTTGTAGCCATCTACCAGTCTTCGACATCGGTCTGAGGAAATTTTACCCCACTCCTCAATGCAGAACTTTTTCAGCTGTGAGATGTTTGAGGGGTTTCTTGCACGTACAGCCCTTTTCAAGTCACCCCACAGCATCTCAATGGGATTCAAATCTGGACTTTGACTTGGCCATTCCAGGACTCTCCATTTCTTCTTTTTCAGCCAATCTTTGGTTGATTTACTAGTATGTTTTGGGTCATTGTCATGTTGCATGGTCCAGTTCCGCTTCAGCTTTAATTTTCTAACTGATGGTCTCACATGTTCTTCAAGCACCTTCTGATACACAGTAGAATTCATCGTGGATTCTATGATGGTGAGCTGATCAGGTCCTGCTGCAGCAAAGCAGCCCCAAACCATGACACTTCCACTTCCATGCTTCACAGTTGGTATGAGGTTCTTTTCTTGGAATGCTGTGTTTGGTTTACGCCAAACATGTCCTCTGCTGTTGTGTCCAAATAATTCAATTTTGGACTCATCTGTCCAAAGAACATTATTCCAGAAGTCCTGGTCTTTGTCAACTTTATCTCTGGCAAATGTCAGTCTGGCCTCGATGTTTCTCTTGGAAAGCAAAGGTTTCCTCCTTGCACACCTCCCATGCAAGTTAAACTTGTACAGTCTCTTTCTGATTGTAGAGGCATGTACTTCTACATCAACAGTAGCCAGAGCCTGCTGTAGTTCTCGAGATGACACTTTAGGGTTTTTGGAGACCTCTTTTAGCATCTTGCGGTCTGCTCTTGGGGTGAACTTGCTGGGGCGACCAGTCCTGGGCATGTTGGCAGTTGTTTTGAAAGCCCTCCACTTGTAGACTATCTTCCGGACAGTGGAATGGCTGATTTCAAAATCTTTTGAGATCTTTTTAAATCCCTTCCCAGACTCATAGGCTGCTACAATCTTTTTTCTGAAGTCCTCTGACAGCTCTTTTGCTCTCACCATGGTGCTCACTCTCACTTCAACAGTCAGGAGCACACCAAACTAAATGTCTGAGGTTTAAATAGGGCAAGCCTCATTCAACATGCAGAGTAACGATCTACTAATTATGTGCACCTGGTGTGATATACCTGTGTGAGATCTGAGCCAATTTAAGAGGGAATACATGTGAGGGTGTCCTATCTTTTTCCTCAGTTAGAATAGGCATTTTTTGTAGAATGACATTTACAGAAGATCTTGAAAAGACTTTTCTTCAGTTTTCTTTGTTTAGTTGGATTACTTTAATCTCTCTGTATTGTTGAAACGGAGATGAAATAACCTTTTATTAAAAATGTTACAAAAAACCACATGCTTTCAAAGGGTGTCCTAATTTTTTCACATGACTGTATGTGGCATTAACAGTAGAAAATTGAAATAAAATAATGTTTTGCAACAACGATAATAAATATTATCAGCATACTTTTCTTCCATTCAGTCTCTAATTTTGAATAAAAATATGATAAAAAAGTATACTTTGTTTTCTTCCTTACTACCCTTCCCTTATTTTTATAAAAAAAAAATAATAGTAATGTAAAGGCATGAATATGTAGTCTCAGTTTCTACCAGGTACTTATTTGACTTTAATATTTAGATCCCTCTATTAATGTTAAAGAACCAATTACATTTGCTTGAAAAACATATCGGACATTACATTCATTTTAATATACTGTATATATATATATATATATATATATATATATATATATATTTGCAATTGTTTGCCATCTTCCCATTTATAAATATTCATACATTATTACTTCCTAGTAGTTTTCATTTTAATAGATGTCAAGGGACAATAGACTACAATACTGAGATATATTTTGAAGAGAGTGTCATACCTCTACAAGATTGACAGTGAAATCTCTGGGAGCAGATAAAAGGATAATTGAGAATAACTGCATCCATAAACCATTATTTGTATGCATAGAAATACATTTTAAAATGAGGACAACAATTTTAATGGAAACATTTTAAAAGAAAGAAAATTAATTTTAACATACAAGCAGATTTAAAAAAAAATATATTTTGGCTCCTATTCTATCGATTTGGTTGCCAGATTTTATTCAGCCCAAATAATTCAACTAGAAAGAAAAGTGCCTCAATTGCCCCCAGAAGTTGTGCATAACACTCTGCAATGGCTTTTCAACAAGTGGTCCAAAAATGAACCCTTTCAGCAGAGTAGGTTTAGTGTTATCTCCAATGAGATATGACATGTTTTCTTCAATCAATATGGCCATGATGGCCTCTCTGCGATCAAATGGATTAGGTATGTATTTTTATTTTATTTTTTACTCTGCTACCCTTTATTTTTATGTGCAAAATGGCAGATGCAAGTTTGAGCAATTTTTGCAAAATGAATCCCAAATAATTTGAATTGGCTAGAAATTTGAATTTTGCAGAAGTTAGTAACAAATTCAATTCACTCATTTCTGTAGGTAATACATGTTGCTCTTAGGACAACCACTTTATATGATAGATGCCTGGGCTGAAGGAGTAGCCTGCAGCACAAGTGATAGAACTTGAAGTTATTTTTTGCTGGAGTATGATTTTATATATACTTGTAAAGTATGAATTTATTTTTTTAGTTTAGTTTTTTTAGTTTAGTTTTTAGTACAAATATACTTTATCTTGTTTCAAGGGTTTAGGCCTGTGCATAATTTAAAGTGGACAGTGAAATAATTATCTTTTTTTCTTTTCCAAACTTTTCCAACTTCTATATGTCAGCTTTGATGATGAATACTACACCTCTCCAGCTATGACAACAAACATAACTATAAAGACGATCAACATAGCATCTTACAGGGATAACAACTCTACACACAGAATTCCTTCTCTATTAAATACAAACTTTTGAAGCTCAAATAAAAATACATTCTAAGTGAAAATATTTAAATATCTTTAACATTTATACTTTACACTTTTTACTTTTAATATTTATATTGTGTTTTAATGGAACAATCTATTTTCATTTTGCATAATCTAAAGAAAACTGGTGACAGTAGGCATGCAGTACATCTAAGGCTGCTTTATCTTTGATGCTTGATCCTTTGTGATATTAATCTGCTCTTTTTACAGTATGACAAAATCAAAGACACCTCATCTCATTTTCACCTCATTGTTATATATCTTCTGAAGCTACAAAAAAATATCAATATGGGATATGATATGCGTCTTTATATCCATTCCCTCAGAAGTTAAAGCAAGCATTGAAAATAAACTGAATTTGTGTGTTAATATTGTTTGTCTATTTGTTACTTAACAATGTATCTACTATTTCTTCGATAATACTAGCACATATTTAAATGCAAACTCATAGTTTTGCTGAAATTATAGGCCTGCCATATTTTATACCTATGAACAGCAATTCTTCAAGTAATCACATTCAAATATCAAATTATGGGCTACCCAAAGAGGAAATCCATGGAAAATTTTGAAAGCAAAATAGTGAAAACAGTGAAAGGTTTGCTTTCCTTAAATTGTGAGTGCAATCTGTGCTTTTCTGCTTTCCCAGCATGGCTCCTGATTGCATCAAAAATATATGAGCTCAGAGGACTGACACACAAGACACAGTCTCTCCATGGATTTAAGCAGATTCCCACTTTATTATCAAATATTGTTGGTCGAGCACCAAAGTGCTCGGGTGCTTGAGTAGAACAGCATACTCGGCATACTCAGGTGCTCTACAGAGCACAATGGAAGTCAATGGGAGAACCAGAGCATTAAACCAGGGTGTCTGGTTCACATGAAAAGGTCAGAAATTGATGGAAACACCACTGAAATGGTTTGGGAACAGCATGGGGAGGATGTCCTAGTTCACTGCTGGGAACGATGTTGTCCGAGTAGTATGCCACTTTTACAGACTGACAATAATACACACAAAATTAAAGATAAAATCGATTTTAGAGAAAAAATTGTTAGGAGACATTCTTTCCTGTATATTTACTTGTATATAAAGTGCAAGTGCTGCCAAAAATAACAAGTAAGAGGCACTCCAATGCAACCTGTATATCACATAAAGGAGGGCCTTTTTCACATTGTGGTACAATTGTTCAGGTAGTGGGACTCCTACACTCATAAAGCCTATGCACTGAATGCAAGTGAAAGGGCTGCCAAAAAATACAAGGAAACAGCACTACAATACACCCTTTATTACACATAAAGGAGGGCATCCTACAGACCCTTGAAAAATTATTATTGATGGCCTGCTGGTGACCCTCAAAAACTATTGGAGCAAGCCTGCCTCTCTGACCATCTAAAACCATGGGGCGAGGGCCGGCTGCTGATGTGACCATCAAAAACATTAGGGGAGAGGGTCTGCTGCTGAGCTGACCATCTAAAACATTAAGGGTGAGGGCCTGATAGTGACCCTCAAAAACATCATAAACAAGGGACTTCTGGTGACCCGCAAAAGCATTATAGGTGAGGGCTTGCTGGTGAACCTCAAAAACATTATGGCCGATGGCCTGCTGGTGACCCTCTGAAACGTTATTGGGGAGGGCCTGCTAGGGACCCTCTAAAACATTATGGTTGAGGGCCTGCTGGTGACACTCAAAAACATTATGGGAGAGGGCTTGCTGCTGAGGTGACCCTCTAAAACATTAGGAGCAGCCTAATAAGCATGTTGATATGATGGAGGAGGAGGAAGAGGAGGAGGACGAGAAAAGGGAGATTGAACCATATTCAGCCGCTTTCCTTTGGTGGAGTCAAGAAGTAAGGGGCAATCCAGGCCTTGTTCCATTTTTATAAGAGTCAACGGTCAGCATTTTTAGTTGACAGGCAGATGCGCTTATCAGTTATTATGCCTCCAGCAGCACTAAATACACGCTCTGACAAAAAGCTGGCAGCAGGGCAGGCCAGCACCTCAAAGGCGTAGAGTGCCAGTTTGTGCCACGTGTCCAGCTGGGACACCCAATAGTTGTTAGGCACAGAGGGATCACTTAGGACGCTGACACGGTCTGCTACATACTCCTTCACCATCTTTCCAGAATTTTCCCTCCTTGTGACACTAGGCCACGCATCAGGTTGAGGGTGCTGGCGGGGTGTCATAAAACTGTTGCAGGCCTTGGAGAGTTTTGTCCTGCCTCTGTTGGAACTGCTGTGTGCTCCCCTCGTATCTCCTCCTCAGTTGGCCAAGGAACTACATACTCTGCACCCAGTGTTGGCAGCTGGAAATTTTTCCACTAGGACCTTCTGGTATTGCATCATTTTGCTTGTCCTTTCCGCCACAGGAATAAGAGATAAGAAGTTCTCTTTGTAGCGGGGGTCGAGAAGGGTGAATAACCAGTAATCTGTGTTGGCCAAAATGCGTACAACGGGAGGGTCACGAGAAAGGCAGCCTACCATAAAGTCAGCCATGTTTGCCAGAGTCCCAACATACAAGACTTCGCTGTCCTCATCAGGAGGATGACTCTCAATCTCCTCATCCTCTTCCACCTCTTCGGTCTATCCATGCTGAACAGATGAAATGGAACTTCCAGGTACTACCCTCTGTAGTGGAGGCAACCGTCTCAAGCTCCTCTTCCTTCTCATCAGCCAATTCACGCTGAGAAGACGAAATGAGAGTGGTCTGGCTATCACCCTGTGTACTGTCTTCCTCCATTTCCACCTCTTCCACATGCAAAGTGTCTGCCTTCATTGTGAGCAGTGAGAGTTTCAGTAGACACAAAAGTGGGATAATTATGCTGATAATAGCAGCATCACCGCTCACCATCTGTGTTGATTCCTCAGAGTTGCGTAAAACCTCACAGATGTAAGACATCCATGCCCACTTGTCGCCTGTGAAGAGTGGAAGCTGACTGGAAAGGCAACAACCATGTTGCAGCTGGTATTCCACTACTGCCCTCTGCTGCTCACAAAGCCTGGCCAACATGTGGAGCGTGGAGTTCCAGCATGTGCTCACGTCACACAACAGTTGGTGAGCTGGCAATTGCAAGAGCTGCTGCAGTGCTGCTAGACCTGCGGCAGCTGTAGATGACTTTCAGAAATGGGCACACACGTGGTGAACCTTCACCAGTAGCTCAAGCAAATTGGGGTAGGTTTTGAGAAACCGCTGAACCACTAAGTTTAACACGTGGGCTAGGCATAGTATGTGTGTGAGCTTGTCGAGCTTCAAAGCCGCCACCAAGTTAAGGCTATTATCAGACACAAGCATGCCTGGTTGTAGGTTGAGTGGCGAGTGCCACAGCACAGTCTGGTCCCTTATACCCTGCCACAGCTCTGCGGCAGTGTGCTGTTTGATACCTAAGAAAATTATTTTCAGCCCGGTCTGTTGCCGCCTCCCAACTTCAGTGCTACGCTACTTCCAGCTACTGACTGATGGCTAACTGTTGCTGCAAGATGACAATTCAGAGAAGGATGTGGAGGAGGAGGTGGAGGAGAAGGGTGGTTGCAGCCACTAATGTAGGTGGTGCAGGAAATCCTGATGGAAGTAGGGCCCACAATCCTTGGCGTGGGTAGCACCTGTGCCATCCCACGGTACAACTCGCTCCTGGCCACCACAAAGTTCACCCAGTATGCCGTCAGGAAAATGTAGCGCCCCTGGCCTCAAGCACTTGTCCATGTGTCAGTCATTAAGTGGATCTTCCCAATAAGTGAGTTGGTCAGGGAACGGGTGATGTTACGGGACATATGCTGGTGTAAGGCGGGACGGCATACCGGGGAAAATAGTGGCGGCTAGGAACTAAGTAACGAGCTGCCGTCATTAGGCTGCGGAAAGCTTCAGTGTCCACAAGCATAACTGGCAACATTTCCAGGGCCAGCAATTTGGAAAGGTTTGCATTTACTGCTATGGCCTGTGGGTGGGTGGCTGGGTATTTGCGCTTTCGTTCAAAGGCCTGAGGTATGGACATCTGTACGCTGTGCTGGGACACAGAAGTGGATGTGCTAGGTGATGGTGTTTGCAAAAGTCCAGGTGCAAGGCAGGAGGCATTCGGGCCTGCATCTTGGACAGAGGATTGGCAAGCACGCAACACAGGGGAAGAGGAGGCAGTGGGTGCTTTGATGCCATTTGGCGGATCATGCTGGTGGTGGCGAGGTTGCTAGTGTTCACGCCCCTGCTCATTTTGGTACGGCACCGGTAGAAAATGACAATTCTTTTATCGTCCTCACTTTCATCAAAAAAGCGCCAGACTGCAGAACAACTACCACTTGGCAAAGGATATTTCCGCAAGGGGGCTCTCCAGAGAACAGTTGCGGTCCTGTTCAGTGTGGCCCGTCTTCTCCCTTTTTGCCACCCCACTGCCTCTTCCAGCCTGTTGCGGTGCTGCAGATCCCTCCCCCTCTGTACTGCTGTCCTCGCTCGGCTTGCCACCTTTCCAGGTTGGGTCAGTGATTTAATTGTACACCTGTGTTGTATTCATGCTGTCTAATCAGCACCTTGATATGCCACACCTGTGAGGTGGGATGGATTATCTCAGCAAAGGAGAAGTGCTCACTAACATAGAATTAGACAGATTTGTGAACAATATTTGAGAGTAATAGGTCTTTTGTGTATGTAGAAAATGTTTCAGATCTTTGAGTTCAGCTCATGCAAAATGGGAGCAAAACCGCGCATCGCGCTCGAACACATGCGGTATTCAGCCAAACATCGCGCTGTGCGAAGCATCTCGATGCTCGAGCCGAATTGGTGTTCGGCCGATCATGTTCGCTCAACACTACTCTAACGTCTTACACTGACCACTATACTAAATGCTAATAATGCTGCAAATAGCACTTAGGTCACAAGCAATTCCTTTAAAGCAGAAGAAAAGCACACTCTTTCCAACTTTTTGGGCTGTATTTTTTATTTTAAGATTAACTTTATTTAAAATGCTAACACTTTTACATTTGATCTTTAAAAATGATGTCCTGGAATTGCAAGATAGACCTGTTCCAAAATGATGTCTGTGATTAATAATACTATTAGGGAATGTAGGCAGCTAAAATTAATTGAAGGCGGTGCAGTTTGTGGCTCACAGTTATTTTTTGCCTCTAAGGCAGCAAGTCCTTTATTTGGGGCCTCACAAAGTCAAGTTTAGAGAGAATAAAAATGGATAAACAGTGATGTCCTCCAAAAACTACTATGAGGACCCCTTTCACCGAAGAAGCTACTCACAACCTACTGAAACTACAAAGAGAACAAAATAGAGCGAGTTGGACTTTATAGAACTCTGAAACAAAATATGATTAGTGTGCTCTTCCTCTTCCAGTGGACATCAGCAAATGACCAAACTTGCTGGGCTCTGACATTAGCCCCGGAAAGTGGGTAAAAACCTTTTAGTTTCATTTGAATGTCATTTTTTTTTATAATACTCAATTGATTAAAAAATGTAATTAGTTTCCATTAAAACCTTTTAGCCCTGGGCCATTTTCTGTTTTTGTGTTTTGTTTTTCACTTCCTGTCTTCCCAAAGCCATAATTATATATATTTTTTCCATTCACATAGTCGTATGAGGGCTTCTTTTTTCTGGGGCAAATTGTACTTTCCAATCTCACCATTTAATTTTCCATATGATGTAATGGGAAGATGGAAAAAATACAATTTAAAGGAAACACAAAGGTTTTGTTTTTTACAGCATTCCATAAGCAGTAAAACTGGACTGTGCCCATAATTCTCTTAGTTAGTATGATTACAGCGATACCACATTTGTATAGTTTTTCTTGTGTTTTAATACTGTAAAAAAAAAACTTTTATAAAAGTTTTTTTTTCCATTATCAAATTCTGACCACATAAAATTTTACTATTTATTTCTACAGAGCTTTGAGAGGCTAATTTTTTGCAGAACAATCTACACATTAACAATCTATTTCATTAACACCATTTTGAGGTGTGACTGACTTTTTTATGCCTTTTTGTTCAAATTTTTTGGGAGATAAAAAGATGAAAAAATTGCAAATTGGGAATTTTGGGACATAACAATGCTTATAATGTTTATTTTTTGAAAGAGTAGGTTAGTTGGATGCACAGGGTGGCTGATACACCAAAAAGGGTGCTCTCAAACTTACGTATATATACGTATATATAGGAATGATTGGGCACACCTAAGATACTTGGTGACCAATTTATTAAGGTTGTTAAAATGGTTAAGTGATAGAAGACAGTAATAAAAATAGTAGGAATAAAAGCAGCAGTGCGGATTTTGCAGTACTATTAATGTATAAAGCTGTCGCGTAATAAAATGGAGATTAGATGCGTATGTGACCGAAAGGAGGCTCAGAATAGTACCTGCCCGGCAGTGCCAGTGACTATGAGCCTCGTTGCGACCACAGTGGACAGCAAATGTAAATATTCCAATAACAGTGAATAAAATTATATACTTTATAAATTAAGAATGCCGGGTGGGTAAAAACCTATATAAATATAAATGTAAAAATCAAAAGTCCGGATGTACCAAGTCGAGATCCTTCTGGTATTGGCACCCACTTACAGCAGCAAAAGAGTGTTTAAAAGAGGTTGCAGTGTTTGCAGTCAAGATTTCTCTGTCTCTGACCCGGCGGCGTCCCGCTTACAGTCAGAGAACAATCCCGTGATGAGACAACAAGTAGTTCACAGTCTTACCAGTGTTGGAGGGTTCTCCTGATTCGGAGATACCTCGGCCGTCTATCGAAACCTTACTTCAATCTTTGCCTTTATAATCAGATGGATCCAGCGGTAGCTTGAGTGCGTCACTTATGTGGTTGCTGCACGTGTCCCGCTTGTTTGGCTCCAAATATGCCGGGTTTTCCAGGCTTGGTTTCAGATCGGCTCCGTTCGGTACACTGGCTCAGAGTGGTCTTCAAGTTAGTTGGATGCGGTGCACTCGCATAAGATTGGGGGGTCAGACCAGACGCGTTTCGGGGCTATGATGTCCCCTTCCTCAGTGGCTATCCGACCTCCCCAAATGATCATCCTTTTATACCCTGTGAGAGGGCTTTACAAGATCCGATGTGGATTTTAGTTCCGGAAGTCTGATGTGAGTCATTAACCCATCAGATGAAAGTTCACTCTTTAATATATTGTGCCGGATTTACTTGCTTCATTTTGAGTTAGACATATTCAGTCTGTGCCGTAACTTATCCGATCGTATTGTCTTTACATTTATTGAAATAGCAATGAAGTTGAGATTAAAAGTAAAAGAAAACAATAGTGGGTAATTTTGCGTTTCACTTATATTTGTGTTTCTCCCACAAACCGCTGAAGCGATTGCATATACGATAGGGTTCCAGCGGTACTGCAATTGCAACATATATGACACATTGTAACCAAGGTTTATGACAAGTTCATACAGTGTATAAAAGCAATGTGTGTTAAGATGTGGAATCTGAGATAAAAAGTAAGAAGATAGATATATAAGATAATGATAAAAGGAAAAATAAAAGGAAAAAATAACAATAGTTTTTCTTGGTCCTGCTCTAATGGTATTTGATCGTGTTTTAACATCAGAGCATTTTCTTGTAGTTTGTCCCTATATCAGAGAACCAATACTCTGTTCCCATACGTATAATTTGTATACTAATGGATATGTCGGTTCACTTTTGGTCTTCTTTAGAGTTTTGGAAGCATTATGTGTCCTATCGGTACATGCTGTCATTAATACCCAAACGGACTATCTATAAAAATGGATAAAATAGGTGATGCAGACATATGGGCCGTCTGTAAAAATATAGAAAAACTAAGAAATTTTTTTTTTTTATATATATTTTGTAAAAATGTAAAAGAGGAAAATGAGATATTAAAAAGGTAAAATAGAGATAAAAATATAAAAATTAATTTTAGGTGAATTATGAAATATATCATGATGGATCCTATAAAATTTCCACACTCTGTGTAGATTGTGTGGATTAGAAATAGACGAGATACTTAAAGTTGTTAAAGACCAGTGTTGTTATCCCCCTCAAGTAAGAGAGAGAAGTAGAAAAAGTAAGAAATCGTTAAGAATATTAAAACGATATTGAAAAAATATATGTTTTCTGTATATATTTTTTTATATATATATACACATATATAATTTTTACTTCTTCTTTCTTTTGTTTTCATACTTGACCAAAATTACATAGAGTAGTTGGGATGAGGCCATACACAGTCGGTCCAACACTGGTAAGACTGTGAACTACTTGTTGTCTCATCACGGGATTGTTCTCTGACTGTAAGCGGGACGCCGCCGGGTCAGAGACAGAGAAATCTTGACTCCAAACACTGCAACCTCTTTTAAACACTCTTTTGCTGCTGTAAGTGGGTGCCAATACCAGAAGGATCTCGACTTGGTACATCCGGACTTTTGATTTTTACATTTATATTTATATAGGTTTTTACCCACCCGGCATTCTTAATTTATAAAGTATATAATTTTATTCACTGTTATTGGAATATTTACATTTGCTGTCCACTGTGGTCGCAACGAGGCTCATAGTCACTGGCACTGCCGGGCAGGTACTATTCTGAGCCTCCTTTCGGTCACATACGCATCTAATCTCCATTTTATTACGCGACAGCTTTATACATTAATAGTACTGCAAAATCCGCACTGCTGCTTTTATTCCTACTATTTTTATTACTGTCTTCTATCACTTAACCATTTTAACAACCTTAATAAATTGGTCACCAAGTATCCTAGGTGTGCCCAATCATTTCTATATATACTTTTGCTTTTTAACAGTGGGGTGACGCTGTAAGTTTGAGAGCACCCTTTTTGGTGTATCAGCCACCCTGTGCATCCAACTAACCTACTCTTTCGAATTTACTCTTGTCACCCTAGTGGTTTCACGGTTGGCTGATCCACCATGGATATTTGGGACCATATAGAGACTAAGAAACAAAAAGTGGAAAATTTTCTTTTTGACAGTACCAATATTGACACTGTCAACTCTGAAATATGTATCAGTAATACCTTTAGAGAATTGGAAACACTACTAATCCGCCAGTTAAAACAACGGTGGGAAATTAAAACATTAAGAAGATGCATTGAAATAGAAAGGATTCCTAAAGGACTATTGATCAATAAAAATCCTGCACAAGATTTGTGCAGTGCCGAATTCAATAAAGAATGGGAAGGTTTACTACATGAACAGTCGGTTGCATGCACAAAATTAATTATTAAAAGACGCACAGAGATATTGGAGGAGTCCACTAAACGCATCTCTGAGTTAAAACTAATAGTAGACAAATTCACTAGAAATGAAGAAATAAGTACAATTCAGTCTAAAATATGCAAAAATTTGGACAGAATAGAACAAGAAATAATAGAAAAAAAGGTTAAAAAAATTGAACTTTAATAGAAGAGGAAAACCTGATAGGGAAATAATTAATAGGGAAGAACGAGACGAACATGCATTAATGACGGGAGCATCGAGTGACACTATCAAAGAAATAGATATGATGGAACAAGAATTAATAAGAAATGAACACTATAATATACCCACATATAATAGATTTGAAAAATTAGAAGGAATCAAATCATTTTTTAGATTGCACTCCACCACATCACCGACCAAGAAGAAAACAGAGATCCCCCCCTCCGAGAGCACAACACATAGATCACCAATACAATTTGAGAAACAAAATTCAGAACATACCACAGACATACAAGACTCCCAATACGAGGAGACACAAGTCACAGGACGAACATCACAACCACAACTACACACACAGGGTGAGATATCACGACACAGAAAGGGGAAGACACGAAGAGGCACAAGGAGAAAACAGACACCATCACTACAGACATCACCCATAATCACAAACGATGCCATCATTAATTTAAGTTCAGCAACTCTATCAGACACACAGAAACAGCTTCTCAATAAGGGCTTAAAATTTGCACCAACCAAACCACTTAATAAATTTGAGACATTTATTGGAATTGAAAAATTTATAAGGAAACTATGTCTAAAAAAATATTTCCTAAAAAATCCAGTTAATCAGGAAAACATACCTCTCTCAAACAATGATTCAATCATACATACTTCTTTGAAAAATAAATCAAAAAAATATCCGCAAAATGAACTTAGTCAAGAACTAATTACATTCAAAGAATGCGTGATGAAGGATGTAAAAAAGATTAAAAATAACGGGAAATATAAACGTAACAACCTGACACAAAAAGAAATTGCAGCACTAAAACTCCTACAAAAAGAGAATAATATCATAATCCGCCCGGCGGATAAAGGAGGGTCCATAGTGATCCAAGACGCCCAAAAATATAACGAGGAATGCCTACGGCAACTGGCGGACACTAGCACATACCAACTATTAAAAAATGACCCAACAGATGAATTTTTTAAAAGTTTAGGGAACTTGTGTAAGAAAGGAAAGGATAGTGGAATTTTAAATAATGAGGAACATGATTTCATTTTAAATAAGTACCCACGAATACCGGCGTTTTACTGTATTCCAAAAGTACATAAAGACATAGCAAATCCACCTGGACGCCCCATCATCTCAGGGATCGAATCATTAACAGCTAATCTCTCAATGTACATCGATACCCTATTGCAAACTAAGGTCAAAAGTACACCTTCATACGTCAAAGATACAACACAAATTATAAATAAGATAGAGAATATGCAATTTGAAAGACATTGGATTATGGGATCCTTAGACGTTCAATCTTTATATACGATCATAGATCATGAACAAGGTAAAAAAGCAATAAAAAAGCAACTTGCAACGGAAGACAGATTAACCGATAAACAGATAGATTTTTTAATTGAGGGAATTGATTTTATTTTAAACCATAATTATTTTTATTTTAATGGTTCTTTTTAGCTGCAAATTCGGGGCACTGCCATGGGCACCAGGTTCGCCCCCAGTTATGCCAATCTTTTTATGGCAGATTGGGAAGAACAGATTGTGACTCCCAGACTGGGGGTGGACCTGGTGCTCTGGCAACGATATATCGACGATGTGTTTTTTATTTGGCAATCGGGCCCCGAATCTCTTAAACAGTTTTTAGATGATATTAATCAGAATGATTTTAATCTCAAATTCTCCGGCACCAACAGTAAAGAAACTTTAGAATTTCTAGACTTGAAGATTTATGTAGAGGAGAATGTACTCAAAACTTGCACGTTTATTAAACCTTCAACGCGGAACAGTTACATTCTGTTTAACAGTTGCCATTTACCAAGTTGGCTTACTAATATTCCGCAAGGTCAGTTCCGGAGATTGAGAAGAAATTGTACAATGATGGACCAATTTGAAATAGAGGCGGAGCAAATGAAATTGGAATTTTTAAAAAAAGAATATCCAGAAGAACTTTTAAACCTGGCACTAGATAAAGTCACTAAAATGGATAGAAAGGAATTTTTTAACCCAAAAAACATCAACTGTAAAGGAGAAATAGACAATCAAGTAAAGATAATATTACCCTACAGTAGTGAATACGGTAAGATAAGGAATATCATACAAAAACACTGGGACATTATTAAAAAAGAGAAAACTATAGGGACAATAATCCCATTGAAACCTGTGATTGTCTTTACCAAAGCACCAAATTTGGGAAACAAGATAGCCCCCACAGTTAAAGAAAATGACCAACGTCAAAAGACCCCAACACTCCAAAAATGGATGGATCTTACGGGTTTCTTCAGGTGCGGCCAATGTGGGAATTGCAAATCGACAAAATTTACTAAACAAACAAAAGAAATAACTGCAACCACAAATGGATATAAACATATTATAAAAGACTTTTTAACCTGCAGCACAGAAAACGTTATTTACATAATAGAGTGCCCGTGTAAACGTCAATACATAGGCAGGACTAAGAGAACCCTCAAAAAACGCCTTTCGGAACACATATCCAACATCAAAAAGGGAGTAGAAACTCACTCACTCTCGAAACATTTTAAAATTGCACACAATAGCGATCCATCCAATTTAAAATTTGCGGCCATAGACAAAGTGCCTATAAGCTGGAGAAAAGGGGACCATATCAGCAAAATGTCGAGACTAGAGACACAAAGAATTTTTGAATTGGAGACTATGATTCCAGATGGCTTAAATGCAGAATATGAACTCTTCGGCTTTTTATAAATATAGGTTGGGGACTGCCTTTGAGGGTGAACTATGCCGAGTTGCTTTACGCCCCGGCTGGTTCCCCCTTGACGACAGTCCCACAACATTGAGCATCGACCGACTGTGTATGGCCTCATCCCAACTACTCTATGTAATTTTGGTCAAGTATGAAAACAAAAGAAAGAAGAAGTAAAAATTATATATGTGTATATATATATAAAAAAATATATACAGAAAACATATATTTTTTCAATATCGTTTTAATATTCTTAACGATTTCTTACTTTTTCTACTTCTCTCTCTTACTTGAGGGGGATAACAACACTGGTCTTTAACAACTTTAAGTATCTCGTCTATTTCTAATCCACACAATCTACACAGAGTGTGGAAATTTTATAGGATCCATCATGATATATTTCATAATTCACCTAAAATTAATTTTTATATTTTTATCTCTATTTTACCTTTTTAATATCTCATTTTCCTCTTTTACATTTTTACAAAATATATATAAAAAAAAAATTTTTCTTAGTTTTTCTATATTTTTACAGACGGCCCATATGTCTGCATCACCTATTTTATCCATTTTTATAGATAGTCCGTTTGGGTATTAATGACAGCATGTACCGATAGGACACATAATGCTTCCAAAACTCTAAAGAAGACCAAAAGTGAACCGACATATCCATTAGTATACAAATTATACGTATGGGAACAGAGTATTGGTTCTCTGATATAGGGACAAACTACAAGAAAATGCTCTGATGTTAAAACACGATCAAATACCATTAGAGCAGGACCAAGAAAAACTATTGTTATTTTTTCCTTTTATTTTTCCTTTTATCATTATCTTATATATCTATCTTCTTACTTTTTATCTCAGATTCCACATCTTAACACACATTGCTTTTATACACTGTATGAACTTGTCATAAACCTTGGTTACAATGTGTCATATATGTTGCAATTGCAGTACCGCTGGAACCCTATCGTATATGCAATCGCTTCAGCGGTTTGTGGGAGAAACACAAATATAAGTGAAACGCAAAATTACCCACTATTGTTTTCTTTTACTTTTAATCTCAACTTCATTGCTATTTCAATAAATGTAAAGACAATACGATCGGATAAGTTACGGCACAGACTGAATATGTCTAACTCAAAATGAAGCAAGTAAATCCGGCACAATATATTAAAGAGTGAACTTTCATCTGATGGGTTAATGACTCACATCAGACTTCCGGAACTAAAATCCACATCGGATCTTGTAAAGCCCTCTCACAGGGTATAAAAGGATGATCATTTGGGGAGGTCGGATAGCCACTGAGGAAGGGGACATCATAGCCCCGAAACGCGTCTGGTCTGACCCCCCAATCTTATGCGAGTGCACCGCATCCAACTAACTTGAAGACCACTCTGAGCCAGTGTACCGAACGGAGCCGATCTGAAACCAAGCCTGGAAAACCCGGCATATTTGGAGCCAAACAAGCGGGACACGTGCAGCAACCACATAAGTGACGCACTCAAGCTACCGCTGGATCCATCTGATTATAAAGGCAAAGATTGAAGTAAGGTTTCGATAGACGGCCGAGGTATCTCCGAATCAGGAGAACCCTCCAACACTGGTAAGACTGTGAACTACTTGTTGTCTCATCACGGGATTGTTCTCTGACTGTAAGCGGGACGCCGCCGGGTCAGAGACAGAGAAATCTTGACTGCAAACACTGCAACCTCTTTTAAACACTCTTTTGCTGCTGTAAGTGGGTGCCAATACCAGAAGGATCTCGACTTGGTACATCCGGACTTTTGATTTTTACATTTATATTTATATAGGTTTTTACCCACCCGGCATTCTTAATTTATAAAGTATATAATTTTATTCACTGTTATTGGAATATTTACATTTGCTGTCCACTGTGGTCGCAACGAGGCTCATAGTCACTGGCACTGCCGGGCAGGTACTATTCTGAGCCTCCTTTCGGTCACATACGCATCTAATCTCCATTTTATTACGCGACAGCTTTATACATTAATAGTACTGCAAAATCCGCACTGCTGCTTTTATTCCTACTATTTTTATTACTGTCTTCTATCACTTAACCATTTTAACAACCTTAATAAATTGGTCACCAAGTATCTTAGGTGTGCCCAATCATTCCTATATAATGTTTATTTTTTACTTTGTATTTTTTGTTTTATTATTAAGAAAGGGGGGAGATTTGAATAATAGTTTGAAGAATCTTTATTTATATAGTGTCACCATATTCTGCAGCGCTTTACAATTCAGAGAATGCATTTACAAATCAAAATAGACATTGCAGGATTACATGCTAATATACAATTGAAACACTAGGAGTGAAGGCTCTGCTCTCAAGACCTTACAATCTATGGGAAATAGAGGTGACACAAAAGGTAACATTCATTGTTTTTGTAAAATGGTTTAGTCATCTTTGTACTAAATAGAATAGAGTGGATGGAGCTGCATGAACTAGTGTATTGAATGTGGGGATTACTGTCAGAAGATTTGGTTCTGAAGAATGAGGGGTGGGGGGTAAACTGGGAAGAGTTAGTTTAGGGAACATTATAAGCCTGCCTTAAAAAAAAATATGTTTTTAAGGCACGTTTACATCTAAGGACATTAGGAATTAACTTGATTGCCCAGGGTAGTGCATTTCAGAGAGCTAGTGTAGCTTGAGAAAAGTCTTAAGGATGGGAGTGAGAGATTTGAATTATGGAGGATGTTAACCTTTGATCTTTGGCAGAATTAAGAGCTCTAGTAGGGCGTCTAGACTTAAGCGAAGGAGGATATATAGGGAGGTGCCACACTGTGGAGAGCTTTGTCAATGAAGGTGAGAACTTTGAACTGTATTCTGTGGTGGATGGGTAACCAGTGATGTAACTAACATAGGATAGAGGCATTAGTACAATGGATGGACAGATAGATGAGCCTGGCTGCTGCATTTACAGTAGGACCGATTGAAGGGGTAGAGTTTAGTGAGAGGGAGACCAATTAGTAATTAGTTGCAGTTAGTCAGTACAAGAATGAATCAAAGCAACAGTGTTTCAGTGGTTTCCATGGTGATAAAAAGTCAATTATGAAAGTGTTCTTGAGGTGCAGATGACATAAACGTGCCAGTGTTTGAATATGGGATGCAAACTAAAGATCTGAGTCAAACATTAACCCAAAACAGAGAGCATACTGGCCAGGAGTAATGATAGTACCACAAACTGAAATTCAAATATCAAGTTTAAGTAGGTTAGTGGATGAGAGAAGATAAAAAGTTCAGTTTTTGAAATATTTTTTTTCAGATAGAGAGAAGACATGGTGTAGGAGACAGCAGACATAAAATATCTAGTGTTTTGTTGTACTGCTGGAGTGATGTCATAGGAATAATTGGGTGTCATCAGCATAGATGATATTGAAGAATAAATGTGTCCAATAGGGGCTTTATAGAGAGAAAAAGAGGAGAGGGAGGACCTAGAACTGAACCCAAGGAACCCCAACAGCAAGAGGATGAGTAAAAGAAGTAGAACCAGCAATAATACACTGAAGGCATAATCAGAGAGATAGAAAGAAAACCAAGAGAGAGCAGTGTCCTTAAGGTCAATAGACTGAAGCATAGTGAGTAGGAGTTTGTGGTATACACTATCAAATGCGACATAGATCCAGAAGAATTAGTAAAGACTTGTTGCTATTCCTTTTTGCTGTTAAAAGATCATTAGACACTTTGGTAAGTACAGTTTCTGTACAGGGTGGGCCATTTATATGGATACACCTTAATAAAATGGGAATGGTTGGTGATATTAACTTCCTGTTTGTGGCACATTTGTATATGTGAGGGGGGAAACTTTTCAAGATGGGTGGTTACCATGGCTGCCATTTTGAAGTCGGCCATTTTGAATCCAACTTTTGTTTTTTCAATAGATAGAGGGTCATGTGACACATCAAACTTGTTGGGAATTTCACAAGAAAAACAATGGTGTGCTTGGTTTTAACGTAACTTTATTCTTTCATGAGTTATTTACAAGTTTCTGAGCACTTATAAAATGTGTTCAACGTGAAGCCTGTGCTAGCATTTATCCTGCGGTGTTGCTATCAGTGTGTGAAGAGTGGGAGAAGAGGGTTGCATTGACAATCCAACACAATGGGCAGCACATTGAACACATTTTATGTAGGTGTAGTAAGGCTAGATCAAGGGTATTGCCATCATTGTGTGTGGCAGAGGAAGTGAGTTGTTAGAGGCTGAGAGAGGAGGTTATAGAAAGAAAAGAAAATGCTATCAAGAATCATCCTGCTATGACTGTTTAGTTCAGATTGTTTTGCCCTCTAGTTTTCCCTCAGTTAAAATGGTGGATTGTGTCTCAGCTGGGTGCCATCTTACTTCCTGTTTCACATTTAATCCTCTCAAGCCTGTTACTAATTGCTTGAGTATTGTGTTTGAGCTCCTGCTTGTGCAGTCCTCTCGCTTTGAGCTTGCTCTCCGGTTTGTTCCTCCTCCTTGCGGTTTACCCTGCTACCTCCTGTTGCTGGCCCGGATTGTCCGACTACGTTCCTGTGCCGCCTGCCCTGACCCAATGCTCGTCTGACCTCGGCTCTGCTTCATCCTTCAATCCTGCATCATTGCTACTGGTAACGGCTCCGCCTGCCTGGCTCTGCTTCATCCTTCTATCCTGCTACCTCCTGGTTCAAGACTCTGGTGCAGACTGTGTTCAGGCCTTGTCCCTGCCATTGGATTCCAGCAGCATTCCACTAGTATCGTGACAGAGGCTCAACATTGAATTGGCAATTGGGATATTAAAATCACCTACAATAAGAGTTGCAAATTCACTTGAAATGAGGAAACCAGGCAGCAAAATGATCCAGGAACTAGTGGGGTGAGCCTGGGGGAAAATAAACAACAGTCACTCTCAGGGGGAATGTGAGTAAGGGTAATGGAATATGACCTGAAATGTGAGGAAAATAAAGGTAAAATTCAGCTTTCCATAAAAACGATGTCTTTATTTCTTTAGCGGTAAAAGCATATTGGTCTACACGTTTCGGACAGTGAAATCTTAGTCCTTAATCATGACATACAAAGGTGAGAAAAAAACACGCTTCCTTTTAAACATAGTAAAACCTGATGCTGATTATCCACACACGTCACATGATTGTGAGGGGGAGGGGAACCTCAGCAAAACAACCAATTTGTGCATTAAAAATCACTTGTAAAAGTTGCTATTTATATTGTAAAACTAAGTCATATTTCCTGTTGGGTGCACAGCTAACCAAACTGAACATCCAATATGCTTTTCTGCTCAAGAGCTTGCGCTTATTGACTCCTCTTCTAATAGGGCGAGACACTCTTTCTATTCCCTGGACCAAAAAAGTTGCAGTTATTCTGCTTGTGAACTACCGCAAAATGTAGACTGGCGGCAGAAACATTTTGTGTTTTAAAATGGTGAATATCTAAAAAGGTGTTTACGAACCCTAGTTTTAATCTGCTTTGTAGTACATCCCACATATTGTAAATGGCATTCTTTACATGTAATAACATATATTGCAAAATCAGTGTTGCAGTTCAGGAGTTGTTTTATCTTGTGGGTTTTATCATTGGCTGTGATGCTTTTACTAATATCCATATATCCGCAACAAATACACCTATTACTGCCGTATTTATAATTCCCTTTGTAGGATAACCATGTCTGCTGGCATTTAGGGTGGTCATAGAATAGACTCGGGCTGATCTTTGTCCCACCGTAGGGGCCCTGCGTGCTGCACACCTGACTCCCGAGGACACTATCCCATCCCACCCCTGGTCACCATTGAGGACAGTTAACTGACTTCTGACAATTTTACAGACCTTCATATATTCTTTCCTGTAATTGATTACAAATGTAGTTGGTTTGTCTCTATCAGAGGCCAAATTGCTGTTTTTCTTTTGTTTGTTCCTATTCCTATTTTTATTTTAATTGTTCTTATTTTTACTTATTAACCGTTCATCTGGGAATAAAAATTTTTGCCTTTTGAGGGACAGAGCTGATGGTGCGGTATTGTCTCACCTGTAATCTCCTTCCAATGATTTGTGCCTCCTCCATGAAACCCAAATCATTGAAGCAATTGCGCCTAGCCCTAATCCTTTCCCCTCTTGGTATATTTTGCCAGGAGAGTGGTGTTGCCAGCAGTGTTTTTCCTGAAAGTGGAAGTCAGAACCACTCTCATGGCAGCATCCCCCCTGGAGGCAAAGATCTAAAAACAGTATAGATGTTGTATTGTAGGACAAACAAAATTTCATGCACTGGCTTAAGAAATCTCCAAAAAATTGTATGTCCGCCACACCTCCTCTCCACACCATCAACAAATCATCGATGTAGCGTCCTTACCATTTGATGGACATATGGAAACTCCAGATATCTAGAGAAAGAAGTCTCCATTAAACATTAAAAAAATATGCTTTAATAAAAAATCAAGTGCCTTGCCGAGAAAATCTTGTAGTTCCAGCGTATAATTGCTCCACGAAGCCAAAAACCAGCGCATGGACTCAACTGCCAAATAATGAGGGATATTTGTGAAGCGTGATCCTACGCCTGCCGTAATCCAAACATATTCTTGGTCCATGTGAAGCTTTCAAAGTACTGTAACACTGTACGTGTGTTCTTTAAAAAGCCGGGCATATGGGGTACCAAAGGTTGAAGGAGGGAATCTACCCACTCCGACAGCCGTTCAGAGCATGAGCCAATGCCCGCCACTATCGGCCCCATAGGGGGCTGGAAAAGCTATTTTTTTATGTTTAATAGAAACTTCTTTCTCTAAAATGAACCATCTGGTGACCCAAGCATTCCTCTCTTTGGCTTGGCTCATCCACTTGAGAGGGGAGTGGTTGGTCACCAGACTGAACTTTTTCCCCAACAGATAATAGCGGAGAGACTCGAGTGCCCATTTGATGGCCAGGCACTCTCTCTCCACTATACAGTACATAGTCTCGGCTGGAGTAAGCTTTCGGAAAACAATAAAATGTTCCTCCCCATTGATGTCCTGAGAGAGTACAGCTCAGAGGCCTACTTCAGAGGCATCGGTCTCCTCTTGTAGTCAGGTGTCACCAATTCTTGGGACCCACACAGGGCAGACTTCAAAGCGGAGAAAGCCTTTTCCGCCTGTTGATTTCACTGAACCGTCACAGACTTGCATCCCTTCAAAAGGCCTGTCAAATGGTGCGGGACTGTAGAAACATTGAGGACAAACCTCATATAGTACCCCACCATACCCAGGAACGACTTTACTTGCTGAATAGTGACCGGTCAGGGTCAATTCATAATTGCCTCAATTTTGTTGACCTGAGGTTTGATCATTCCGTGCCCAACTAAATACCCCAGGTACTTGGTCTCTTCTAACCCTATTGCACACTTTTTTGGGTTAGCGGTTAAGCCAGCCTTCCTAAGTGCGTCCACTACAGCCTGTACTTTAGATAGGTGACTTTCCCAGACGGTCCTATGGATAACAATATCGTCCAGGTACGCCAAAGCGTACCGACAATGTGGGCTTAGTACAATCTCCATTAGACTTTAAAATGTGGCAGGAGCGCCTTGTAGACCAAAGGGTAATACCTTGTACTGATACAGCCCCTCTGGTGTGATGAAAGCAGTTTTTTCCTTGGCAGCCTCTGTCAAGGGTACCTGCCAGTACCCTTTGGTGAGGTCCAACACAGAAAAATACTGTCCTTTCCAAATCAAGCAAATATCACTGGATATGTGAAAGCATTCAGGTCACAGCGATCCAATTTCTCCTTCCTTTGTGCACTCCTATGGAGGATAAAGGTTGCCGCAGATAGTGAAGTACAATCACAGAATTAAAACTGCAAAGGTTTTATTATACTTACAAGATAAAAGTGGGTTACAAGCAGTGTACAAGATATCATTCACCCGACCCGGGTTTCGCTTCAAAAGCTTTGTCAGGAGATATCCAGTCATATTTGCTTGATTTGGAAAGGAGGGTTTTCTGCATGCTCTGGAGCAGCACGGTCCACTTGATAAACTTACCTGTATATGTGAACTGTAGCCACTTCACAACCTGAATCCGTGAAGCACCGTAAAAAGGCAACATAGTAAATGCTGTTTTATATATTTTTATTTGTAGCAGAAAAATACCGGGCTTGGCCTAACTTCTCAATAAGCTCATCCACTCGGGCCATGGGATATGCGTCAAACTTAGACACCTCATTCAGTTTGCAGAAGTCATTACAGAGTCTCAGTGTTCCATCCGGCTTGGGTATTAAGACTGGCCCATTCACTTTTTGACTCCTCGATGACACCTAGCTGGAGCATTACCTGCACTTCCTCCGCGATGGCTTGTCGCAGAGCCTCGGGTACCCGGTACGGTTTTAACCAGACTTTTGCCTGAGGCTTAGTGATAATGTCATGACGGATTATGGAAGTGCTCCCTAACCAGAGGTAACACTGTTTCCATCCATCCTTGCATCTGGGTGACATATTCAACAACACTTTTGTGTGGGTTGTTGTTCCCATGCCTCTTTGGTCATGTCCAACAGACCGCGAGGGTGTCTGCCACATAGCAGTTCGAAGGGCTAGAAGTCAATAGAGGCCTGGGGCACTTCTTGCACTGCAAACATGAGATAGGAGATAAGATCCCAGTCCCTCCCATCCTTAGACACCGCTCTTTTTAACATATTTTTTAATGTTTGATTAAACCTCTCTACCAGGCTATCCATTAGCGGATGATACACGGATGGACCGTTTTTTCTGGAGCAACTTACAGAGTTTCCTGATGACCTTGGACATAAAAGGGGTCCCTTGGTCAGTCAGAACCTCCTTAGGCAGACCCACTCGAGAAAACATCTCCATTAACTCTTTATCTATGAGTTTGGCTGATGTATGAAGCAGTGGCACCGTCTCCGGGTACCAAGTGGCGTAGTCGAGGATGATCAAGATGTGTCGGTGCCCTCTAGCGGACTTCGGTACCGGGCCTATGAGATCCATAGCTATCCGCTCGAATGGGATCTCAATAATCGGGAGAGGGACCAAAGGACTGCGGAAATGTGGCTGGGGGCTGGTTATTTGGCAGGTTGGGCAAGACTTGCAATACTCTTCCACCTCTCTGAACACACTGGCCCAGTAGAACTGCTGTAGAATCCGGTCCTGCGTTTTCTGCTATCCAACTCCAACACGAGTTTGCGATACACCTTGGGCACCACCAGCTGTTCAATATGTTCCCCCCATAGTTGATTTACCCGGTACAGCATCTCCTGTTGAACCACAAAACGGGGGAACATAGACTCGACCCCGGTTATTGCGGCTCACCCTCAACTACTACCACATTCTCCCAGGCTCGGGATAGAGTCGGGTCCTGGTGCTGTGCTGTACCAAAATTATCTCCGGAGACGTTGAGGTCTGCCAACTCCGGACCCGGCGGCAAGTCCTCCATGTCTCCCACCATCACACTTAGTGGGTTGTCTCACCCTCTTCCACCGAAGTGGCGGTTACCCCTACCGCTGGCCCGTCAGACTCAGGTTCCCAGGGTTCTGGTCTCCCCTCTTCAGCCGGGTCACTCTGCTAAGGTTACGCCTGTCTCCTGGGTAACGGTAACTTTTGTATCCGGCCATAGTAGCAAGAAACCGGGGAAGTCTATCCCAATTATGAGTTCATACTGTAATTTTTGGGCGACAGCCACCTCATGAGTCCCCCTGCCTGCCACCATTGATAGAGAGACCAGAGTGGTGGCATAGTCCTTTAAGTCTCCATGAATACACACTACGCTGACCTTTCTGCCAGTATTCTCAGCGGGCTGTACCAAAGCAGCTCCTACCAGGGACACCAGCCTCCCTGAATCCAGCAGAGGCACTGCCAGAGTGTCCCCCACTTCTACCTGGCACAGGTGGCTATTGTCTATAGTATTTGAGGTTCCTGTGGCACATAACTTCCTGGCATATAATTAGTGCCGGTAGCCATGGTTGATGTCCATGGGTTCACCCATATGGGGACAGTTGGCCCTTATGTGTCCAGACTCCTGACATTGCAGACCACCAGGGCTGGGTCTACAGGTAGTATGTCTCGGGCAGGTTTGGCTGGCACCGGCCGCCAGGTCTGGGGTGGAGATTTCTGGGGTTTGACTGGCCGATCCAGTGCTGGAGGGGGTACGGTAAAGCCCTCCAGAAAACTTCCACCAAAAGACAGTCCAGCATAGCAGTGGAGGTCAGTACGTCAGGCTGCAGCCATTTTTGCAAACGGTGTAACAGGTCATAATACTGCGGTCTGGCGGGTTCAACCGGGTTAAATTCCCACTGATGCACTCGCTGGGCCCGGACCAACACATTCACCCCCAGTCTCGACAGGATTTCCAGGATATCACCTTTTACGGTCAGGTAGTCGGCCGCCTGAACATCGGGGAGATTGAAAAAAACTTGCTGGGGTCCAGATGCCAGGAACGGAGTGACAACCTCAGCCCACTGGTCTCAGTGTAACTTTTCCCTCACAGCCACCTTTTCGAACACCGCTAGATAGGTCCTAACATCCTCTGAGGGGTTCATCTTAGGGATCAATGCATAGACAGCTTTCCGGGCATCGTGGACGTTCAGGGATGCTCCTGCCGCTTGCAATGCCATCACATGTTGCAATAACAGCTGGTTAGTTTCCTGCTGCTGCTTGTTAGCCTCCCGCTGCTGCAAGTTAGCCTTCACAACTGCCTCTATTTTGTCAGGGGACATGGGTCGTAACCTTGCCGGCTTAATGTAGGACATGCACTGGTGTCGGTGAAAACAAAAACTTTTCGGCCTTCGGGCCTGCCGTACTGCGTTTGCCTGCATCCGACGCCAATTGTGGGAATTTGCTCTGGTAGACAGGTTTGCGGATGCAGTATAGAAGCACCGACAACGTCTTTAACTTAAACAGTTAGAATAAGCAAAACAAAAAGTCAGTTTCAAGGAGAACAGTCACCTTGAGTCTGGTGTTTGTTCACACCATGCAACAATGCAGAAGTCCTTGGACATAGCAGAAAACCACCTGCTCTCCCGCCAACAAGGTAGCAGGCCTTTACCCAGGCCCAAACTCCCAGGTTCCAACACAGAGACTGACAGAGCTTCACTGTCAGAGAGGAGTAAGTTCATACCACCTGACAGTGCTGCCTGTGTTTTATAGCCCAAACCAAGACCCGGCCTGGAATGTGGGGAGAAGCCACCCATCCTGCACTTTGGCTGCTCCCAGTAAGAGCCGGCCTGGATCGACTTTACAGCCGTACTAAATAGCAAAATCATGTCAGCCAGCACTAGCTGCCACTGACACATGAAATTACCGGCTCTTACCTCACCGAGGCCAGGAATACCAGTGACACATACCTTACATCAATGACAGACCCTTGCGCCTTCCTACAATGGGTAATGGAAGGAAACAGGGACTGATGTGGAAAGAAGGAGCAAAGGGTGGAAGTTGTGTATGAGTTTGAAAGTAAACAGCAGCAACAATGAAAACAGATGCAATGAACAAGGTGACACATTACTGCAACATACCTGAGCTATGAACAACTTTGGGTAGCTCATGTAGCATTTATGTATCCTGCCCTGCATAATTACCATGATTAACTGTCAGGCGCTTAGCAAAGATGGAATTTGAGAAATCGAAGTTGCCCCACTTGCCCAGAAAATTTGTTAATATTTTTTTTACTTCTGTTTAATTAATTTTGGTAATATTTTATGGACTTTTGCTCCCCCCCCCCCTTAGGCTCTTGAATGCAATAACAGCAAAGCATGTTTCACAGTGTCAACAATCAGCGTGCTTAAATCTGTGTCATCCTTTTTCATATTAGAAAGCTTGCAAAAATTGTCGGGAACAAGAGTCCAAATATTATGCCTCAATGCAGGCAGATCCCTGATGCTGTTTATACACACATGCTATTGTCAGAAGAAAGAGTAGTGTGTTCTGCATAAATGTCCAAAAATGATGCCTTAATGTGGGGAAGAATGCCTGCCCGTATTTATACATGCATAAGTATTAATTGTCAGAATAAAGAATGTTCTGTTCTGAACAAGCCTGAAATAATTCTCCCTTTCAATTGGGAGCAGTAGTAGTGCAGTGTGTATGTGGAGAGGATAGCTTAATATTGGCATGTGGCCGCAATAGTAGTGGAAGCAGTAGCAGCACAGCATGGAACAAACAAGGCAGTAGATATGTGTGTGGCTGTAATGTTATTGGCACCGTATGGGTAATGGAAGTGGCAGTAGGGGATTAGCAGCAGGGAGTAGCAGCTGTGGTAGTTGCGGCAGTAGCAGCAGCAGCCATATCTCATAGAACATGATGAAAGTCAGGCAGACAATTGAAGTGGCATGATGGGGCACCAACAGCAAGGGCAAATCTATTCATCAGTCTCAGCCACAAGTGTCTAAAAATCCTCATGGGTGCATGCCTTGTTCTTTTTTTAGCTGCAAATACAGTGAAGGAGTTTAAGCATGCATGGGATAGGCATAAGGCTATCCTTCATATAAGATAGGACCAGGGACTATTCATAGGATTCAGATATATTGGGCAGACTAGATGGGCCAAATGGTTCTTATCTGCCGACACATTCTATGTTTCTATGTTTCTATGTTTTACAAAAGTGATGTTTTGGTCTGACAGAGGACAACTGCATCCATTTGGGTGTCACAATACCCATGCCACTCTGAAAACCCTTTCTGTGGTGACATTGGAGGATATGCAAAAAGAACAGAGAGTTAATACTGAGCCAGTTCGAGGCAATGTTTTAGTCTGCCTGCCCAGAAGTCCACGAGGTCAAGAAAAACAGTATGCACCAGGGAAAGGCCAGAGTCCAAATAGGAATAAATCTATTCATCATCAAGAATATCAGTAGGAGGCCATCTACGTAAGAATGGAGAAGCCAAGCTTGAATAGAGGTGGGGGGATTAGACATCTATTGTCTGCCACATACAATGCTGTCTTGACACCTTTTTCTGGGAAGTCTTTATCACCTACTGACTCCAATTAGGATAATGGGATCAACACCTTTGATCCAATGCTGGGTATAATTACCAGATGTGGATTCAGTTACATATTTATTCCCAGAATTTTTGTACAATCACTCAGAATTGAGAAAGGTCGTTGGAAGAACGAGTGAAACGTTTTCAAGAAATCTACAGTACGTCCAGTTGCCTTGATTTATTCTTTACAGATATATTCATCATCAAACTCCTACTCCTCCTTCACCGACTCCTCCTTCTCGAGTGGCAGCTCCTTATCCACCACTTCCTATTTCATGGAACTTTCCCCTTGTGGGTCCCCAACAACTACAGGGCAGCCAGCACAACTAAATTGATGACATGCACCATGCAGTGAGTATGTGTTATTTCTCCCAAATGTAGCATGCAGAATAAATCAAAAATAAAACTGCAGCACTCGCCTGTCTTCAATTCATGCTGGTTTATTCACCAAAAATTTCTCATGGCTTGAGAAAGACCGAGAGGTCGAAACGTTGCAATTTTTGGTGAATAAACCAGCATCAATTGAAGACCAGCGAGTGCTGCAGTTTTGTTTTTGATTTATTCTGGATGATTTGGGGATACTACAGACTGGTATCCAACACTGCAGGCACCACCACAATAGAGACTTTTTGCTATAGATTCGTAAGGGCTGCTACTTTTTCTTTTTTGACCAAACATAGCATGGTGATGATCCTCCTGCCATTGTCGTTGACGAGCTTGCCCAGATGGAGTTGGCAGTAGACTATTTGCAGCTTGATGCATTATAGCAAAATATCTGATATGTTGCTATTCTTGCCCAGGCCAGTCAGCTGTAGCACAGCATGGCAACTCCTCACTTTACACATATGATAGGAAGGAGAATTTGCCTTGCAGCACTGGGGTCCTCGGTTTGAATCGAACCAAGGACAACATCTGCATGGAGTGTGTATATTCTCCCTGTCTTTGTGTGGGTTTCCTCCAGGTACTTTGGTTTCCTCCCACACTCCAAAGACATACTGATAGAGAACATACTGATAGGTTGCGAGCCCCATTGGGGGCAGCTTGATGATAATGTCTGTAAAGTGCTGCAGAAGATAGCAGCGGTATATAAGTGCATAAACAAAATAAAAAAAAAAATGGTCTGGTGTGGAAATATGACCGATACAAATGTGAAGGTGTCAATAGGACCTAGCCTTGCTGTGGTACTGCCTCTCCAATGCCAAGAAAAACATTAACCCAATAGACTGTAAAAGACATGTACTGTACATGCCTGTCATAGCTGATCCAGATGTCCACGTGTCCACCCTGCTACACAATGAGAATTGCAATTTTGGAAAAAAAAAAAAAAAAGAACAGCTGGGCAGAAATATGAATATTATACACCAAAATTACATTTTGGTGAAGGCGCAGAACTGAACCACCATTACCACAACTAAGTTGTATGGAAGCAACTGTACCACCAGCAACTTGGCCAGGTGGTGCTTCAGCTGGTACACAAGCTAATTGTTGTCCAAGAATATTTTTTTCATGGCTATACATTCTGTTAAGGATGTCTCATGATGGAGCAAAGGAAAACGAGGAGGAGAAGTCTTAACAGGAGAGCAATAAGATTATGATCTTGATGAGAAGGATACTACTGCTTGTGGATGCGGACTGGCTGCAACAAAGAAGACCAGGAGAAGGAGGACAAACTGGTTTTGATTGGGAATACTAGCCAGTTCTATTTTTCCCATAGGATCTGGGGATGTAGCCTCATGTGCTGCAATAGAGCCATGGTACCTATATTTGTGGTGGAACACTCACACTTTATTTTAATCCTGCAGATCTTGCACATGAAGGGAGTTGCTCACACAGAGCTAGAGGCAGTTAACCTGGGCTTAGGTCTGGCATATTTTTAGCCTGCACCCACAGTATCGGCGGCATGTAGAGTTCCCGAGCTGGCCATAATAAAAGCAGATTAGGCCCTTCCAGTTTTTAGGAGGTTTCGGCTGTACCTTGCCTCTGCTCTTTATTGCTTCCACAGCCCTTCTCCTCTGATGTCACCCTCTCCTCAGCACCCCAATCCGGCTCCCAGATCATGTCCAACACACAATCATTGTCACAGTCCTCAGCCTCCTAGCCACTTTTATCAAATATGATATGTCATCATGGGCTCCTTGCCCCCCTCCCGATTCCCTGCTCTGTATTTGCCTCAAATGCCAATAGTTACTATCACTTGATATTAAAACTTAACTTTTACTGACTCATTAATAAAACAAATCTAATAAAGCTAACTCTTAAGGTGAATTGCAAAGTGAGCACAAACAAATGTGGTTAAAACTAGCTGGTAACCATTTTTTGTTTTTGGCGCAGAGGTGCTATATTGTTTATAAACAGCAGCTGGGAGTGCACTTTCCCAATGCTGTCTCACTTTCTATAACAGAGTTGCTGTACGCTATCATTCTGAGAGTCTGAAATCGTGCACACATACAATGGTGACCAGAACTTAAAACCTAACTCATGCCCCCCAACATGTTTCACCAGCTAATTTGGCTTCATCACTGGTAATGGGCAGAGAGGAGTAAAGACACCAGAACCAGTCTTATAAGGGCTACTGCCTCATAATTGTCAGCTGAATCAGCGTATGGGCACAAAGAGGACCAGTAGGTAAGTTTGTGCAACTACAAGATGGCCAATAAACACATTGCATGTCCAAATCGATCTTGCTCATGTCTGACCTGATAGTTGATCCAGGATGATGCACTGCTTGCTGTCTAGCAGATTTGGACAAAATCCGTCTTCAAGAAAAAACTAGGTGGATTTACCGCCTTGACAGCTTCAGCCCTAAAGGCCTAAATGAAGGTTTTACTTTTTCATCTTTTTTACTATTACCACTTATGAGCCCTGTAGATATGCCCCTGATAATCTGTATCTACAATAAGATTCTTTTTGACCTTTTGTGAGCCTTTAGGATGCTTTTGTAAAAGTAGCCTTATATAGGTCTCACTCCAGATTGACTTTTATTGTCATGATATATTCTAGGCACTAGTAAGACCAGAGCTATGTGTAAGTTAGGTGTCAATTTGAACTTTTGCTAGTTGGTATGTTAATACAGTGCAACAATCACATGATATTTTGTGACCTTCATGTATTGATCTATGTGTACTTTTGTACACTCACTGTCCTTTTTCTTCTCATAGAGGCTACAATGTTGCACTGTGTGTATGTTTATCAATTTGCCTTGAATGTATAATGTTGCTTTTTTGATCTCTAGGAGTTGGCCATGATAATACTAGCCAGCTATTCTGATTTGTTCCTTTTCTTTAGTAACAATGTTTGGGTTTTGCTAATAATGTATTTCCCTTGTAGCAATTGGGGGCCAATGCAAGCGCTGTGAGATACTATAATCTCATCCTAGATAAAGGTCTAATGTAGTCTCAATCACTTGGTCTTAGTAAGAATATGATAAAATGTCCACACCGGTGCAGTTTCACTATAGCAGAGTGATTTATTCCTAAGTGCCTGCACAGGCGCACAGCGATGTTGAAGCTGTGCCCTTCACTAACTCCATGCTCAACCACAGGGAGAGAGAAGCGGAGCGCTTAGGACTAAGTTTGGACACATGCGCAGTGAGTTTGCAGGTCTTGCTATGCAGTAAGTTCCAGCGCAGCCGTAATAGGCATAAGTGGCGCTGCTAGACAGCACACAGCGCGTCATCCAGGATTACCTATCAGGTCAGACATGAGCAGGGTTCATTTGGACATGCAATGTGCTTATTGGTCACCTTATAGTGACACATACTTACCTACTGGTCCTCTTTGTGCCCATAGGCTGATTCAGCTGTCAATGATGAGGCAGTAGCCTATATAAGACTGGTGTCTTTACTCATCTGTGCCCGTTACCCCTGATGAAGCCAGATTAGCTGGCGAAACATGTTGGGAGGCATGAGTTAGGTTTTAAGTTCTGATCACCATTGTATGTGTGCACGATTTCAGACTCTCAGAGTGATAGTGTACAGCAACTCTGTTATAGAAAGTGAGACAGCATTGGGAAAGTGCACTCCCAGCTGCTGTTTGTAAACAATATATCACCTCTGCACCAAAAACAACCATGGTTACCAGCTAGTTTTAACCACATGTGTTTGCGCTCACTTAGTAATTTACATTGAGAGTTAGCTTTATTAGATTTATTTTATTAATGAGTCAGTAAAAGTTAAAGAGGACCTTTCATCACAATAAAAAATCTAAACTAAGTATACAGACATGGAGAGCGGTGCCCAGGGATCTCCCTGCAGTTACTATTATCCCTGGGCGTCACTCCGTTCTCTTGGTATAGGCTCCGGTATCTTCAGATTTTTGGCTCAACAGGGAGGAGCCTGCTCTTGTTCTCCTGGGCATCTCCTTCTCCCTGGGAGAAAAGGAAACTCTCAGGCTATGAGCTGAGCGCTGCGATTGGCCAGCACTCCAGCCTGGGAGAAGGAGACGCCCAGGAGAACAAGAGCAAGCTCCTCCCGGTTGAGCCGAAAATCTGAAGATACCGGAGCCTATACCGGGAGAATGGAGCGGCGCCCAGGGATAATAGTAAGTGCAGGGAGATCCCTGGGTGCCGCTCTCTATGTCTGTATACTTAGTTTAGATTTTTTATTATGATGAAAGGTCCTCTTTAAGTTTTAAGATCTGGGATAAGATAGGAAATTAGCCTATTTAGGCCAAGTGATAGTGATTTGGGAAATTCCTTTCCCAGATATGGCTCTACATCAGATTTGGTTAAATGCCACTGTAGCTACCACTGCCCCTACATCCACCACTATGGCTTGAAGCACCACTACTATGACTACTACTGGCCGGATGGCTGGTGCTGTTACTGCTGTTACTAAAACATTCAGATTCTCAGATGATAAGACGTAGGTCATTTGTGTTGCACTCTTCCCTTTCCCAGACATTTTATTTTGGGGTCTACAAATGAAAAGTCACAAATTTTCTATTAATTAAAAGTCAAGGGTTTTGTACACACAGATTATTAAAAGGTGCTAGCAAAGTTTTTTCCCTATAATATAAAGATAGAGCTGCAATTAAATTTCCTGAATCTCTCCCCTTCCACAAACACCCTGCACACTGATACTACTCTGTATCTTGCAGCAATGTACAACTTTAGTAACACAGCTATGATACAGGTATTATGGTTGCTGTATTATTGCAGTAAAATATTGAATGCTTTTTCAAGTAATAACACAAGCTCACTCAAACACGGATGAGACAATGCAATTTTTTTCAGTGGACTTGTGTTTCAACTAGACACTTTGATGTAGTAATGTCTTCAGTAACATGATTATACTAGTGTTACTGATGTAAAATGCATTTGTTGTATCTATCACTTATCTTGTAACTTACAACACATAAAGTAACATATCTATAACTCATTGAGATGCCCAATTACAAACAGTAAATAGAAACTGATTTCTAGAAAAAAAAAAAAGGGAGAAATTCTACAGTGCTTGTAGGAATGTAATTTGTATGCCGATAAGCCTATTAGGTGTAGAAAGATAGTGACCAGACCAGATTCTCACTCCCACATTCTTTCCCTGACCAAACTCCTTTATATACCCCAAATTCCCAAATATATCTTCTATTCTCTCACATGATCGTTTTGTACTGTCCCTAGCACAATTTATTAGTGACTTACTGTACATCTGCAGTAGTTTTTTTGGCAGAAAGAGCCACAGCAAAACATCCTTCCAGGTCGCAAGTACAATGCAGAATGGCATTTTATGATGATGTATGTAAGAGGACCTTTCTGAATACTGCCCCTGATTGGCTGAGAAGGCTGTATGTCAGCCTCTGAGCCAATCAGGGCAACCTCCCCTACTTCCTCTCAGTTTCATGCTACCCCTATCCTTTTTTCTCCCTTGTGGTTTTGTCTGACAACATTAACAGCAAAATGGCACTGGGTGTAGATTTTTATGCAAGCATTTGAAGTGATTCAGAAAAGCTTTGGATTTGTTTGCCAGGTGAACTTTTGTGAAGTTTGTAACAAATCTGATTCCGGTTGAATCTATTTGCTCATCCTTACTAATAATCAATTAACCCATAAAGGACCTCTGTCCTACATGTACTGTACAATAACTGCTACAGCTCACTGATTGGGCAGGTGCAGTGTCACTGACAGCCGGGCCCCTGCTGAATATGCCGGCAACTATGAAAATACAGATGCCTGAGTAATAACCGCTTGTATGCCGCGTCATTGCTGACTGCGGCATTCAGGGGGTTTGCGGAGGGTACGGGTTCCTTCCTCACCCCCATCGGGTCCCCACACTGTAGTGACGGGGACCCGATGGCTGGGAAGGGAGCCCAATGCCTTCCATAGGAATTAGGGCTTGCCTTCTATGGAAGACTGTGAGATCCAACCACTTAGGATGGGTCTCATAGGCTTTCTGTCAGTGTAAAAGCTGAAAGGAAATGTATTACAATACAGACATATTGTAATGCATCTGTATTGTTGATCAGACCCCCAGAAGTTGATGTCCCTGAGTGGGACAAAAAAAAAAAGAAAAAAAAGAGTGTTTTTAATAATAAAAAAAAGCCCATTTCCCAAAACACATATAAAATTGTAAAAACAAATAGAAAAAAAACACATGATACATCCCCTCACCTGAACGCTGTAAACATTTTTATAAAAACTGTGCCAAAACAACAAATTTTTGTCACCTTACATCACAAAAAGTGTAAAATACAAAGTGATCAAATAGTTCTATGTACCCCCAAATAGTACATATGTGTAGCTAGAACAGTAGATTTTAGCAATCAGAGAGTTAGCAGTAGGATCGAAAACGGATATATATCGTGAATGAATGTTGGAACTTGTACGGTAGCTGATGCTTGACAGGTACTTTAACAAAATGGCACTTTGACAAAAATGGCATTTGACTCGGACTTATCACTACACCACTTTAAGGGGGAATATTTAAGTTTCCTTGAGGAACTTGAATATGTTATCTTCAGATCCCTTCTCCTATACATCACAATGAATTAGCTTTGCAGTCTATGGAAAATTTGCAATGTTCTTATGGATCCCTGCCACCTGCAGGCCCTGCATAATAACTACAGCTGTAATAGTCAGGTTGTTATAGAAAACTAATAGCTTCCCTGATCTCCACCCAGGGCAGCTGTTCAGGCTCCAGGAACACCGCATTTCTAGGGAAAGCTGTCTCAGATAGCATAGTAAAAATTCACCATGATATCCGAAGGGATGACTGCCTGCGATCGGCATTATCACTGATTGTAAGCATTGGCACCGGATGTCTATTGTTTGAAACAGCAGAAACCTGGTGGCTATGGTGCCAGATGCATTCATGAATGAGCACCTTCTTGAAAGATGTGACCAGCACAGTACATATCGTGAAAGGGTTATTGTTTCAGTCTACAAGCTAGGATTATGGACTAAAAAATTGCATGCAATATCAATCAGCTGCTTCTAAAGCAAGCAGAATATTGTCATGTATTACACAAGGCATGGATACTCAGGACAGGGACCTAGTATTACCACTGTACAAAGCTTTGGAGCAACATCATTTGGAATATGTGGTTCACATGTTGCATGAGTTCATAGAGAGGATTCCTTGGAACTGGAAAAAGTGCAAAGAAGAGCAATATAAATGATAAGGGGCATGGAGGGTCTAAGTTATGAAGACGGACTAAAAGAATTACGTTTATTCAGTCTTGAGAAGTAGCATCTAAGGTGGGGACATGATTAACTTGTATAAAGATATAAATGGCATGTACACCAAAAAATATGGTGAAAACTGAAAAGCAATTTCTTGTAAAACCCCTTCAAAAAACAGGGGAGCACTGCCTCTGCCTGGAGAGGAAAAGGTTCAGTCTCCAGAGGTGACAAGGCTTCTTTACCATAAGTGTGAATTTGTGGAATAGTCTACCTCGGGAGGTGGTCACAATAGAAACAGTGGACGACTGGATGATTAAAAAAAAGGCTTAGATGATTTCCTAGAACAATAACAATATTTATGTAAATGTTACAATAGTAATACCCGCGCTGGTTTGAGAGATAGAATGAGAATGTTGGTAAGAGTACTGACTATATTGGTAAAAAAATGCTGTTGTTAAATGTAATGTTATAAGAACATGATTTCTACCTGTTCAGACGATGAGAGGTAAGGTAGTGTTCTTGTTACAGTCTTCTCCAGTGAAGCGATGCAATTCTTACCGGAGCGCTTCTGGCTCAACTTCCTATGTGCGCGCCGCTCCGGCTGGTAGCTGACGCGCACGTGAAGGAGCCGGCAGGTAGAAGGTTTGAAAACATGTTTGTGTGAAGTCACAACATTGCTACGGATGCTTCCAGGGACAAAATTCATCCAACGCGTTTCAGAACCACCGGGTTCCTTCGTCAGGGATGGTGTAAGTTAATTGTCTTATGGGTTAAATAGGTGCCCAGTTTTCATAGCAACACCTGCACATTCCACTGGAGTTTTCGTACATTTTACTCCCTCTTTGTTGACAGTCATGCTCCTGTCACCAAATTTCAATCAGTATAAAAAATGCCCACTAATGTATGGTATATAATATTGTCTCCTACAGTTCAATGTCTCCTGGCGCTTTCGCTGCGAGACATTTGTTTAATGAAATCTCCCCCCCTTATATTTGCTTTAACCCTATCAATGCCCGCAAATGAAGAATCAGTAAAATTACCTGCATAATATTCTGCATAGTGTCGTGACAGTGGATATCCACATCTTTTATGTATATTTTTAATATATATAATGATGTTACATAGCGAGCTTTCAAGACATCACCAGTCTCTTCATCAGGCGTACTGCAAGAATATATGAAGAAACAGCAATATATATATATATATATATATATATACAATAAGAACAGAGACATTGGGGAATGATTGGACATTTGAAAGAAAAACAGAAAAAAAAATAAAGATCTTGAGAATGTGTCCTTAATTATCTTACAGATAAGGGGTGTGATAGTCGGGGCACCAGGTCTCTGAGATAACATCAATTTAGAGACTATAACTTTCACCCCCCTTATCTGTAAGATAATTAAGGAATCATTCTCAAGATCTTTAATATGTTGTTCTGTTTTTTTTTCAAATGTCCATTCATTCCCCCCCATGCCTCTGTTCTTTTTGTATATATATTGCTGTTTCTTCATATATTCTTGTAGTACGCCTGATGAAGAGACTGGTGATGTCTCGAAAGCTCGCTATGTAACATAATTTTTGTTAGCCATTAAAAGGTATCAAACCTGCAATACTTATATTTTGTTTCTCTTAATGAGAGCACTAAACTAGTTTTCTATTGGCTAACATGGTACCAGACTTTTTCCTTTTTCTTTCAACCAATTCTGGTTTTCATCATCCTTTTGGTTCTACCTATATACATTTTCTGACAGGGGCATTTAATACAGTAAATCACTCCTTTTGTGTTGCAGGTAATGTGGTGGGCGATTTTATACACATATGGATCATCCCTCCTCTCAAGGATAGTTTTTTTTGTCTGTTTATTGACAATTCCCACATATTTTACAGGGATAAAAACCTGCAACTATAAATGTTAGTGGATTTTCCATTCTAGACAGATTTTATAGAAGAAGCTACTACTTCTTTTACCTTATCCTGTCTCAGAATGTCCTAGTGACGTCCCACAATCTTTTTAAGGGCTTGTTGTTCTTCACTGTATCTTGTTATTATGGGGACCTTTATGTAGTTTACTTTGTTACTACCTTCATCATTTGTTTCCTTTATGGGTTTCTCCTGTAAAAGTACATTCCAGTCAAGGTCTCTCACTTGCTATATAATTGGCTCTAGTTTGTCAATTTTATACCCGTTTTCTGTAAACTTTCTATTTAATTCATTGGTTTATTCTTCAAAGTGCACAATACTGCTGCAATTCCTTCAAATCCTAATGTACTGGCTGCAGGGAATATTGGTCATCCAGGCACGTAAATGTCAGCTATCAAAGGGTTTAAAACTGTTAATATCAGTAGGTTTATTGTAAGTCTTGGTCTGTACTTGACCATTTTCAATAAAAATAATAAGATCCAGGAAGTTGATCGGTTGTCTACTGCACTGAGGTGTAAAGTGCAAGTAAAAAATTATTTTTATTGAGATCGTTTAAAAATTGATTCAATAAAAGTTCTCCTCCTCTTCCGATAAAAAAATTGTCATCAATGAACCGTTTCCAGAGGACCAGATTTGCACCAAGCAGGCCACATGGGTAGATGGTGAGGTTAGCAAAACTCGGTCTAAATCTAAAAGCAGTATTCTTCTAAAGGGTTAAAGTTGGATTTGGGTTTCAATTCAGTATAGGTAAAATTGCCTCCCTCTTTATTTATAGTTATATATTTAATTGGGTTTGTTCTCTTTGTTTCAGCTAGCCTATTATTTTTGGTTATTCTTACATCCTTCTTCATAAAATGTTTCTTGTGCTCCTCTCTAGTGCTCTTCTCTAGTCCTCCTGAAAACTGCTGTGTGCCTTGTAGTGTACATTGCAGCCAAGCTGAGCCTGCTGCTGCTTCAGTTAAAAATAAATTAAAAAAAACACCCACTGTGGTGTGTGTCAGGGCATATTACTGTGAAGGGGGCACAGAAGGCATTACTACTACAAAGGGACATAGAGGGCATCATTATTATTAAGGGCACAATGGGCATTATTACTATTGAGGGGGAATAATGGGCATTATTACTGTGAATGGGGCACAGAGGACATTACTACTGTGAATGGGGCACAGAGGACATTACTACTACAAAATGCCCAGATGTGCCCCCTTCACAGTGGTAATACCCAGATGTGCCCCCTTTCACAGTGGTAATGCCCAGATGTGCCCCTTTCACAGTGGTAATGCCCAGATGTGCCCCCTTCATAGTGGGAATGCCTAGATGTGCCCCCTTCACAGTGGTAATGCTTAGATGTGCCCACTTCACAGTGGTAATGCCCAGATGTGCCCCCTTCACAGTGGTAATGCCCAGATGTGCCCCCTTTCACAGTGGTAATGCCCAGATGTGCCCGCTTTACAGTGGTAATGCCCAGATGTGCCCCCTTCACAGGGGTAATGCCCAGATGTGCCCCATTCACTAATAAAATGCCCAGATATTTGCCCCTTTACAATAGTAATGCTCATATGTGCCCCCTTACAGTGTTTGCATGTCTTTCTGGCAAAGCTACCTGGTTCTGGCCCGCTAAATTTATACCATCTCTAGTGCGGCCCTCAGACGAAAAATGGTTGGGCACCACTGTTCTAATTCATTCTGTTTTAGGACCTGTCAATTGGAGAGAGAAAAGCTATAAAAACGCTGCAGTTAAATCATGACATCGTCATTAGACCAGCAGATAAAGGTGGGGTGAGGATAGTAATTTTAGATCAGGATGCATATCATGAGGAGGCAAAAATCCACAATGGGAAGTGACACTAATCTGGACCATCGCGACGCTGAAACCAATGATAGTGCCAAAACTTACAAAAGACTTATAGCGCAGTGGTAAAAGGAAACAACGGACTGAAAGGACCAACTAAAGCAGGAATAAAGCATCTAGCCAATAATAAAGACACAAAGAGAAAAACTGTGAGGAAGGATTTTTTTCAAGCAAAACCTTTAAGAAAAAAAAAACTGAGAGGAAAAAGAGGGAAAGGACTAACAAAGAAAATAAGAAAATGTATATGAAAATAATAAAGGGGCAAGGTATTTTTAATCTAAGTAAATATAAAATAAAACAGAATGAATTAGAACCAGGGTGGATTTGATTTAAATCAAAATGATTTAAATCACAATTTAAATCACTAGTCAGTAAGGCTTGATTTAAATCATAGTTTTCTACATAAAGACTAATTCTTGCTGGTATAACTTATAATATGCTAGTAGATGAAGATTTTTAGAATAACAACGTTTCATATTAATTTGATTAGGTTTATTCTGCATTCATAGGTTTGTAGAAGTTAGGATTAAGGTATTTTTCTTAACTCTGTTCATGTTATAACATTTTTGCTGTGAAGAAGAGGCATGTGATCTCTGCTGAGTCAAATTCAGTTTTGAGAAGTGCAAAAGTAAACAAAGCATCTGTGATAATATCTTGTAGGCAGAGAAAGCGCCCAATAATCTTACAAAAACCTCTGGAAGAGCATGACATTGTGAATGGATTAATGGAATTTATTTACCAAAAAAATTACACATATAGAAACATAGAAACATAGAATGTGTCGGCAGATAAGAACCATTTGGCCCATCTAGTCTGCCCAATATACTGAATACTATGAATAGCCCTTGGCCCTATTTTATATGAAGGATGGCCTTATGCCTATCCCATGCCTGCTTAAACTTCTTCACTGTATTTGCAAATTTGCCCCACGTCTAAATGTTGCCTTTTTGCTCTTATAGGAATAAAAAAATTGTACGTAATCTGGCCCTCAAGAAACATTTTATGAAGAAGGATGTAAGAATAATGAAAAATAATATACTAGCTGAAACAAAGAAAACAAACCCAAATAAAGATATAACTATAAATAAAGAGGGAGGCAATTTTACCCATACTGAATTGAAACCCAAATCCAACTTTAACCGCTAGGGGAATACTCAGATGCTTTTAGAACTTTTCAAACACTAGTACTACGGGACTTATGGAAAATTAATCCCCCCCCAAAAAAAACAAGACCTGTCAATTGGAGAGATAAAAGCTATAAAAACGATGCAGTTAAATCATGACATCGTCATTAGACCAGCAGGGGTGGGAGAGGATAGTTATTTTACATCAGGAAGCATATCATAAAGAGGCAATAAGATTATTGATGGATGAGAAAACATATAAGAAACTATGTATTGATCCTACTGAAGTGTATAAAAATAAACTTAACTCATTAGTAAAGAAGGGGTAATCAAAAGGAATCTTGTCCATATATCAAGCAATTCTTATAAATCATAAAAATACCAGGATTCCAATGTTCTTTTATTTGCCAAAAATCCACAAATGCCAAACTGACCAACCGGGTAGACCTATAATTTAAGGGATTGAGGGCTTAACCTCAAACTTATCCAAATATGTTGATGTCTTACAACAGAAGTGTGTACAGAAACTGCCAGCATATTTAAAAGATACAAAGCATATGTTACAATTATTAAAAGAGATAGAATGGCAAGATGGCTATATTTTAAGTACCCTAGACGTCACCTCTTTGTACACTATTATTGAAAATACAAAGGGAAAAGAAGCAACGGAATACTTTTTAAGAAAGTATGGATGCATGCCTGAAGAACAGATAGACTTTGTAGGGGAATGCATCACTTTTAACCTTACTCATAATTATTTTAAATACAAGCATGAAATTTATTTGCAGACATGGGGGACCGCAATGGGGTCCATATTCGCACCGAGTTTTGCTAACCTGTATATGCTTAGATGGGAGAACCTCACCATCTACCCACGTGGCCTGCTTGGTGTGAATCTGGTCCTCATTGATGACATTGTTTTTATCTGGCGAGGATGAAAACTTTTATTGAATCAATTTTCAACGGTCTCAGTAAAAATGATTTTTACTTGCACTTTACACCTTAGTGGATCAACTTCCTGGATCTTACAATTTTTATTGAAAATGGTCAAGTACAGACCAAGACTTACCATAAACCTACTGATATTAACAGTTTTATACCCCTTGACAGCTGCCATTTACGTTCCTGGCTGACAAATATTCCCCACCAGCCAGTATATTAGGATTTACAGGAATTGCAGCAGTATTGTACACTATAAAGAATAAACCAATGAATTAAATAGAAATTTTACAGAAAAGGGGTATAAAATAGATAAACTAGAACCAATTATAAAGCAAGTGAGAGACCTTGACCGGAATGTACTTTTACAGGAGAAACCCATAAAGGAAACAAATGATGAGGGTAGTAACAAAGTAAACTACATAAAGGTCTCCATAATAACAAGATACAGTAAAGGACAACAAGCCCTTAAAAATATTGTGGGACATCATTAGGACATTCTGAGACAGGATAAGGTGATAGGAGTAATAGCTCCTTCTATAAAATCTGTCCAGAATTGAAAATCCACTAACATGAATAGTTGCAGAAAAGGTTTTTATTCCTGCAAAATATGTAGGAATTGTAGACTTGTCAATGAACAGACAAAAAAAAAAACTATCCTTGAGGTGGGGGATGATCCATATGTGTATAAAATTGACCACCACATTACCTGCAACACAAAAGGAGTGATTTATTATATTAAATGTCCCTGTCAGAAAATGTATATAGGTAGAACCAAAAGGATGATAAAAAACAGAATTAGGGAACATATTAAAAATATACATAAAAAATGTGATGGACATCCACTGTCACGACACTATGCAGAATATTATGCAGGTAATTTTACTGATTCTTCATTTGGGACATTGATAGGGTTAAAGCAAATATAAGGGGGGAGATTTCATTAAACAAATATCTCGCAGCGAAAGTAAGTGGATATTCAGACTGAATAGCCTAGCTCCAAGAGGTCTGAACCAGGAGATTGAACTGTGGGAGACCATAGTGAGCATTTTTTTATACTGATTGAAATTTGGTGATGGGAGCATGACTGTCAACAAAAGAGGGAGTAATATGTACAAAAACTCCAGTGGAATGTGCAGGTAAAAGGAAACAAATGATGAGGGTAGTCACAAAGTAAACTACATAAAGGTCCCCATAATAACAAGACACAATGAAGGGCAGCAAGCCCTTAAAAAGATTGTGGGACGTCACTGGGACATTCTGAGACAGGATAAGGTGATAGGATATTAGATACCTGCACGTCCAAGTTTTACATTCAGGAAAGCACCAAATTTGGCCAACTTAGTAGCTCCTTCAATAAAATCTATCCAGAATGGAAAGTACACTAACAAGAATAGTTGCAGAAAAGGTTTTTATCCCTGTAAAATATGTAGGAATTGTAGACTTGTCAATAAACAGACAAAAAAAACTATCCTTGAGATAAGGGATGATCCATATGTGTAAAAAAAATGACCACCACATTACCTGCAACACAGAAGGAGTGATTTACTATGTTAAATGTCAGAAAATGTATATAGGTAGAACCAAAAGGATGATGAAAACCAAAAATGTGATGGACATCCACTGTCACGACAGTATGCAGAATATCATGCAGGTAATTTTACTGATTCTTCATTTGGGGGCATTGATAGGGTTAAAAAAAATATAAGGGAGATTTCATTAAACAAATGTCTAGCAGCGAAGGTAAGTAGATATTCAGACTGAATAGCCTAGCGCCAAGAGGTCTGAACCAGGAGACTAAACTTTTTGCCTTTCAGTGATAAACCATATTATATACCATACATTAGTGGGCATTTTTTATACTCATTAAAATTTGGTGACGGGAGCATGACTGCCAACAAAAGAGGGAGTAATGTGTACGAAAACTCCGGTGGAATGTGCAGGTGTTGCTATGGAAACTGGATGCCTATTTAAACCATAGGAGAAGTAACTTACACATTCCTGACAAAGGAAGCCGGTGGTTCTGAAAAGCGGTGAATTAATTTTTCCCCCGGAAGCATCAGTAGCAATGTTGTGACGTAACGCGGACACATTTTCAAACCTTCCACCTGCCGACAACTTTACTCGCGAGTTAACTACCGGCCGGAGCGGCGCGCTCATAGGAAGTTGAGCCAGATGTGCTCTGGTAAGAATTGAATCGCTTCACAGGATAATACTGTACCAAGAACACTACCTTACCCCTCATCGTCTGGACAGGTAGAAATCATGTTCTTATAACATCACATTTAACAACAGCATTTTTTAACCGATATAGTCAGTACTCTTACCAAAATTCTCATTCTAGCTCATTCTATTGTATTTCTTACCTACATATATGTTTTAACAGAGTCAAGACAGAGGACTCTAGTTTACTTACCTAGCAGAGGTCCCCAGCTCCTAGATCTGCGGAATGAGGATTAATACAGCGGTAGCGCTCGTGTCACTTTGTATTTATTTATGTAAATGTGTAGAAATCTAGTTCCTTTTTTGTGTATTGTTATTTTATTGAAAAGAGCATACAGGTACATACAAACACAGTGAGGAAATTGGGTACAGAAAAATACAAAGTACCTTCAACAGACATAAAAATTCAGATCTTATGTTTCCAAGTAACAGTAAATCTGTGGTTGATTGAGCTAAAAGAAAAAAGAAAAGGAAGGCAAAGAAGGTTATGCTAGCCAACTGTACCCAGTTGGATAGTTTTCCCACATAGAATAATGTGTAAAAGAACATAAACTGTTGGGGCTTGGGGTATAACAAAACATGGAGAAGACTCTCCATATATCGGATGAATAGAGAAACTAAAGTCACATAAAAGCATTAATAGCTAAAGTATTCAAGAGTTATTGTATGGTATATGATGTATGAAGGGTAGGGATGAGCGAAACCGAACTGTATAGTTCGGGTTTGTACCGAATTTTGGGGTGTCTGTGACACGGACCCGAACCCGGACATTTTCGTAAAAGTCCGGGTTCGGGTTTGGTGTTCGTCGCTTTCTTGGCGCTTTTTGAAAGGCTGCAAAGCAGCCAATCAACAAGCGTCATACTACTTGCCCCAAGAGGCCGTCACAGCCATGCCTACTATTGGCATGGCTGTGATTGGCCAGAGCACCATGTGACCCAGCCTCTATTAAAGCTGGAGTCACGTAGCGCCGCACGTCACTCTGCTCTGATCAGCATAGGGAGAGGTTGCGACGTTAGGGCGAGATTAGGCAGTGATTAACTCCTCCAAAGGACTTCATTCAGAGATCGATCTGCAGCTGTGGATGTTTGAACTGCTGCTATTGAATTGCTCACTGTTTTTAGGCTGCCCAGAGCGTTTTTCTGTCACTTTTTTCTGGGGTGGTCGGCGGCCATTTTGTGTCTTGTGGTGTGCCAGCACAAGCTGCCACCAAGTGCATTTAACCCTCAATGGTGTGGTTGTTTTTGGCTAAATCCTACATCAGGGTGAAGCTGTCATACCAAGTGCATTTAACCAGCAATAGTCTGTTTATTTTTTGGCCATATACTACATCAGGGGCAAGCTGTCACCAAGTGCATTTAACCCTCAATGGTGTGGTTGTTTTTTGGCTAAATCCTACATCAGGGTGAAGCTGTCACACCAAGTGCATTTAACCAGCAATAGTCTGTTTATTTTTGTGGCCATATACTACATCAGGGGCAAGCTGCGAATGTCACCAAGTGCATTTAACCCTCAGTACTGTGGTTGGTCAAGCTGTCACACCAAGTGCATTTAACCAGCAATAGTCTGTTTATTTTTTGGCCATATACTACATCAGGGGCAAGCTGCGCCTGTCACCAAGTGCATTTCACCCTCAGTAGTGTGGTTGGTCAAGCTGTCACACCAAGTGCATTTAACCATCAATAGTGTGGTTATTTTTTGGCCATATCCCAGTCTAATTCTGTCAGTAAACGTATACCTGTCACCCAGCGCCTAAATACTAGGCCTCAAGTTTATATCCAGCTAAATCTGTCGTTACTGGTGTGGCTGGTCAAGTTATTTAGTGTCCGTCAAAGCACAGTTTTTGTTCTGGGTTGAAATACAATTCCCAATTTAGCAATTTCCTAATTTAGTGGTTTCTGCTGTATCAGAGCTAATTTAAATCTATCCCTAAAAGGGTATATCAGATTCAAGGTGCACATAGGGTCATTCTGAATAACTTCACACACACGCTACTGTGCATTTCCAAGTCTAATTCTGTCAGTAAACCTATACCTGTCACCCAGCGCCTAAATACTAGGCCTCAAATTTATATCCCGCTAAATCTGTCATTACTGCTGTACTGTTGTGGCTGGTCAAGTTATTTAGTGTCCGTCAAAGCACAGTTTTTGTTCTGGGTTGAAATACAATGCCCAATTTAGCAATTTCCTAATTTAGTGGTTTCTGCTGTATCAGGCCTACTTTAAATTTATCCCTAAAAGGGTATATCAGATTCAAGGTGCACATAGGGTCATTCTGAATAACTTCACACACACGCTACTGTGCATTACCAAGTCTAATTCTGTCAGTAAACCTATACCTGTCACCCAGCGCCTAAATACTAGGCCTCAAATTTATATCCCTCTAAATCTGTCATTACTGCTGTACTGTTGTGGCTGGTCAAGTTATTTAGTGTCCGTCAAAGCACAGTTTTTGTTCTGGGTTGAAATACAATTCCCAATTAGCAATTTCCTAATTTAGTGGTTTCTGCTGTATCAGGCCTACTTTAAATTTATCCCTAAAAGGGTATATCAGATTCAAGGTGCACATAGGGTCATTCTGAATAACTTCACACACACGCTACTGTGCATTTCCAAGTGTAATTCTGTCAGTAAACCTATACCTGTCACCCAGCGCCTAAATACTAGGCCTCAAATTTATATCCAGCTAAATCTGTCGTTACTGCTGTACTGTTGTGGCTGGTCAAGTTATTTAGTGTCCGTCAAAGCACAGTTTTTGTTCTGGGTTGAAATACAATTCCCAATTTAGCAATTTCCTAATTTAGTGGTTTCTGCTGTATCAGGCCTACTTTAAATTTATCCCTAAAAGGGTATATCAGATTCAAGGTGCACATAGGGTTATTCTGAATAACTTCACACACACGCTACTGTGCATTTCCAAGTCTAATTCTGTCAGTAAACCTATACCTGTCACCCAGCACCTAAATAATAGGCCTCAAATTTATAGTCAGCTAAATCTGTCGTTACTGCTGTGGCTGGTCAAGTTATTTAGTGTCCGTCAAAGCACATTTTTTGTTCTGGGTTGAAATACAATTCCCAATTTAGCAATTTCCTAATTTAGTGGTTTCTGCTGTATCAGGCCTACTTTAAATTTATCCCTAAAAGGGTATATCAGATTCAAGGTGCACATAGGGTCATTCTGAATAACTTCACACACACGCTACTGTGCATTTCCAAGTCTAATTCTGTCAGTAAACCTATACCTGTCACCCAGCGCCTAAATACTAGGCCTCAAATTTATATTCAGCTAAATCTGTGGTTACTGCTGTGCCTGTATTAATGTAATACGGTACCTAAATAGATAGCCAGATAGTGTTAGGTGTCTGTAAAAAAAGGCCTGAATTTGAATTCAATACATTGGGCCAAATAATATTTTTGTTGTTGTGGTGAACGATAACAATGAGGAAAACATCTAGTAAAGGACGCGGACATGGTCGTGGTGGTGTTAATGGACCCTCTGGTGCTGGGAGAGGACGTGGCCGTTCTGCCACAGCCACACGTCCTAGTGTACCAACTACCTCAGGTCCCAGTAGCCGCCATAATTTACAGCGATATTTGGTGGGGCCCAATGCCGTTCTAAGGATGGTAAGGCCTGAGCAGGTACAGGCATTAGTCAATTGGGTGGCCGACAGTGGATCCAGCACGTTCACATTATCTCCCACCCAGTCTTCTGCAGAAAGCGCACAGATGGCGCCTGAAAACCAAGCCCATCAGTCTGTCACATCACCCCCATGCATACCAGGGAAACTGTCTGAGCCTCAAGTTATGCAGCAGTCTCTTATGCTGTTTGAAGACTCCGCTGGCAGGGTTTCCCAAGGGCATCCACCTAGCCCTTCCCCAGCGGTGGAAGACATAGAATGCACTGACGCACAACTACTTATGTTTCCTGATGATGAGGACATGGGAATACCACCTCAGCATGTCTCTGATGATGACGAAACACAGGTGCCAACTGCTGCGTCTTTCTGCAGTGTGCAGACTGAACAGGAGGTCAGGGATCAAGACTGGGTAGAAGACGATGCAGGGGACGATGAGGTCCTAGACCCCACATGGAATGAAGGTCGTGCCACTGACTTTCACAGTTCGGAGGAAGAGCAGTGGTGAGACCGAGCCAACAGCGTAGCAAAAGAGGGAGCAGTGGGCAAAAGCAGAACACCCGCCGCCAAGAGACTCCGCCTGCTACTGACCGCCGCCATCTGGGACCGAGCACCCCAAAGGCAGCTTCAAGGAGTTCCCTGGCATGGCACTTCTTCAAACAATGTGCTGACGACAAGACCCGAGTGGTTTGCACGCTATGCCATCAGAGCCTGAAGCGAGGCATTAACGTTCTGAACCTTAGCACAACCTGCATGACCAGGCACCTGCATGCAAAGCATGAACTGCAGTGGAGTAAACACCTTAAAACCAAGGAAGTCACTCAGGCTCCCCCTGCTACCTCTTCTGCTGCTGCCGCCTCGGCCTCTTCTGCTGCTGCCGCCTCGGCCTCTTCCTCCGCCTCTGGAGGAACGTTGGCACCTGCCGCCCAGCAAACAGGGGATGTACCACCAACACCACCACCACCTCCGTCACCAAGCATCTCAACCATGTCACACGGCAGCGTTCAGCTCTCCATCTCACAAACATTTGAGAGAAAGCGTAAATTCCCACCTAGCCACCCTCGATCCCTGGCCCTGAATGCCAGCATTTCTAAACTACTGGCCTATGAAATGCTGTCATTTAGGCTGGTGGACACAGACAGCTTCAAACAGCTCATGTCGCTTGCTGTCCCACAGTATGTTGTTCCCAGCCGGCACTACTTCTCCAAGAGAGCCGTGCCTTCCCTGCACAACCAAGAATCCGATAAAATCAAGTGTGCACTGCGCAATGCCATCTGTGGCAAGGTCCACCTAACCACAGATACGTGGACCAGTAAGCATGGCCAGGGACGCTATATCTCCCTAACTGCACACTGGGTAAATGTAGTGGCAGCTGGGCCCCAGGCGGAGAGCTGTTTGGCGCACGTCCTTCCGCCGCCAAGGATCGCAGGGCAACATTCTTTGCCTCCTGTTGCCACCTCCTCCTACTCGGCTTCCTCCTCCTCTTCTTCCACCTGCTCATCCAGTCAGCCACACACCTTCACCACCAACTTCAGCACAGCCCGGGGTAATTGTCAGCAGGCCATTCTGAAACTCATATGTTTGGGGGACAGGCCCCACACCGCACAGGAGTTGTGGCGGGGTATAGAACAACAGACCGACGAGTGGTTGCTGCCGGTGAGCCTCAAGCCCGGCCTGGTGGTGTGCGATAATGGGCGAAATCTCGTTGCAGCTCTGGGACTAGCCGGTTTGACGCACATCCCTTGCTTGGCGCATGTGCTGAATTTGGTGGTGCAGAAGTTCATTCACAACTACCCCGACATGTCAGAGCTGCTGCATAAAGTGCGGGCCGTCTGTTCGCGCTTCCGGCGTTCACATCCTGCTGCTGCTCGCCTGTCTGCGCTACAGCGTAACTTCAGCCTTCCCGCTCACCGCCTCATATGCGACGTGCCCACCAGGTGGAACTCCACCTTGCACATGCTGGACAGACTGTGCGAGCAGCAGCAGGCCATAGTGGAGTTTCAGCTGCAGCATGCACGGGTCAGTCGCACTACGGAACAGCACCACTTCACCACCAATGACTGGGCCTCCATGCGAGACCTGTGTGCCCTGTTGTGCTGTTTCGAGTACTCCACCAACATGGCCAGTGGTGATGACGCCGTTATCAGCGTTACAATACCACTTCTATGTCTCCTTGAGAAAACACTTAGGGCGATGATGGAAGAGGAGGTGGCCCAGGAGGAGGAGGAGGAGGAGGAAGAGGGGTCATTTTTAGCACTTTCAGGCCAGTCTCTTCGAAGTGACTCAGAGGGAGGTTTTTGGCAACAGCAGAGGCCAGGTACAAATGTGGCCAGACAGGGCCCACTACTGGAGGACGAGGAGGACGAGGATGAGGAGGAGGTGGAGGAGGATGAGGATGAAGTATGGTCACAGCGGGGTGGCACCCAACGCAGCTCGGGCCCATCACTGGTGCGTGGCTGGGGGGAAAGGCAGGACGATGACGATACGCCTCCCACAGAGGACAGCTTGTCCTTACCCCTGGGCAGCCTGGCACACATGAGCGACTACATGCTGCAGTGCCTGCGCAACGACAGCAATGTTGCCCACATTTTAACGTGTGCGGACTACTGGGTTGCCACCCTGCTGGATCCACGGTACGAAGACAATGTGCCCACCTTACTTCCTGCACTGGAGCGTGATAGGAAGATGCGCGAGTACAAGCGCACGTTGGTAGACGTGCTACTGAGAGCATTCCCAAATGTCACAGGGGAACAAGTGGAAGCCCAAGGCCAAGCCAGAGGAGGAGCAAGAGGTCGCCAAGGCAGCTGTGTCACGGCCAGCTCCTCTGAGGGCAGGGTTAGCATGGCAGAGATGTGGAAAAGTTTTGTCAACACGCCACAGCTAACTGCACCACCACCTGATACGCAACGTGTTAGCAGGAGGCAACATTTCACTAACATGGTGGAACAATACGTGTTCACACCCCTCCACGTACTGACTGATGGTTCAGCCCCATTCAACTTCTGGGTCTCTAAATTGTCCACGTGGCCAGAGCTAGCCTTTTATGCCTTGGAGGTGCTGGCCTGCCAGGCGGCCAGCGTTTTGTCTGAACGTGTATTCAGCACGGCAGGGGGCGTCATTACAGACAAACGCAGCCGCCTGTCTACAGCCAATGTGGACAAGCTGACGTTCATAAAAATGAACCAGGCATGGATCCCACAGGACCTGTCCATCCCTTGTGCAGATTAGACATTAACTACCTCCCCTTAAACATATATTATTGTAGTCCAGGGCACTTCCTCATTCAATCCTATTTTTATTTTCATTTTACCATTATATTGCGAGGCTACCCAAAGTTGAATGAACCTCTCCTCTGTCTGGGTGCCGAGGCCTAAATATATGCCAATGGACTGTTCCAATGTTGGGTGACGTGAAGCCTGATTCTCTGCTATGACATGCAGACTGATACTCTGCTGACATGAAGCCAGATTCTCTGTTACGGGACCTCTCTCCTCTGCCTGGGTGCTGGGCCTAAATATATGACAATGGACTGTTGCACTGGTGGCTGACGTGAAGCCTGATTCTCTGCTATAACATGCAGACTGATTCTCTGCTGACATGAAGACAGATTCTCTGTTACGGGACCTCTCTCCTCTGCCTGGGTGCCTGGGCCTAAATATATGCCAATGGACTGTTCCAATGTTGGGTGACGTGAAGCCTGATTCTCTGCTATGACATGCAGACTGATTCTCTGCTGACATGAAGACAGATTCTCTGTTACGGGACCTCTCTCCTCTGCCTGGGTGCTGGGCCTAAATATATGACAATGGACTGTTGCACTGGTGGCTGACGTGAAGCCTGATTCTCTGCTATTACATGCAGGCTGATTCTCTGCTGACATGAAGCCAGATCCTCTGTTACGGGACCTCTCTTTTCTGCCTGGGTGCTGGGCCTAAATATATGACAATGAACTGTTGCAGTGGTGGCTGACGTGAAGCCTGATTCTCTGCTATGACATGCAGACTAATTCTCTGCTGACATGAAGACAGATTCTCTGTTACGGGACCTCTCTCCTCTGCCTGTGTGCTGGGCCTAAATATATGACAATGGACTGTTGCAGTGGTGGCTGACGTGAAGCCTGATTCTCTGCTATGACATGCAGACTGATTCTCTGCTGACATGAAGCCAGATTTTCTGTTACGGGACCTCTCTCCTCTGCCTGTGTGCTGGGCCTAAATATATGACAATGAACTGTTGCAGTGGTGGCTGACGTGAAGCCTGATTCTCTGCTATGACATGCAGACTGATTCTCTGCTGACATGAAGACAGATTCTCTGTTACGGGAACTCTCTCCTCTGCCTGGGTGCTGTGCCTAAATATATGCCAATGGACTGTTGCAGTGGTGGCTGACGTGAAGCCTGATTCTCTGCTATGACATGCAGACTGATTCTCTGCTGACATGAAGCCAGATTCTGTGTTACGGGACCTCTCTCCTCTGCCTGGGTGCCGGGGCCTAAATATCTGAGAATGGACTGTTCCAGTGGTGGGTGACGTGAAGCCAGATTCTCTGCTATGGGACCTCTCTCCAATTAATATTGGTTAATTTTTATTTATTTTATTTTTATTTTTATTCATTTCCCTATCCACATTTGTTTGCAGGGGATTTACCTACATGTTGCTGCCTTTTGCAGCCCTCTAGCCCTTTCCTGGGCTGTTTTACAGCCTTTTTAGTGTCGAAAAGTTCGGGTCCCCATTGACTTCAATGGGGTTTGGGTTCGGGACGAAGTTCGGATCGGGTTCGGATCCCGAAACCGAACTTCTCGAACCCGAACATCCAGGTGTCCGCTCAACTCTAATGAAGGGTACAGCTAAAAAAGTATAACTCCCATTAAACATTTGCAGACATCCCTGAGAGAGTGTCTCGAGGGTGTCATAACCTATCACTGACCCTGTTGTGTCTAGGGTCAGAAGGTCGCTGCTTCCAGCTACAGAAGGTCAGCCACTCACAGATACTATATATTCTCCCTTTCTGCTTCTCTTGTTGCCAGATATAGACCTTCTTTCCAGATCTTCTATTCTGACCTTGCACGTCTGTTACCTGCCATATCAGACGTGATATTATATCTGGCCCTTTTTTTGAATTTTTTTAAGATCCACTATGGATCCTATTGCTGCTTTGGCAAAGCAGTTGCAAGGTCAGTCTCTTGAAGTGACAGAGTTGAGGGCATCAGTCCTTCAGCAGCAAGAGCTGCAGCAGACCTCGAGCCCAATGGTTGCTATGGGAAACCAGGTCAATTTCGAACCTAAGGTTGCTCTCCCTGACAGATTTTCTGGAGGGAAAGACAAATTTGTGATGTTCTGAGAAGCCTGTAAACGATATTCCTCTGGTTATGAGGAACAGCAAGTGGGGATTGTTATCTCCCTTCTTCAAGGGGATCCTCAATTCTGGGCTTTTGCATTGCCAGATGGTACCCAGGCCCTTTGGTCGGTAGATGAGTTTTTTTTTAGGCCAGGGTCTCATATACGATGACCCTGACCAAGTCTCTCTAGCTGAGTCAAGATTACGGCGACTTCAGCAGGGAGACCGGTCAGCGGAGGTTTATTGTTCCAAGTTTCGAAGGTGGCACACGGATACTCGGTGGAATGACCCGGCTCTCAGAAGCCAGTTTTGCAAGGGGTTGTCAGAAAAAGTAAAAGATGCGCTTGTGCTGTATGAGACTACTATATCCCTTGAGGCCGCTATGTTGCTATCTATAAGAATTGATAGACGCCTTAGGGATAGGCTGAGGAGTTCTTGTCCTCCATAGACTTTTCTCAGGCAGCAGTCTGTTTGTTCTGACTCTGATAAATCTATGTAACTAGGGGGAGCCACTCATCAGATTGGACCTCATGGGGCTCGCCATAAGTCTGGGGTTTGTTTTTTTCTGTGGTTGGAGGGGTCATTTCATTGTAGCTAGTCCATCCATACCCAAAAAGAAAGAACCCTTGGAAAACTACTGACCCCAGGTTGTGTGGAGTATGACAACCTGGATGTGTACATCTTCTTCATACGAAAGTCTTAGTTTGTTTTGCCAGCTATTGTAGTTTAGGGTAATAAAACTGAGACGATTTTTGTTTTCTTAGACAGTGGGACGGGGGTCAATTTGGTGGATGCCCGATTCGCTCAGACTCTGGATTTTTCATTTAGTCCTTTACCTAGATCTATACCTATATTCACTATCAACTCTGCTCCTTTTACTCAGGGGAACCTAACACACATTACACATAACATACATCTTTGGGTGGGGGCCTCCATAATGAGTTTATTTCTTGCTATGTCCTTGAAGGTCGTCCTACTCCTATGTTATTAAGTCTTCCTTGGTTGGTAGCGCACAATCCTGTTGTTGATTGGCAAGCCAAGGAGATAGTAGAGTGAGCATTTTAGGGACAATTGCTTAAGTAGCAGCTGCTCAGCCACCTCCATTACAACCTTTTTTCAAGCTGCTAGAAATTTCCTGAGACTGGAGAAAATGGTTGGCATGGCAGAACATTAAAAATGGCTTTATATTTTATGCAGTTAGAGTGCTCCAATACATTTGTGATTGCGCTAATTGGCACTAATGATGCAAATATTTTGGCGCAATATGTGAAACTTCACATTTTAGCAGGTCTGCATGTATGTATGTACAGCAGAACTTATCACACTACCTGATACACTGCGCTGCAACAGCTACACTATATCAGGATATAACCTACACTGAATATCTCCCACTAACTATCTGTATTATATACAGTATATATAAGCTATCTAACTATCTTTTTAATGTAGTGTGGAAAACACAGAGCACAGCAATGACACTGCTGTCTCTCTCATAACTTAAAAAAAAAGGTAGAAAATGGCTGCTAGGGAGGTTAATATATAGCAGAAACACAGAGAAAAGGAGCTCATAGTACCAAAAGAATAATACATTTGATTAAAGCATGATTAAAATGACATAAATAGAAAAAGCAAATGAATGTGATGCTGTTTAAACATGATAAAAAAGAGCGGAGGACATAAAAAGAAAAGCGCCACCCCAGGAGGGAAGCACACAGGTCAAAAAAATACAATATATCCAATAGACATGGGAATAAATGCTGGGTACATTGCCCAACCTATGCAAGAATAATAAAACCAATAGGTAATAGGTGAGACAGTGGTCAGCACATACACTCCCAATGGCGGTGAATGGTGTGCAGGTAAAGGTGGAAATATGCTGCAAGCCAACCAGTAAAGGACCAGGTGTAAATGAACAACAGGGACGTATAGCCTGAGGAGAGTAGCGGAGGACCAGAGCTCACCTAAAGCAGACCGTGTGCAAAAAGACCCAGGGTGGCGCTACCCCAATGCTCGTTTCGGTGTGCCTTTGTCTGTGTGCTTCCCTCCTGGGGTGGCACTTTTCTTTTTCTGTCCTCCGCTCTTTTTTATCATGTTTAAACGGCATCACATTCATTTGCTTTTTCTATTTATGTCATTTTAATCATGCTTTAATAAAACTTATTATTCTTTTGGTACTATGAGCTCCTTTTCTCTGTGTTTCTGCTGTTCTACTCGGGAGCTTTTGCCGAGCTATACTCTTGGTGTGTCCTTTGTGGTTGAATTGGGTGGGCACTGTCCTTCACCCTTCCCTGGGACACCCTGGGTCATCTTTTTTTGTTTTTCTGAGGTTAATATATAGTAAGGGGTAGGCAACTTTCCTATTGGTTGCTAGGGATGTTGCTATGCTCAGACAAAGACATTGCAGCATTTTCATTGGCCCACAAGCAAGAAGGGAGGTTACTGCTGAAAAAAAAAATCTAGAATATTCGAAATAACGAATATATATCACTATATTCTAAATATTCTCAAATTCTCGAAGTGCCGATATTCGCGATTAATATTCGCAATTCGAATTTTTGAGCCCAGCATTTGTGTCCGACTTCGAAGATGTTTTCTCTTAAAAGGGGTGTCAGGAGTTACCACCCCATCATCCATATTATTGCCTGGATAACCTGCTCCCTGGAGCAAAGTTACCTACGACCAGGTTATATAATCTCTCTGGCCCCAAAAGACAAGACATGGAGGACTATATTTCTGAGAGTTTGGCTGAAGGACATATCGGACCCTCTTCTTTACCCGTGGCTGCAGGGTTCTTCTTTGTGCGTCCTTGCCTAGATTTTCGTGAACTAAATCGGATACATATCCGAGATCCCTATCCTCTCACTTTCATTCCCAACCTTTTTAATCAGATTGCTGGTGTGAAATGGTTTTCTAAAATGGATTTAAGGTTAGCTTACAATCTGATTCGCATTAAAGAGGGGGATGAGTTGAAGACAACGTTTAACACTCCAGAGGGGCATTATGAAAACCTGGTTATGCCATTAGGCCTGACTAATGCTCCTGCTGTCTTTCAACACTTTGTCAATGATATCTTTTGCCATCTTGTCGGCAGATTTGTGGTGGTGTACCTTGACGATATTTTGATCTATTCACCCGATCTGGAGACACACAAGGTACATGTCAGGCAGGTGTTGCAGATTTTACGGATGAATAAGTTATATGCTAAATTGGAGAAATGTGTATTCGCCATACAGGAGGTACAATTCCTGGGGTAACTGTTATCAGCTTTGGGGTTCCATATGGATCCAGAGACGGTCCGCACAATCCTAGAATGGGATCTTCCTGAGTAGTGATGAGCGGCATAGGCAATATTCATTTTGAGCGATATTTCGCAAATTTATAGTGCAATATTTGCCATAAATTTGCAGATTTGAGAATTTGCTATATATGTCTTGATTGCAAAAATCAGCAATGTAGTTTGCGCGTATTGCGCGTGCTAGAAGTTTCCTGAGACTGGAGAAAATAGTTGGCAGCAATTTTCGTGAATGTGAGGAGGAACTCCTGATCATTGTAAGTAATTTTACATTATAACACTGTTTTTTATTACATTTTGCATGCATGGCAGAACAATAGCTTTATATTCAAATCGAGTGCTCCAATATTTTCACGATTGCACAAATTGGCACTAATGATGCACATATTGTTTTCGCAATACATGAAACTTAACATTTTATCAGGTCTGAGTAGACTACTGACTGGTGCACTAAGTATTGTTGTAATATCACAGCACAATGTCTGTAGCATGTATGTATGGACAGCAGAGAAATATCTCTCACATGCACATTGCACATCCATTTTCCTGCCACACACTATATACCACACATACGCACAGTCTATAGATTAGAGTTTGTGTCCTGGTGGTCAGGAGAAGCTTTTTTGTCTGACCGCCAGTATTTGCTGGTTGATTTAGTGTTACCCAGGGTGCACCACGCGGAGGCGAATATTCACACAGCGAGGTACAGATGTATGATGTAGCCGGCTGATTTTGTATGTTTCACACACACATAAATATATATATATATATATATATACACGAGTGTGTATGTATATATTCATAAACTCCAATCATCATTCTGTATTCCAGTAAAAGGCCCATCTATCATTACATTAGATACATCCCCCACTAAAAGGGGTCGTCCGGGTTCAGAGCTGAACCCGGACATATCCATAATTTTATCCAGGCAGGCCCCCCTGAGAAAGAGCATGGGAGCATTTCATGCTCCAATGCGCTCCCTTGCCCTGCACTGGATCGCGCAGGGCAAGGACTCTTTTATTTACCATAACACACTGCCGGGCGGAAGCTTCGGTGACGTCACCGGCTCTGATAGGCCAACTTTAGCTTTGCCGGTCCCTCAGTGTCGGTGACGTCACCAGGCTCACTGCTGGGTGTAAGCCTCCACCTGGCAGCCCTAAGGAGAGCCCGGTACGTCACCATAACTCAAGAAAATGGCTTTGCCCTGTGCTATTTAGCGCAGGGCAAAGGAGAGCATTGGAGCATGAACTGCTCCCAGGCACAAGTCAGGGGGGCTGCCTGGGTGAAATTTTGTCTTAGAGGCATGTTTGTAAATAAATAGTTATTTTCAGTTCTAACGTGTGCCTCATTTTTTTTATATTGTTATGTTTTAGTGTAATAAGGTTGCAGTAAGGCCTTTTTAGTCCAGGGTCAAACTCATCAGATCAGGACAGACAGCAGCAGCAGATAAAGGTAATGGTGCAGTATAAGGCCTACACATAACTTGGCCAAACTCAACAGGAACAGGACAGAAGCGGCAACTCCCTTAACTTCAGTGCCCAGAACCGACGGAGGGGGCCAGGAAGTAACTGCTGATCCAGGACTCATTTATTTTGATGAAGGTGAGTCTATACACAGAGTCTGTGGACAGACGGGTCCACTTGTCGATGACCACCTCACCTGCTGCGCTGAATGTCTGCTCAGATAGTATGCTGGGGGGGGCAAGACAGTACCTCTAACACATACTGATTGAGCTCACTGCAGGTGTCCAGCCTGACAACCCAGTACTACATTCCATGTAGTCAGCCACCATGCAGGCCAGCTGCTGGTGGTGACTACTGCTGCTGCTGCTGCTACTGGGTTGGGCAGGCTGGTAGAACTGCCTCATCTCACCCATAAGATCTCCTACTCGGCTGGAGCTTCTGGGGCCAGCCACCTGCTGGGTGAGATGAGCGGGGAAAACTGGAGCGTGAGGCAGGGGGTTGGCCTTCTCCAGCCGGAGCTGAGCAGACTGGCCCGCAGTTGTTGCATACGAGCATCCCACCGGCTGGCTGGGAGGAACTGCTCCAGTTTTCCCCTTGCAGCGAGGGTCTAAAAGGGTGGCCATCCAAAAGTCATCCCTCTCCTTCATTTGCCTGATCCGGCATGGGGCAGCCATGGGGAAGAGGACAGCCCGCTGTGACTCTTCTTGGCTGCCCGGGTCCATAACGTTTTGGTCCTCCTGCTGCTGTGGCTTCTGGCAGTAGCCCCACCCCTTTACTAACGGTGCCCCCGGCACCGACTCTCCCTTCTGACCAGGCCCAGAGTCCTGGACGTCCACAGCCTACTCAAAAAATTATTTCTCCTCCTCCTCGTCCTGGGCCTGGTCTTGGTGGAGCAGTGTTGCATCTTCTTGCTCCACCAAGGCACTCTCCCCAGCATCGAGCAGGCGATCTATTGTTCTGTCCAGCAGGAACACTATAGGGAGCATGTAATTGAGGCTGAGCTTAGTCACCTGCTTGAAGGGGGAGAACACGTGGCAGATATAGTGTATCTGCCCCCACTCTGCATTGGTGAAGTAGGGAAGTGGGTGTGATGGCCTCAGAGTGCCTAGGTCCAGCAGGTACTCCTTCACCGCCCATCGCTGCTCCCACAACCTCTCCAGCATGTGGAGGGTGTAGGTCCACCGCATCATACTGTCCAACATCATCCTTTGCACAATGTATCTCAACCCTGGGTTAGTGCACAGGAACTTCTGTACAACAAGGTTGAGGACATGTGCCATGCAGGGCGTGTGTGTGAAACTGCCAGCATGGAAGGTGGCAAGGAGGTTGCTGCCGTTTTCATAGACAACCGTACCTGCCTGGAGCCTTAAGGGTGTCTGAGCCTGGATGGTGGCCAAGACACAGGGTCCAGTGTGTCTCCATACCCCTAAGCTCACAAGCTGGAGCATGGCCTGGCAGCAGACGTGCCCCACACTTGTGTAGCTACGGGGGACGCTTTCTGGGGGCTTAGCAGCAGTGGAGACAGTGGCTTGAGGGAGAGCAGCAGTCATCCCCTGGACACCCCAGGGTGGCACCACAAGCTGAGATGCCGCCACATCTGTTGATCCCTCTCCGGCACCTCGGAGGGACACCCAATGGGCTATGAAGCTGAGATAGCATCCCTGCCCATGTCTGCTGGTCCAGGAATCCATTGTGAGATGTGCCCTGTCACTGATAGTGTGATCCAGCGAAAGGGATACATTCTGCACAATGTGCTGGTGTAGGGCAGGGACGCCGGTCCCCGGGTCCGTAGGCCACGGTGCGCTCAAATGCTTCTGCAAGCAATGGCTGGTGCTGGACGGCAGTGGAGGCAACAGAGGAGGGTGCAGAGGAGACAGAGGTCTGACTGCCGGTACCAGTACCTCCAGGAGAGGGAGTGGGGGAGTGGGAATGCATTGCTCGAAGGGAGTGGAGTGGCTGCAGGACAGTGACAGGAGCTGCTGTCCCCTGCGCACTTCTGCTGGCGCTGCTACGACCACCCTGCATCTGGTATCACTCCCACCAGTGGTTGCCTCTCAGGTGCTGGGTAAGGGCAGTAGTAGCCATCCGAGCAAGTTACCTCCCTCTCCTCACCCTAGCATGGCACAGCTGACAGATGGCAATTGTGTAATCTTCCTCTGCCAGTCTGAAGTAAGTCCAAACAGGCGATGGTGTGCAGCAGGAGGCAGTGTCAGATGGGGTGGTGCTGGCTTGCGCCTGTTCAAGCTCTGTGCGCACAGGTGGAGGCAACACCTGCTGCTGCCACTGCCTCCTGCTGCCATTACCAGTGGAGCCCCTGCCACTGGGCTCCCTGGTGACCTGGCACACTGTTTGCCTTGGGTGCCTACATTCCTCATCAGTGCTGCTGTCACCTAAAAAGGGAGGTGGCACCCATTCTTGGTCAGTGTCACCCTCCTCTTCCTCACCTGCATTGTCAGACCCAAGGTCGACCGGTGGTGGAATGAGGTGAACAGCAGACGTGGAGCCCCTGACCTGGCTCTGCTGTCCCCCTGCTGACTAGGTGTGGGGGTTCTGTGGCTGAAACCACCCGCACCAGTTGGAAGGGAAGTAACTGGGGTACTGACGGGTGGTACTTCCTCCTCCTCCTCCTCCTCCATCCCTTCCAAAAGGTCCTGAGCATCAGGACCAAGCTGCAGATCACTCTTGTGCATTACCTCACCCATAATGTCCCTCTTACTGTCAAACAGCAGGAGGGATGATTCTTGGGGGATGGGGGCTGGTCCTGCAGGAGGCGGAGACCTGGTTCTGCTGCTCAGAGCTGGAGCAGAGGACTCCGTGCCACTGGCTCTCCTCTGCCTGGGTGCCGGGGCCTAAATATATGACAATGGACTGTTCCAGTGTTGGGTGACGTGAAGCCTGATTCTCTGCTATGACATGAAGACTGATTCTCTGCTGACATGAAGCCTGAATCTCTGTTATGGGACCTCTCTTCTCTGCCTGGGTGCCGGGGCCTAAATATATGACAATGGACTGTTCCAGTGTTGGGTGACGTGAAGCCTGATTCTCTGCTATGACATGAAGACTAATTCTCTGCTGACATGAAGCCTGAATCTCTGTTATGGGACCTCTCTCCTCTGCCTGGGTGCCGGGGCCTAAATATCTGAAAATGGACTGTCCCAGTGTTGGGTGACGTGAAGCATGATTCTCTGCTATGACATGTAGACTGATTCTCTGCTGACATGAAGCCTGAATCTCTGTTATGGGACCTCTCTCCTCTGCCTGGGTGCCAGGGCCTAAATATCTGACAATGGACTGTTCCAGTGTTGGGTGACGTGAAGCCTGATTCTCTGCTATGACATGAAGACTGATTCTCTGCTGACATGAAGACTGATTCTCTGCTATGGGACCTCTCTCCAATTGATATTGGTTAATTTTTATTTATTTTATTTTTATTTTTATTTATTTCCCTATCCACATTTGTTTGCAGGGGATTTAACTACATTTTGCTGCCTTTTGCAGCCCTCTAGCCCTTTCCTGGGCTGTTTTACAGCCTCTTTAGTGCCAAAAAGTTTGGGTCCCCATTGACTTCAATGGGGTTCAGGACGTAGTTCGGGTCGGGTTCGGATCCCGAACCCGAACATTTTCGGGAAATTCGGCCGAACTTCTCGAACCCGAACATCCAGGTGTTCGCTCTACTCTACTTGTAAGAAGATTGCTGAAGGCAGTCTCCAGAATTAGACCAAGAATCTTACAACCAGAATTTGCTGGGTGCGCTTGCTGGTACTCTGGTTCTACAGGTTTATGTTGTTTTCTATTTGATCCAATAGAGGAATATTATTTAGCCCATAGGTCTTGGAAAGTAGCCTTCTTCCTAACATCTGCAAAAATAGTTAGTGAGCTCCAAGCTCTGTACTCTATTGAACCCTAAATTGATCCCTATATTGTATTTTTACAGGATAAAATCATACTCAGGTTTCAGCCATCCTTCAGCCCAAAACACCCTTCATTAACTAACATTAATCAGGTGAGTTCTCTTCTTGCTCTACCTCAAAATGACTAATCTCAAGACAAGGTTCAATGGAGCTTACTGGACCTTTTTGATACGTCATCATCTATTTGGACAGAACAGCAACATTTAGAAGGGATAAGAAGCTTCTTATATACTTTTCAGGTACTAAGGGGGGGGGGGGGGGGTTACATCGTCATTTTCAATTCCATTATAGATTTCCGTTAACGGAAAATAACAAAATTGTGAAACTGAATTCAAAATGGAAACCTTTAAAAGGCATTCGGTTTGGATTCGTCATACTAGAGTTCTATGGCCAAAAATAATGGTTCCATCTGGTTTCCACTATCTTGGACAGAAAAAAGTCCTGTTGACGGGACTTTCTTTTTAAAACCATCATTATATATCGACCCTTATATGAAATAAAAAGAAGGCAAAGTAAGGGTAGACTAGATGTATAATGCTGTATTTGTCTGTTATCCACCTTCTATGCTTCTTTATTTAAAGAACATATTCACTTCCATTGACATGACAAAATTGGTTTTGGTTATTCTAAACACATATGTAAAACAAAGAAATAATGACAGTCTTGACATATCAATGATATGCCACTAATTCGTTTTTATTTTATGACAATAAATTAAAAGTAATGTGTCATCAGAAAATGACCTAGTGTTTAAATCATGTTTTTATGTTTAGGATATTTTTAAATAATTTTTGATGATGTTATTGTTAATTTTCCTTGTCAATAACTATATTTAAACTGCCATAAAATCCTGCAGTTTTCACACTGACCACTAAGCCTAATAATAGGCACTAGTGTTGATCGAGCACCAAAGTGTTCAGGTACTCAAGTAGAACGGGATGGGAGAATGGGAGAAACCAAGCATTAAACCAGGCACCCCTGCTCTGAAGAGGGGAGAGTGCCTGTTCCCACTGAGGTCTACGCAGAAGATTGCTGTACAGTGAGGAAATCCCCTAATGGGAGTCTGTGGCTTAGGAGTCTGTGCTCTGACTCCATATATAGCTATGTCCATATATGGAGTCAGTGCTCGAGGACACCCAGTGTATTTAAATCTAATTTAGCCTCTATTTCTGAAAAGTTTCTGCTGGGGTTTGAACTCACAACCTTTTACATTAGAAGCAAGGACTTTTATCTATAAAGCTGAGTTATAAAGAGGGGAGAGTGCCTGTTCCCACTGAGGTCTACGCAGAAGATTGCTGTACAGTGAGGAAATCCCCTAATGGGAGTCTGTGGCTTAGGAGTCCGTGCTCTGACTCCATATATAGTTATGTCCATATATGGAGTCAGTGCTCGAGGACACCCAGTGTATTTAAATCTAATTTAGCCTCTATTTCTGAAAAGTTTCTGCTGGGGTTTGAACTCACAACCTTTTACATTAGAAGCAAGGACTTTTATCTATTATAAACTATGTTATAAACTATGTCAGAAAAACCTCATAGTAGTTTGTTATGTGGTAAGTATTCCTATACAGCAGAAGAATTATTTCATATTTCAGTGCAGGTTAACATGTAGCTGTATAGCATAGTGGTTAAAGTTCTTGGCTCTGATGTGGCGAGTCCAAATCCCAGAAGAAACGTGTCAGAAATAGAGGGTAAATAAAATTTATATATATATATTTTTTTTTGTAATTGTAAAAAAATGTATGGCACAAAATAAATGTGTAATTACTTTACAAAAAAATAAATTATATATATATATATATATATATATATATATAACAGCAAAAAATGGCAGCACAGGCCAATAAGCAAATCTGGGTGCACGTTCCTGAGGGAATAGGCTTCTTACCCCAATTATAGTTTAGAATGAACAGCACTTCAATGTATCATGAAAAAATAAGAACTCCTTTAATTCCGTGCGATGCAACGTTTCAACTCAGTGCTAGAACCTTTTTCAAGCAAAGAACATGTACAAATGGTGAGTATACAGGGAGTGCAGAATTATTAGGCAAGTTGTATTTTTGAGGATTAATTTTATTATTGAACAACAACCATGTTCTCAATGAACCCAAAAAACTCATTAATATCAAAGCTGAATATTTTTGGAAGTAGTTTTTAGTTTGTTTTTAGTTTTCGCTATTTTAGGGGGATATCTGTGTGTGCAGGTGACTATTACTGTGCATAATTATTAGTCAACTTAACAAAAAACTAATATATACCCATTTCAATTATTTATTTTTACCAGTGAAACCAATATAACATCTCAACATTCACACATATACATTTCTGACATTCAAAAACAAAACAAAAACAAATCAGTGACCAATATAGCCACCTTTCTTTGCAAGGACACTCAAAAGCCTGCCATCCATGGATTCTGTCAGTGTTTTGATCTGTTCACCATCAACATTGCGTGCAGCAGCAACCACAGCCTCCCAGACACTGTTCAGAGAGGTGTACTGTTTTCCCTCCTTGTAAATCTCACATTTAATGATGGACCACAGGTTCTCAATGGGGTTCAGATCAGGTGAACAAGGAGGCCATGTCATTAGATTTTCTTCTTTTATACCCTTTCTTGCCAGCCACGCTGTGGGGTATTGGACGCGTGTGATGGAGCATTGTCCTGCATGAAAATCATGTTTTTCTTGAAGGATGCAGACTTCTTCCTGTACCACTGCTTGAAGAAGGTGTCTTCCAGAAACTGGCAGTAGGACTGGGAGTTGAGCTTGACTCCATCCTCAACCCGAAAAGGCCCCACAAGCTCATCTTTGATGATACCAGCCCAAACCAGTACTCCACCTCCACCTTGCTGGCGTCTGAGTCGGACTGGAGCTCTCTGCCCTTTACCAATCCAGCCACGGGCCCATCCATCTGGCCCATCAAGACTCACTCTCATTTCATCAGTCCATAAAACCTTAGAAAAATCAGTCTTGAGATATTTCTTGGCCCAGTCTTGACGTTTCAGCTTGTGTGTCTTGTTCAGTGGTGGTCGTCTTTCAGCCTTTCTTACCTTGGCCATGTCTCTGAGTATTGCACACCTTGTGCTGTTGGGCACTCCAGTGATGTTGCAGCTCTGAAATATGGCCAAACTGGTGGCAAGTGGCATCTTGGCAGCTGCACGCTTGACTTTTCTCAGTTCATGGGCAGTTATTTTGAGCCTTGGTTTTTCCACACGCTTCTTGCGACCCTGTTGACTATTTTGAATGAAACGCTTGATTGTTCGATGATCACGCTTCAGAAGCTTTGCAATTTTAACAGTGCTGCATCCCTCTGCAAGATATCTCACTATTTTTGACTTTTCTGACCCTGTCAAGTCCTTCTTTTGACCCATTTTGCCAAAGGAAAGGAAGTTGCCTAATAATTATGCACACCTGATATAGGGTGTTGATGTCATTAGACCACACCCCTTCTCATTACAGAGATGCACATCACCTAATATGCTTAATTGGTAGTAGACTTTCGAGCCTATACAGCTTGGAGTAAGACAACATGCATAAAGAGGATGATGTGGTCAAAATACTCATTTGCCTAATAATTCTGCACTCCCTGCATATAGGTAGTATCAACACACATCATCATCTTGTGATCCAATCAGAACAGTGGGTGTTAAAAAATTTGCATACATAACAATAGGAAAAAAATACATCAGAATGTACAATGTGCATTACAGATTAATAATACATAATGTAGCCATGGTCATACAATTATTGTGCTATAAAATGTAATCGGATGTCCGTATATCAAAACCTGTGATCATGAAAATAATCACCAATTCAAGTGTTGACCATGAAAAAAAGTGACATAAAATGTAAGGGGAGGAGCTAAAGGACCGAAACAGCTGACATACCCAGGCAATGAGGCACATGATCCACACGCCATCCCAGCATTGTATACTATCCACTGCACCTGCTCCGGGGAGTGCCAATCAGGTGCGCTGCTGAACGCATCCTGCATCAGAGCCGAGTACCTGCGCAGGCGCATTCCCCTTCCGCCGTTCCGCTCACTACAGAATACTGTGCGCATGATCAGTTTGAACAAGGCGCGCCTGCGCCATCTTGGTTTCTGGTCCAATTCCCAAATTGCATATACCAATACTATTCATATCTGAATACAGCCTTATAATAGAGTATAGAGCTGCAAAAAAGTAGAGGCAGACCCCTTCACAGGGCTGCAACCCTACTCTTCCATGTAACAACCCGAAGACCACCACATATCACGTGGCTATCTGGGGGGAGTAACATGAAAGTAATGCAGGCATCCTTCTACTAAGGAGGGATCTCCTCAGGCCGGTATATATGGAGGGCAAATAAAATAAGACGCTTGACATATGTGGGCTAAACAAATATAGCTAATGCAGCTTGTACCCATTGGCACTCCTCATTCAGGACAGCATGTAAAAAATAATAAATTACAACGAAGGTGCCGAATTTCCAATGTATGTGAAGCAGCTGTTCGACTCCACTCTCCATGATACATTTGAGTGCTGTTCATTTTTCTGGACTATATATATATATATATATATATATATATATACAGTACAGACCAAAAGTTTGGACACACCTTCTCATTCAAAGAGTTTTCTTTATTTTCATGACTATGAAAATTGTAGATTCACACTGAAGGCATGAAAACTATGAATTAACACATGTGGAATTATACACATAACAAAAAAGTGTGAAACAACTGAAAATATGTCATATTCTAGGTTCTTCAAAGTAGCCACTTTTTGCTTTGATCACTGCTTTGCACACTCTTGGCATTCTCTTGATGAGCTTCAAGAGGTAGTCACCTGAAATGGTCTTCCAACAGTCTTGAAGGAGTTCCCAGAGATGCCTAGCACTTGTTGGCCCTTTTGCCTTCACTCTGCGGTCCAGCTGACCCCAAACCATCTCGATTGGGTTCAGGTCCAGTGACTGTGGAGTCCAGGTCATCTGGCGCAGCACCCCATCACTCTCCTTCATGGTCAAATAGCCCTTACACAGCCTGGAGGTGTGTTTGGGGTCATTGTCCTGTTGAAAAATAAATGATGGTCCAACTAAACGCAAACCGGATGGAATAGCATGCCGCTGCAAGATGCTGTGGTAGCCATGCTGGTTCAGTATGCCTTCAATTTTGAATAAATCCCCAACAGTGTCACCAGCAAAGCACCCTCACACAATCACACCTCCTCCTCCATGCTTCACGGTGGGAACCAGGCATGTAGAGTCCATTCGTTCACCTTTTCTGCGTCGCACAAAGAAACAGTGATTGGAACCAAAGATCTCAAATTTGGACTCAAAGCACAGATTTCCACTGGTCTAATGTCCATTCCTTGTGTTCTTTAGCCCAAACAATATATGTAAACTCACAACCTTCTACATTAGAGCCAAGAACCTTAATCACTACGCTATACAGCTACATGTTAACCTGCAAGGAAATATAAAATTATACTTCTGCTGTATAGAAATACTTACTACATAACAAACTAATATGAGATTTTTCTGACACAGTTTATCATTCCGCTTTATAGCTAAGTGGATAAAGTCCTTTCCTCTGATGTAGATTGTTGTGTGTTCAAACCGACAGAAACTTTTCAGAAATAGAGGCTAAATTGAATGCTAGAGATGAATTGGTGTTCAGCCGAGCGTGCTCGCTCAACGCTTATAGGCACCTCTTTTTGGTCTGTAGAAATCACTTTACTGCAGTTATATACTATTCTAAACCTTCCTGTAATGATAAGGAGATATCAACCTTTGTGTATAGTCAGGATTCACCATTCACAGTAGGTGATTGTGAAAGCTTATCTATTCTTACCTTGTACAATGACCTCTGCACAGGCCACATAGCATGCCTAGAAAACTCTTCTAGAGAAGTCAACAAGGTCCTCTGCAGTCCATTATGTCTATGGTACATGGGGCTGCCGTAAAGCAATTTTTTTATGCTTTGTAAATGCCCCTTAATCATGTTCAGAAAAATAGAGTAAAAAAAAATCTGTAATCAGAAAATAAAATCAGATTAAAAAAAGGAGATATGTTGCTATCTGGTTTTAACTAGCAGATACAAATTTTGGTGACACATTTCCTTTAAGTTAAACACGATAGAGTAGTAAAGCATTAAAATGAAACATATTAAATTTGTGTATGGAAGTGTAATAGTGTAACCTGAGAAGAATGTGAATATTTGTAAGGTAATATTTAATACAGTAGCATAGCATAATTTGAAGTTATCTGCATATTAAACATCCTGGAGTCTTCACTATGTTTTGCAAAAGTTAAATGTTTAAAAAACAAATTATGATTGTGAATTCAGCATCTCTTGTTTAAAATGATTACAGAAGAATATTGGTACTACTGATTAATATTCTACACACAACCACAGATAATTGTGAAAGTCTCTTCTCAGTTTTATGGTTTCTTGTATCCAGCCAGATACACCCTTCTCTTTATATTTCTATAAATGCATGTCACCAGCATAATTTTCATATTTAATTTCCTTTTACTCCTATTCCTGGTCTATTATATTCTTTCTGATTTCCCTACTGAACTATTCCTGTAGTAAATAATATTTCTAGCTCTTGTAATGTCCAATTTAATTTTCCTCTTCCTTTTAAGTGATTCCATCAGGGTATACTTCAATTTTCAATAAATCAACTGTTTAACCAGTCAAATACTCAAATTGAAGAACTAAAAAAGGTTGAGTGATAATCTATATCACAATGCACATTAAGTCACTTTCACATATAACTGTAAATTACAAAAGATATGATGTCATTCAATATTTTAATCTTAATCCTGAAATTTGAAAAACAAATTACACTTAATAATTATACTACAACCACAGTACACATGAGCAACAGGACTTCAATGTTGATGATTTTTCCTTTAGGATATATTGCTGGGGTTCAACTCCTGGCATCCCCTAGGATCAAGAATTGGAAGAATAGGTAGCACTTGGGTAATAACATCATGTCTGCATCAGAAGTGTAAAAGTTCAAATTTTGTAAAAAGTTACTGTTACTAAATAAATAACGAAGCAAGAACCACATTTTTGTAACATACTTATTATGAAATATCACAAAACAGTATTGGTTATCCCTGTCATCATAATAAGCTCACTTGGTTCAGTGCAGGAATTGTTATGCATTTATTTCATGTTCCACTCTTTGGAGATTCAGATGCTGTCAGATCTGTAGACAGTTCTCCTTACTGCAGCAGGAAATAGCATTTTTGAAATCTGAGATATTTAAATTATCTGTTAAACAAACTCCAGCTAGGACTGCTGCAATGCCACTGCCACAGAGGACCCCCAGAAATGGCAGATGGGTTACTGTAGGTTCTGGAAGACTTAGAGTGGTGGATAGAAGACATGTCCCACAGTCGGTGGTTCTCCATAATTCATTTGCAGCACTCTCAGAATGTAAGGACAACATGGATATGGACTCAAGCACAGAGGGTGAGAAACCATCGACTCCTATGTCTAATGTATGCAAGACTGCAGCCAAGGACAAAAAAGACAAAATGAAGTCTCAAAGAAAGCAGCTGTTGCTGGGAGATTCAATCATAAGAAGTGTGGAGCTTAAAGAAAATGGTTTTGTGAGATGTCTCCCTGGGGCTACTGCTAGAAGAGATAGAAGACGTATTATTAATATTGTTAAGCAAACAAAGCAGGAAGGGGACGTGGATGTTCTTGTCCATCTAGGGAAAAATGACCTGGCTTGCAATGAAGTGTCAGAGGTGAAAAAATCTTTTATCACACTTGGTAATGACGTACAGGATTTTGTATCCACCATTTCATTTTCTGAAGTTCTGCCTGTGCATAATGTTCAGAATGATAGGCAGAGGCGCATAAAGGAGTTCAACATATGGCTTGGTAAATGGTGTCAAGAGCAAGGATTTGGCTTTGTTTCTCATGATAGCTCTACTTGGAATAGAAAGGAACTGTACAAAAAAGATGGTTTGCATCTTTCTCTCAAAGGAACAAATGTACTTAGTGAACAACTCCAAGAATTTGCGAAAGAGTATTTAAACTAGGAAGGGGGGGGGGCAAAAGAGTGAAAATAAAAGAGTCCAATTGCCCCCCGAAACAATGCCAGAACAGGTCAGAAGCACAGAGGTTAAGAAATGATAAGCTCAGAGTCCTGTCTACAAATGCTCGCAGTTTAGGTAAAAAAATCAATGAACTTGGGTCAATAATGGCATCTGAGAATGTAGATTTAGTGGCTGTTACGGAGACATGGTTTAATGAAAGAAATGACTGGGACATAACCATACCAGGGTACTCTTTATACAGAAGAGACAGAGAAGGCAAGAAAGGAGGAGGAGTGGCCCTGTATGTGAAAGATAGCATTAAATCTAACCTAATACAAGTTGGTGAGGCCAACATAGAGTCAGTTTGGGTTACGTTGCAGTTTGCTAATCATGCAGTAACTCGTGTAGGTGTGATATATAGACCACCTGGTCAAGTTAAAGAACTAGATGATCTACTAGTTGAAGAAATAGCTAAAATGACAATGAAAGTAGAAGTTATCATTATGGGAGATTTCAATCTTCCAGATATAAACTTAAAAACCAAAATAGCAAGTTCTACCAGGAGTACAGATATTCTAAATTCCCTACTGGGGTTATCCCTACAACAAATGGTTGAGGAGCCAACCCGGAGGGAGGCCATTTTGGATTTGGTATTCACAAATGGGGATTCGGTATATGATGTCATTGTAGGCGAAACCTTGGGATCTAGTGATCACCAGTCAGTGTGGTTTAATATAAGAACTGTGAAAGAGTCCCACCACACAAAAACAAAAGTTTTAGATTTTAGAAAAACAGACTTTTCAAAAATGAAATTAGTCATAAATGAGTCCTTATCAGACTGGAACGGATTACATGGAGTCCAGGAGAAATGGGACTACTTAAAAGGTTCATTATTGAAGGCAACAGAAAATTGCATTAGACTTGTCAGTAAAAGCAAAAAAAGGAAGAGACCACTGTGGTACTCAGCAGAAGTGGCCCAAATCATTAAAAATAAAAAGCTAGCATTTTGTAATTATAAAAAAAAACCAGAGCAATGAAGAAAAGGAAATCTACAAGATTAGGCAGAAAGAGGCCAAGCAAGTTATAACAACTTCTAAAGCTCAGGCAGAAGAAAAACTAGCTCAGTCTATGAAAAAAGGGGATAAGACATTCTTCAGATATATAAATGAAAAAAGGAAATTAAAACAAGGAATAACTAAATTAAAAACAAAGGACGGAAGGTATGTAGCAGAGAATAAAGGGCTAGCCGACTGCCTTAATGAATACTTCAGTTCAGTTTTTACAAAAGAAAAAGAAGGAGAAGGACCTCCACTAGAAAGGATGACTAATAAATCGTTTGATGCATGTGTCTTTACAGAGGAAGATGTTCTAAGTTTGCTGTCTAAAGTGAAGACAAATAAGTCACAGGGGCCTGATGAGATACACCCAAAATTATTAAAAGAGCTTAGTGGTGAGCTGGCAAAACCATTAACAGATTTATTTAACCAATCATTAGTAACAAGAGTCGTCCCGGAAGATTGGAAATTGGCAAATGTCGTGCCCATTCACAAGAAAGGTAGTAGGGAGGAATCGAGAAACTATAGACCAGTGAGTCTGACATCAATAGTAGGCAAATTAATGGAAACCCTATTAAAGGATAGGATTGTGGAACATCTAAAATCCCATGGATTGCAAGATGAAAAACAACATGGGTTTACTTCAGGGAGATCATGTCAAACAAATCTTATAGATTTTTTTGACTGGGTGACAAAAATAATAGACGGTGGAGGTGCAGTAGACATCGCATATCTAGATTTTAGTAAGGCTTTTGACACTGTCCCACATAGAAGACTTATCAATAAACTGCAGTCATTGAGCATGGACTCCCATATTGTTGAGTGGATTAGGCAGTGGCTGAGTGACAGACAACAGAGGGTTGTAGTCAATGGAGAACATTCAAAACAAGGTCATGTTACCAGTGGGGTTCCACAGGGATCTGTACTGGGACCAATTTTGTTTAATATCTTCATAAGTGATATTGCAAAAGGCCTCGATGGTAAGGTTTGTCTTTTTGCTGATGAATACAAAGATATGTAACAGGGTTGATGTTCCTGGAGGGAAACGCCAAATGGAAAAGGATTTAGGAAAACTAGAAGAATGGTCAGAACTCTGGCAACTGAAATTTAATGTGGATAAGTGCAAGATAATGCACCTGGGGCGTAAAAACCCAAGGGCAGAATATAGAATATTTGACACAGTCCTGACCTCAGTATCTGAGGAAAGGGATTTAGGAGTAATTATTTCAGAAGACTTAAAGGTGGGAAGACAATGTAATAGAGCAGCACGAAATGCCAGCAGAATGCTTGGATGTATAGGGAGAGGTATAAGCAGTAGAAAGAGTGAAGTGCTTATGCCGCTGTACAGAACACTGGTGAGACCTCACTTGGAGTATTGTGCGCAGTACTGGAGGCCATATCTCCAGAAGGATATAGATACTCTAGAGAGAGTTCAGAGAAGAGCTACTAAACTAGTACATGGATTGCAGGATAAAACTTACCAGGAAAGGTTAAAAGACCTTAATATGTATAGCTTGGAAGCAAGAAGAGACAGAGGGGATATGATAGAAACTTTTAAATACATAAAGGGAATCAACTCGGTAATGGAGGAGAGCATATTTAAAAGAAGAAAAACTACCACAAGAGGACACAGTTTTAAATTAGAGGGGCAAAGGTTTAAAAGTAATATAAGGAAGTATTACTTTACTGAGAGAGTAGTGGATGCATGGAATAGCCTTCCTGCAGAAGTGGTAGCTGCAAATACAGTGAAGGAGTTTAAGCATGCATGGGATAGGCATAAGGCTATCCTTCATATAAGATAGGGCCAGGGACTATTCATAGGATTCAGATATATTGGGCAGACTAGATGGGCCAAATGGTTCTTATCTGCCGACACATTCTATGTTTCTATGTTTGTGGTGATTGGTAAACGGCACATTTTTTCCCTCTCATTTCAGTAACATACTGTACTATTTATTTAATGTTTTTCCTGTGAAGAAAATAGCTTTATAAGAGCAGAAAACAGAGCAGGTCTGTATTGTAACGGTAACTCTTTTGCCTGCCATACAGAAGGTATTGAGTACAAACATGTATGTGCTGAAAGAGGCCCCCTCCCCCAATCAATATCCAACATGGCTTCCTTAGTATTCACTGCACTGAAGTGACTACTAATGAGGCTGCCGACCCTACTTGGATCTGCAATGTTCGAGCTGCGAGGGGACGAATAGGTAGAGACCTGATGCTACAGACACTCTCCATGAGTCTTGCTCTGGGATGTAAACACAGAGTGCGGATCAGAGATCACAATTACGATGGATAAGTCAAATGCATTTAGTAATTCATCATCTGATTCACATAATGCAGTAAAGTTCAGTACTGATGTTATTCATTTTTGTGTTAGTATCTGGAAAACCTCTTTAAGATTTAAAGGCATGGACTGCTTCACAACCAATTTCTCAATGCCACAATTCATCTAAAACTAAAAATGTAACTTTGCAAATAATTTTAATTCAACTAACATTTCCTAAAATTGTGTGTATGTAGTTCCTATGCAGGCCCATGTGTTGCCGTTTATTGAAGTCTATAAACAAGTCTGCTCCTGCACTCAAATCACCTTTCTTCCATCCTCTGTTGCTTGCTAATATGCTTCTGGTACTTTATCAAAAAGTAGAGAGCCATGTTAGCCTGTTGAAAAAATTTTTTTTTGCTCTCAATGAGAGAAATAAAATAAAAGTCTTGCAGTTACAATACTTTCCATGCCTATCTGAAATTAAAGAAATTATGTTAAACAGCAAGCCTGATGAAGAGTAATCTTGAAATCTTGCTGTTTAAGATCATTTATTTTATTTCAGCTAGTCAATAAAAGCTATCATAACTGCAAGACATGAAATACCTGCACCTCAGAACAGGAAAAGGTATTTTTTTCTTTTTGTGCTAATACACGTCACAAAAGGCATAACAAGAAATAACTGCATTGCAGAGTAGGAAATGTTCTCATTTTGCGCTAATACATGTCCCAAAAGACTTAACAATAAATAACTACACCGCTGAGCAGCAAATGTGTATTAGCGCAAAAAGAAAAAATAAGTCACAAAAGGCTTTACAAGAAATAACTACACCGCAAAGCAGGAAAAGGTATTTTTTATTTTTGAACTAATACACATCACAAAAGGCTTTACATGAAATAACTACCCCGCTGAGCCGCAAATGTATTTTTTTCTTTTTGCGCTAAAACACATCTCAAAAGGTTTTAAAAGAAATAACTACACCGCTGAGTGGCAAATATATTTTTCATTTTGTGCTAATACACGTCACAAAAAGGCTTTAAAAGAAATAACTACACCACTGAGCCGCAAATGTATTTTTTCTTTTTGCGCTAAAACACGTATCAAAAGGCTTTACAAGAAATAACTACACCGCTGAGCCGCAAATGTATTTTTTCTTTTTGCGCTAAAACAAGTATCCAAAGGCTTTACAAGAAATAACTACACCGCTGAGAGGCAAATGTAATTTTTCTTTTTGCGCTAATACACATCACAAATGGTTTCCCAAGAAATAACTACACCGCTGAGCTGCAAATATAAGTCCACCGAGGGGCAGTTAATGTATTTTTTATTTTTGCGTTACTACATGTCACAAAAAAAAGTGATGAGTGGCAGGGGCAATATTCGAATTCGCGATATTTTGCGTATATTTTGTAGAATATTCATAAATATATTCCTGAACTTTTCTATTGGTTGCTAGGGATGTTGTTAAGCTGTGAAAAAGCCTTCTAATTGGCCCACAAGCTAGAAGAAGGAAGGGAAGATCACTTGAAATGTACTATGTTAAAAAAATAAAATAATAATAATAATAATAATAATAATATTCGTCATTCCGAATATATAGCACTATATTCTAAATAGTGCCGATATTCAAAAAAAATATTGCTTTTCGAATATTCATGCTCAACACACGTCACAAAAGGCTTAACAAATAATAACTACACCGCAGAGCAGGAAAAGGTATTTTTTTTTTTTGTGATAATACACGTCACAAAAGGCTTTACAAGAAATAACTAAGGCAAAAAGATATACAATGCAACAGCACTCTGCAAACCAAATAAAGTACAATCATGCCAAAATAATAGAAAGTATTCTGGTTCAAATGCTACGCTAATAAATTTGAGATGCTTGGCAAATAATTTTGTACTAAATTATTTGGGCCCGTCTGCCAAACGTCAAGGCGATCTCAGTAAGACAGGAACCTAACACTAAATACCACATTAACTGGTGCCATACTGGCCTCCATTACATTCAGGGAATGCAGGTTCCACATGCATGCTGAGCCCACATTATATTATGCCTCTTGTGGTGCCCAAATGGCCTCCATTATATTCAGGGGATGCAGGATCCTCATGCATGCCAAACTCACACTATATAATACCTCTTTGGTGCCTGCCTCCATTTTGTTCAAGGCACAATAAGAGGCATAATATAATGTGGGCTCAGCATGCATGTGGAACCTACATTCCATGAATGTAATGGAGGCCAGTATGGCACCAGTTAATGTGGTATTTAGTGTTAGGTTCCTGTCTTACTGAGAATGCTTTGATGTTTGGTAAACGGGCCCAAATAATTTTGTACAAAATGATTTGCCAAGCATCTCAAATTTATTAGCGTAGCATTTGCACCAGAATACTTTCTTTTATTTTGGCATTATTGTACTTTATTTGGTTTGCAGAGTGCTGTTGCATTGTATATTTGTTTAGCCTTTGTGCTTTTGGCCATGGCAACGAGCACTTGCGCACTGGATGTGCTGACTAACACCCAATTTTTCTTTGCAGTTTGTATTGGAGGTGTGACTGACTCTGTTGGTCATGCACTACTGACTAACCTGTCTGCACTATAGGCTGGTTTTAATTAGTATAGCTATATTGCTGTAGCCTACTCTCCCTGTATGTATCGGAGGCCATTTCGCACCAGATAAGGTGGAATACAGAGTGGGCTCAGCATGCTAGTGGAACCTGCATTCCTTGAACAAAATGGAAGTCGGCAACAAAGAGGTATTATATGGTGTGGGTTCGGCATGCATGAGGAGCCTGCATCCCCTGAATATAATGGAGGCCATTTTGGCACCATAGGAGGCATAATATAATGTGGGCTCGGCATGCATGTGGAACCTGCATTCCCTGAATGTAATGGGGGCCAGTACGGTCCCTTGTTACATTGGGCACTCGCAGGTGTACTGTCTAGGGGATGGCCTTTGCGCTTTTGCACCCTGCTCCCTTTTCTGCTGTGCTGGTGGCTCTGTGCGCCACCGCCTCTTCATCCGAACAAGACAGGTCACTCGCATGACGTTGATTCCATGTGGGGTTGAGGACCTCATTGTTCTCCACATCATCTTCCACCCAGTCTTCACCCCTGCCCTCCTTGTCGGTCTGCACACTGCAGAAAGCCACAGCAGTTGGCACCTGTGTTTCATCATCATCCGAGACGTCCTGCGGTGGTCCTCCCATGTACTCATCTTGAAACATAAGTGGTTGGGCATTGGTGCATTCTATCTATTCCACTTCTGGGGCAGGGCTATGTGGATGGCCCTGGGAAACCCTGCTAGCAGAGTCATCAAAAAGCAGAAGAGACTGCTGTATGACCTGGGGCTCAAACTCCTTGGCTGATTTGCAAGGGGGTGAGGTGAAAGACTGATGGACATCTTCTGCAGGTGGAAACTCTGATCTTTCAGCAGGAGACTGGGTGGGAGACAATGTGAAGGAACTGGAGGCACTGTCAGCAACCCAATCTACTATCGCCTGTACTTGATCTGGCCTCACCATTTGTAGAGCCGCATTAGGCCTGACCAAATAATGCTGAAGGTTCTGTCGCCTGCTCGCACACTTGTGCGTGTAGCTGGCACAGATTGACCACGTCCTCTCCCTGCAACAGGACCTCCACTAGCAGCACTATGACCAGGGCCACGTCCCTTATTTGACGCTCTCCTCATTCTCTGCAAATATAGGATCTTTTTTTTAATAACAGAACAGCAGTATCTAACGATTGTATTTCACACTGACAGATGCAGAAAAGGACGCAAATTTAGCATTTTGCAAAAAAATTTTGTTTTTTTATAGCAGAATATAACAGCAGTATCTAACGCTTCTATTTTACACTGACAGATGGCTGTTTTTTTAAACCCTGAAAATTATTGCAGTATTTCAAGCTTATATTTCACACTGACAAATGCTGCAAAGGCACCAGATGTAGGATATTGCAAAAAAATTGGTGTTTTTTTTAAACCCAGAATATTATTGCCGTATTTCAAGCTTGTATTGCACACTGACAAATGCACCAAAGGCCGCAAATTTAGTATTTTGCCCAAAATAGGTGTTTTTTTAATAACTGAATATGACAGCAGTATCTAACACTTGTATTTCAAACTGACAGATGCAGCAAAGGCTGCAAATTTAGTACTTTGCCCAAAAAGGGTGTTTTTTTAAGCCCAGAAAATTATTTAAGTATTTGAAGCTTATATTTCACACTGACATATGCTGCAAAGGCACCAGATGTATGATATTGCCAAAAATGGGTGTTTTTTTTTAACCCAGAATATTAATTCAGTATTTCAAGCTTGTATTTCACACTGACAAATGCTGGAAAGGCCCCAGATATAGGGTATTACCAAAAATTGGTGTGTTTTTAAACCCAGAATATTATTGTAGTATTTCAAGATTGTATTTCACACTGATAGATGCAGCAAACGCTGCTAATTTAGTATTTTGCCGAAAATGTTTTTTTTTTTAAATAACTGAATATAACAGCAGTAGCTAATGCTTGTATTTCACACTGGCAGATGCAGCAAAGGCCTCAAATTTAGTATTTTGCCCAAAATGGGTGTTTTTTTAAACCAAGAATATTATTGCAGTATTTCAAGCTTGTATTTCACACTAACAAATGCAGCATAGGCCCCAGATGTAGGGTATTGCCAGAAATGGGTGTTTTTTTACACCCAGAAAATTATTGCAGTATTTCAAGCTTGTATTTCACACTAACAAATGCTGCAAAGGCACCAGATGTAGGATATTGCCAAAAATTTGTTGTTGTTTTTTAACCCAGAATATTATTGCAGTATTTCAAGCTTGTATTTTACACTAACAAGTGCAGTATAGGCCCCAGATGTAGGGTATTGCTAAAAATGGGTGCTTTTTTAAACCCAGAAAATTATTGCAGTATTTCAAGCTTGTATTTCACACTGACAAATGCTGCAAAGACCACAGATGTAGGGTCTTGCAAAAAATAGGTGATTTTTTTTAAACCCAGAATATAATTGCAGTATTTCAAACTTCTATTTGACTGTCACAAATGCTTATATGCTGTGCTGGTGCACCGAACTTGCATAAAATGGCCGCCGACGCCCTCCTAACTAACAGAGGGATAAGCATTATTTTTCTGTGCCACTGGGCTCAGGGCAGGGTGAAATGATTGTGCACCGCACCCACAAAACAAAATTTATGTAGATCGCTGAGTTAACAAGCACGTCTGATTAAAGATTATTTCCTATTCTCTCCCTCACTTCAGCAGCATCCTATCCCTACACTAATCAGAGCAGAGTGACGTGCAGCGCTACATGACTCCAGCTTATATAATGGTTTGATCACATGCTGCATGGGCCAATCACAGCCATGCCATTAGTAGGCATGGCTGTGGTGGCTTCTAAGGGCACACAAGTTAAACACTTGTTGATTGGCTGCTCTGCGAACAAGCAAAGTCCGCAGTGAAATGACCGCCAGGAGAATCGCAAGGCCATCTCTAACTCAGACACACCGTGGCAGTATGCAGTGGCGATGGAGGAAGGAAGTCCCTCCGAGTCACTTGCGCAAATGGCCCGCTGCATGCTCACTTGCTTGGGTAGTGACTAGTGTTGATTGGCGAATCGCAAATTTTTATTGCTAAATTGAGCCACGCCTGTATTGCGCGTGCAATACGTGCATATTACATTGGCGATTTTCACAATCAAAAAAATAATGACTGGAGATCACGAATTTTTGAATTTGCTAATTTATCCAAATATGAGACTAAAAATTCACGAAACATCCTGAAAACTAATATTGCCCATGCTGCTCATCACTAGTGATGTTGCGAACATAAAATTTTCAGTTTGCGAACAGCGAACGCAAATTTCCACAAATGTTCGCAAACTGGCGAACCAGGCGAACGACCATAGACCTCAATAGGCAGGCCGATTTTAAAACTCACAGGGAGTCTTTCTGGCCACAATAGTGATGGAAAAGTTGTTTCAAGGGGACTAACACCTAGACTGTGGCATGCCGGAGGGGGATCCATGGCAAAACTCCCAAGGAAAATTACGTAGTTGATGCAGAGTGTGGTAAGTTGAATTTGCAAAGCGATTAATATAACCTGCATTAATCGCATTGCGATTACAACTTAGATCTGAGTTCCTAATGGTTGTATTGCTAGAATTGACGAATATAACGAATATAGCACTATATTCTCAATCTTCGTTATATTCTAGCAATACAACCATTAGGAACCCAGCTCTAAGTTGAATTCACAATGCGAATAATATAACCTGCATTATTCGCATTGCGATTACAACTTAGGTCTGAGTTCATAATGGTTGTATTGGTTGCACCGTCACGTGGTAAAGGGGGACGGGGGTGTGACTCACTGCAGCCTGGTGAGCAATGGGGCGCCGCGGCAGCTGCCCTGCAGGTGTCTCTGGTGCCGGGAGGAGGAGGTAGGTAGATCGGCTCTGACTTTATAGACCAAATTATTTTACTAATACCCCAATAATAATAGGTTAATAACCTAACCCCATTCATAAATTACTGTGGATTATTATAGAGACGGCCAGGAGACATAAGGGGTTGGGTTGAACTGTGGGATGGGGCCACCCGGCCACATTTAATAATCTTTGCTCAGGGGGCCCCTCATAAATATAGACCCACATGGTGTGGACTGGTCATTTTTACTAAGGAATATAGTTTAAACATTTATGTGCAAAAGAGAAAATAAGAAGTCAGCTCCAATCTGATATCTGCACATAGATCAAGACTCTGGGTCTATGCAGATATCTGATTGGAGCTGACTTAGTGACTTCTTTTTTTTTTTCTCTTTATCTCTTTATTATGGCTTCGGGGGGGGGGGGGGGGGGGGTGACACCATTTTCTACCGCACCGGGTGACACCAGCCATAGCAACGCACTGTAACCATTAGGAACCCAGCTCTAAGTTGAATTCGCAATGCGATTAATATAACCTGTATTAATCGCATTGCGTTTACAACTTAGTCAAATTTGCGACGCTGCAGCTTCAGAATGAATCTAAGATGGATGCTGTCCCTAAGATGGATGCTGTCCTTGCTATTTGATAGGAGGTGGGAGGGTCTGGGAGGGAGGGTATGCTGATTGGCTGGAATGTGTCTGCTGACTGTGAGGTACAGGGTCAAAGTTTTCTCAATGATGATGTATAGGGGTGGACCGAACATCGCATATGTTCGCCGCCACAGCGAATGCAAACAAGCTATGTTCGCCGGGAACTATTCGCCGGCGAATAGTTCGGGACATCTCTACTCATCACTAGTAGTGACAGCCGAATTGTCACTGTGACTTCTAGCTCTCAGACTTGTTGAACCCTCGCTACCTGTCCAAAACGGGGGCCTTTTTTACACCCGCTGAGAGGGAGGACAAACTGAACTATTATAGAGTCATCCTATGTAGTCAGTTGGCTGCTGCCTATCTGCACCATTGTCTATCATCTCGCAGGTCTGACCGAGGGAGCCCTCTACACCCACGTTCCACTGCCATGGGTGCTGGGGAGGTGTGGGGTTGCAGGAGCAGTACCAGCTCCATCAGAAGCAGCCTGAGTCTACAGTTGCTGATGAGCAGCTTTCTTCCCACTCCTAGAGAAGAAACTACTCACCAGCAGCTACGGTAGATGTAAAGCAGAACCTGAACCAGCTGGTGGTGGCATACTTGCAGTGCACCCTGCCAGCCATCATTGAAGATCCGCTGAACTACTGGGTAGCCAAACTGGATTTGTGGCTGCAACTGGCCGAGTTTGCCCTGGAAAAGCTGTCCTAACAGGCCAGTAGTGTGACATCAGAGTGGGTGTTTAGTGCAGCAGTGGTCATAGTTTCTCCAAGAAGAACTCGCCTGTTACCAAAAATGTGGAGAGACTGACATTTGTCAAGATGAACCAGGCGTGGATCAGCCAGGATTTCCACCAACCAATGCCTGATGCATCAGACTAGATCTTCCATGGTGTCACACCAACACTTTGACAAAAGAGACTGGTTTCTTCTGGCTACCTGCCTCAGCTACTATTCTGATGCTGCCACCTGCCTGATGCCACACATCTGATGCCAAGTGCTCCTTCTTTCGATCAAATGTTTGCGAACCGCAAGTTCGCGGCGGGTCCCATACATTTTAATGGCAGGTGAACCTCAAAAACCATTAGCTCATATTTTCAGCCTAGAAATAATTACTAGAAGTGCACAAATAGTCCCACAACATGGACAGTGACATACCAGATGTATTATTCGAATTTGCGATCTCCATTTATTATTCTTTTCAATGCAAAATATCGGCAATATAATTTTCGTGTGTGCGCATGCGCAAATGCACTATACAGTACCCAAATGCACCATAAAGAAAGTATATTGGTATATAACACCCCGCTTCAATCAGTTTTTTGAGGGGACGACTGGTATATCACACCAGTAGAAATTATTTGTTCCAATAACGCTTGTCCCTCTATATACCTGCAGTATCGCAGCAGAACCGCACACAACTGCCGCACAATACAAATGCACTATAATATACTTTCTAAAATAAAAAGTACATTATAACATTGTACAAGGAAGGCAATCCATTAGAAGATGCGGAAGTGTGGATCCGCAAATGCGGATGCGGACAGCACATTCTGGCCCCATTGAACATGAATGGGTCTGCACCCGTTCGCAAAATTGCAGAAACGGATGCGGACCCATTTTGCGGACATGTGAATGGAAAAGATATCCCTCAAAATGAAAATAAATTAAATTATTAAAGTTAAAGGGGTTCTGCACTTTGTTTTAACTGATGATCTATCCTCTGGATAGATCATCAGCATCTGATTGGCGGGAATTTCTCCATATGTTCGCATGTTCTGCGAATCGCGAACATGCAAAGTTCGCAGCGAAACGACCGCCAGGCGAACCGCAAGGCCATTGGGCCACTCTGTGGTCTCCTCATGCTGCTTCCACCTCACCACTATGTCACTTTGCCACTCTGTGGTCTTATGATGCTGCCGCCACCTCCATACTCTGTCATTGTGTCACTCAGTGGCCTCCTGAGGCTGCCGCCACCTCCACACTGTCATTGTGCAACTCTGTGGCCTCCTGATGCTGCCACCACTTCCAGACTCTGTAATTAGGGCACTCTGTGGTCTCCTCATGCTGCTTCCACCTCACCACTATGTCATCGGGCCACTATGTAGACTTTTCATGCTGTTCCCACCCTCCCCACTTCATCACTGGGCCACTATTTAGCCTTTTTGGCTCAGCTGAAATTATCATTCATTTGACCTTTCTTCTGATCTCTGTCAGAAGGAAGGTAAAATGACACTCACAACTCTCTGTCTAGCAGCTGTAAGGCCTGTATGGTCCACTCCAGTTTTTTTTTTGCCTTTAGCAATACTGATGGATTGTACATTATGTTGTATAAGCATTTAATAGAACAAGTTCTGTTGACATCTATATGGAATCAGTTGATCACGGTGTAAAAGGAGTGTGCTTCTGTCACCACCAGACATCTGAGAAGCTCTGACAGACGTCCTTCAGAACCTCCTCCTTTAGGTTCCTTTTGTTTTGCTTTCATTTTCTCATCTCGTTAGCCTCTCTCAGCTGTCATGTAGTTGCACTGATTGCATCCCTTTAAATCCCTTCCCATACTGCATCACTTTGCGGTTTATACAACTTCCTGGAGTGTGTGCATGTTGGATGCTACTTCTGAGTCTTCTACAGATAAGTTTTGTTCATTCATTTGTATTTTCCTGTTTGCTGGATCCCAGGTGACCCTGACTCCCTCCGTATCAAGTGTAGGGAGCCGGTGGTCGTGTCCCCTCACTATTATAGGGTGTTCAGGTGTTATACAGTCGAGGTACGAGGATTGCATAGGCTAAGCAGTCAGGGAGAGAGCCAGGTCTGTTGCAGGGCTATCCCTTTGGTTCCTTAGTTTTGAATCCAGTCAGTCGGATCTTCATTTTGTGTCTTCTAGTTTTCTGTACACCTTCCGTGACAGCTTCTTCTTGGTGCTCACATCGACCTGTAAGGCTGAATTCATAATTGACTTATTTGGCCAGTTTTAGCCCTATGACTGACCAAATAAGTGAAGTGTGCAGTGATTCTAAGAGTGACGCCTGTCATCTGCATGTCATACGGACTCACAGTATTATTTCACTACCAAAGCAAACTCCCTTTGAGCTTTACTGCAAGATATAGTTTTCTACACCACTATAAAGGCTCTCTGCAGAAAGGAAATAACAATTTTTTTTTACAAAATTTGCTGCGAAAATATTCGGATCAAACCAAATTTTCTTCCCCAAAAAAGCGGCAAACCCACGAATATTTTTTTTTTTATATTCACTCATCTCTAATTATGAGCAATGGTATTGAGTAGTTTTTAGTTGCTACTTACCTTTTTTAGGCTGCAGTTATCTCTTAAACTTGTACCTTTTTGTAGTTTTTATACAACTAAACATAATTTTAGGAATTAGAGAGTGAGCAAAATTAATCTGCATTTACTAAACTGCAGAAAGGATGCTACCATACATATTAATTCCCATATCGTCCATCACCTAAAACATAACCTTTACAGTATCATTAACGTTTATCTTTGACAATTTATATTAATCTCTCAATATATTAAAACTTTCAGTGAAGAAACTGCATGAGTAACTGATCTCAAGCATATCTAATAATATCTGTAATATCTCCCCTCTTTAATTAAATATCTCTTTTCTGATGGAGCCATTGGAGTTCTAATCACTCATCAAAATAAACAGCTGTACATTCTCTACCAAAATCTGCAAACTATGGTGAATTCAGGAAAAACTGTGCTGGATGTAGAAAAACATCAGAGAGCTCATTAAAGGGCACATGTCACCCTCTGCACTTTGACTAACTTAAAGGGGTTGTCCAGGTTCAGAGCTGAACCTGGACAGCCCTCCATTTTCACCCCGGCAGCCCCCCTGACATGAGCATCGGAGCAGTTCATGCTCCGATGATCTCCTTTGCCCTGCGCTAAATTGCGCAGGGCAAAGGCATTTTTCAGAGTTCCGGTGACGTACCGGGCTCTCCATGGGGCTCACAGGAACCCCGGTGACGTCACCGGCACTGATGGGCGGGATTTGGCTCTGCCCTAGCCAGTAAAACGGCTAGGGCAGAGCTAAAGCCCGCCCCTCAGAGCCGGTGACGTCACCGAACAAACTTCTGGGCGGAAGTTACCGCCCGGCAGTGTGTTATTAAAAACAAAAGAGCCTGTGCCCTGCGCGATCTAGCGCAGGGCACGGGAGCGCATCGGAGCATGAGATGCTCCGATGCTAGGCTCAGGGGGGCTGCCGGGGTGAAAATAAGGGTATGTCCGGGTTCAGCTCTGAACCCGGACAACCCCTTTAAGGAGAAGTCAGTGCCACGCGTGATAACGTTTACACTGCCTGGCTCTGTCAATCAAAGGGGAGAGAGCGTGGGAGTTGCAGAGAGAGCAGAGCGTGAAGGTGTAACAACGACGCGTCCATTGCTCCTAAAGGTTCATTTACATATATACGAAAACATCATTTTTGTCAGCAATGTGGGCACATATCAATATCGAACCAACACACATGCCTTCGCTGCCAAGTGCACATGCAACTTGTTGCTGATAATTAAATGTTCTACTGACTCACTGCTGTGCTAAATTCACAACAGTGCTCATTATGTCTGTATAATGTAATTTATGCTGCCATTGCATCTAGTAAATATTCTACAGCCTCACCCCAGTTCTAGTTTTACAACAACACTGCTCATTACTTCTGCATAATGTCATTTATGCTGTTATTGCATCTGGTAAATATTCTACAGCCTCACCCTAGTTCTAGATTCACAGTAACATTGCTCATTACTCTAGTATAATATTTTCCAGGTTGATGCTACTTATCTCTTATAGTGTATCTGGGCGAGGGAGAGAAATAGGGAAGAAGAATCTTCTCTTCTCTTTGTTTGCTATGTGTGGGAGACATTATAGCAACTTGTCTCTGCTCCATTTGGGGCTGATTTTAAAGAAAACTGATAATACGAAGTAGTCTGCAGAGGAGAAAGCATACTGATAGGTGAATTAAGACTGTGATCCTCAATAAGGACAGGGAATGATGATAGTGATTACAATTTCTGTGTTGCACTGCAGAATATGTTACTGTTATATAAATTAATAGAATAAATTAATAAATATGGAAGTCATATAATGGCTTGAAATAGTAATATTACTTAGACACCTACAATGGTTTATTCGCAAAACTCACATGATACAACAGTGAAATTTTTAAAGGTTTGTCAGTATAGACAGACACCTTTGGGCTCCTTTCAAATACCCAATGCCTATGTTTAGATGCCCAGCTATTGCATCAATGTGTATCATTATGGTGCCCTTACATTGTTTACACCTTTGTAGACATTGTCAGTATTGAAGATGTTGTACAAGGCTTAAAGGGGTTATCCCATGACTAACGTAAAAATTGAAAATCAGACATCATATAGTATATGACAATCTCATTCTAAGAAAGCTAGAACCACCTGTGTACCTCACATGGATCCAGAGATCTCTCAATTCATTGCTCTGCTAGATTTATATTAAGCGGCCATCTCGGTCAGCAGGACAAAGAAATAGGAAAAAAAAAAAAAAAACAGGTGGTGCTATATAGATACATTTTATTGAATAATTCAGTGGCTATGCTAATTTCTAAATTACATGTAGTTACAAAAGAAATAAGTTGCAGGTTACCTTATGGGAATAAAAGGTTAAGGAACAAGAAAAAAAAACTATGTGGATAAATAGAATTGGTACAAAAGCAATAAATGACAAAAAGAAAGCATTTCAATCACTAAAACAGGAGGGTAGCGAGGAAGCACTGAAAAACTATAAGGAAAGCATAGAATATGTAAAAAACAAATAAAAGCGGCCAAACTAGAGACCGAGAGATTTATTGCCAAAGAGAGCAAAACTAACCCTAAAAGTTCTTAAATTATATAAATGGTAAAAAGTATAAATCTGAATGTGTCGGCCCTTTACAGAGTGATGAGGGGGGAGTTGCAGAGAGCGATGAGGAGACCCAGGAAGAAGTACAGCTGCGTCTTAAAAAGATTAAAATAGACAAATCGCCAGGACCAGATGGCATACATCCCCGTATCCTAAGAGAATTAAGTAATGTCATAGCCAGACCATTATTTCTGATATTTAAGGACTCTATACTGACAGGGAGTGTTCCACAGGATTGGCGCATAGCAAATCTGGTGCCAATATTGAAAAAGGGTCCAAAAACAGAGCCTGGAAAAAGATACGTAGAAACAATACAATCGAAAGTGAATGATCAGACCTTTAAAGTGAAAGTGGAATTTTGTGCGAAAATTAAGGGGTCGTCTATCTTCTGGAGTGCCCTTGCGGCCTCCAATATGTGGGGAGGACGACAAAGAAGTTGAAGGTTAGGATTCAAGAGCATATTAGGAATATTCAGAAAGATCTGGTTTCTCATAGTGCCCCATTACATTTTAAAAAGTGTCACGATAAAAATCTGAGAGGTTTAAAATTTATGGGAATCAAACTAGTGAAGACCTATTGGAGGGGGGTGACCATGTGGTGCGAATTAATCAGCGCAAAGTAGTGGATTTATGAGCTAAGTGCACTACAGCACAACGGACTTAATATTGAGTTTGATTTGAAGCCCTGCCTGATTTCAGGAATGTATGTAATAATGTATCTGGTGTATATTGAAAAATGGCCTGCGGTTGGGTATATGAACTTAGGATAAAGTCGACTACATACCTTAGAGGTGGGATGAGAAACTGCAATGAGATCAAGAGACAATGATCGGGGAGGTGTGGAAGTTTCTTTGTTACCGTAACGTACTTGGAGAGGAACCTATGATATGACCAAATTATATCTGGATGTGACTGCATAGATATCAGTCCTCTCCTTAGATATCAGTCCTCTCCTTGGAGATCAAACGGTGTAGTAACATATGATAGGTCAATTTGGAACATGTGATCGTCGCTATGGAGAGCATGAATGAGTCCAGCCGTTGATAAGTTGAAAGCCAACATGTGATTTAAAGGGGTATTCCCACTTCATTAAATAGGGTTACGTTAAATCATTGCCCCCCACTGAACATTTCTTATTATACATGTAATAAAAAAAACATACCATTCGGCATAAAAATGCTCCTTTGACTCCCCTGTGTTTATGCTGGTATCCCATGGATACTGCCACATCTCGCCGGCCGCATCCATGGGCCGCGCCTGCGCACCACATCCTAACCTATCCAGCGGCCTATGCTGTAAAACGTGAATGCGCACGTCTTCAGCAGTATCAGGCGGCCAGTCATCGGAAGTAGAGATGGGAAGTTCGGACCTGTACACACAGAGCTCCGCTACATGGGAGACAGGGAGCCGCAGAGCAGGAAGCCTGGCAGGGACTCGGTGACACGATTGAGAGGACCTTTCACTAGCTTAAAAACTAACTATATCAGTGGGCAGAGCGGCGCCCAGGGGTCCCCCTGCACTTACTAGTATGTCTGGGCGCCGCTCCGTTCGCCCGGTATAGGCTCCAGTGTCTGCAGCTCCCTCTGTTGTACTGGGCGGAGTTTTTGTATTAGGGTTGTCCCTTGCTGCAGCGCTGGCCAATCGTAGCGCACAGCTCATAGCCTGGGGCTATATTCTTCTCCAAAGTACAAGCCCTCCTCAGTCAATCTGATTCCCTGCCCTCTGTGGAGGCACCATGCCCAGCAGATCCTTTGTACAGTACAGTGACACCAGGTTACACACCAAGATGTTCTCCACTCCCAGCCCCTGACAACCTGTGTGACAACCTTTCACAAAGTGCTACCTCCAGCCAGAGCCCTGCTGTCAATTGCCCCAATCTCCTTGCTGTGACGCATAAAGAAGCATGTGAGGGCTACAGAATGTCCATGGTGCCCAGATCCTAGAAGCGGATCTGCCCAGCCGATGTCACTCCTGGAGATTCCTGTAAACTGGAGACTGTATGTAAACTAATAGTATACACTACATAACCCTGACAGCCTGCACAGTCACATGTGGGCACAGCCCTGGCATCCAATACATGTCACAGAGAGCTATACTGTGCATTATAAGCTATACTGCACAGTATAGCTCTCTGTGATATATTTTGGATGCCAGGGATGTGCCCACATGTGACTGTGCAGGCTGCCAGGGTTATGTAGTGTATATTAGTGTACATACAGTCTTATAATTTATAAGACTGTATGTAAATAATATACACTACATAACCCTGACAGCCTGCACAGTCACATGTGGGCACAGCCTGGCCCCTTCTTACCCCCAGTATTTGCGGCTCCTCAAGTCCTCTCAGGGCATCGGTCATGACGGCGGCATACATAGGGGTCGGGCTCTGCTTCCGGTCTGCGGCCTGGGCCCGGCATATTGAATCTGGAGGTGAGGCAGCGGGAGCCTGAGGCCACTTGCAGGAAGAGAGGGGCGGCCACACACAGGACAGCCAGGCCGGGCCAGGAGGATCACGGGCTGCCGCTCACAGCGACACCAGGTGGTCGGAGGGAGCAGTGCCGCTCCCACGGAGGCCGGCCTGCTCAGCTCCACCTACCGGCCACCAGTACATCAGAGCTTTCGGATTCGGCCCGCCGGCCACCGAAAAACTGCAGGCACATCTTAAAGCGGCCCCAGGGCCGGCGGCCTACCGGGAAATTTCCCGGTATCCCGGTAGGCCTGTCCGGCCCTGCTGGCCGGATCTGAGGAAGGATTCCCGTAGGAGTTTTAAGCAGCGTGGTCCTCACCAACTACATTGAATGACTGTGTGAATAAACCCATTTGACTTCTGGGACCTGCAGCGCAAATACAAAAAAACAAGTGACAAAGATAATTCTATTTAACATTTTTGAGCAGAGAAACAGTAATTCCTATCACACTACCTAACACCCTGCACTGTAACCTATCAGCTACACTAGATCACTATCTAACCTACACTGACTATCTCCCACTATCTGTATTATATATGTATTATATATATGAGTTAACTATCTATCTAATGTAATTGTATAAGGAATAGGATCCAGATGAAAGCACAGAGCACAGCAATTTCACTGCTCTCTCTCTCTCAGAACTGCAAAAAAAACTGCAGAAAATGGCTGCTGGGGAGCTTCTTATATAGTAAAGGGATAGGCAACATTCCTATTGGTTGCTAGGGATGTTGCTAAGCTCTCACAAAGCTATTGTAGCCATCTCATTGGCCCACAAGCAAGAAGGGAGGTTACTGATTTTCGCGATTATGAATATATAGCACTAATCGCAAATTCTCGAAGTGCCGATATTCGCGATAAAAATTTGCGATTAGAATATTCGCGATCAGCACTATTCATTAAGGAACTGGTCATGTCTAACTAATTTAATCAGTTTCTATGGACGTAAGTTCTAGACTTGACAGCGGAAAAACAATAGATGTTGTATATATGGATTTCTCCAAAGCATTTGACACTGTACTGTATGAAATTTTAGTATATAAAATGAGAATGCTTGGACTGGGAGAAAACGTCTGTATGTGGGTAAGTAACAGGCTCAGTAATAGAAATCAGAGTGTGGTTATTAATGGTACACACTCAGATTGGGTCACTGTCTCTAGTGGAGTAACTCAGGGTTCAGTATTGGGCGCTATTATCGTCAATGTATGAATTAATAATCTTGTAGACAGCTTGCACAGTAAAATATCAATTTTTGCAGATTACACTAAACTGTGTAAAGTAATTAACAGGGAAGAGAACACTATACAGCTACAGAGGGATCTGGATAGATTGGAGGCTTGAGCAGATACATGGCAGATGAGGTTTAACAACGGACAAATGTAAGGTTATGCACATTTGCAAGTCACCCGTACATACTAAATGGAAAAACACTGGGTAACACTGACATGGAAAAGGACCTAGGAATTTTAGTGAACAGCAAACTAAGCTGTAGAAACCAGTATCAGGCAGCTGCTGCCATGGCCAATAAGATAATGGGTTGCATCAAAAGGGGAATAGATGCCCGTGATAAGAAAATAGTCCTACCACTTTACAAATCACTAGTCAGACCACACATAGAGTACTGTGTAAAGTTCTGGGCTCCTGTGAACAAGGCAGACATAGCAGAGCTGGAGAGGGTTCAGAGGAGGGCAACTAAAGTAATAACTGGAATGGGTGGACTACAGTGCCCTGAACAATTATCAAAATTAGGGTTATTCACTTTAGAAAAAAGTAGACTGAGGGGAGATCTAATAACTATGTGTAAATATATCAGGGGTCAGTACAGAGATCTCTCCCATCATCTGTTTATCCCCAGGACTGTGACTGCGACAAGGAGACATCCTCGGCGTCTGGAGGAAAGAAGGTTTGTACACAAACATAGAAGAGTATTTGTGGTGAAACCAACCTCGCCACTGGGTTTTGGAGAGGCCTGTTTAAAAGCCTCTTGCCTCAGGATTATGGCCCATACTAACTTTTAAACCCCTGAACCTATTCAAGTGAATTTTGGATAGGTTTGTTCCCAAGTTATACTATTTAAATTGATGTAAGTTATATGTATGGACAATGTAAACTCACAAAGGTGTAACAATTTATAATAAGTGTAACTTGTCAGCTTGGGAGGAATATGCTGTGTGTGTTTCTATTGTCCCATTGTGCCATTGTGTGTTTAAAATGGTGATGTCTGTTCTGTTGTCTCCACATGTGTATTGGCGATTTCCCTTTGTCCTGAGAGATAATTGGATTGCTCCTCGGTTGTCTCCGGGACAGAGAGGAGGAAACCATGATGCATTGCGGGGATGTGTTGTATCTGTCCTGTGTCGCAGTCTCCCTTCTGGTCCTCTGGGGGCGTGAACGATTGTTTGCTCTACTTGCATTGTGTGTGTTGTAAGATATTGATTGGTTGGATTTCAAAACCCTGTGGGCGGACCTGTATTTGCAACAACTGTAATAAAAACCAGGCTGGGTGTGCCAGCACGTCAGACCACTGCTTGACCCTCAACACGGAGCCGTGTCTCGTTATTGGGGGGATTCCCTGTATGCTGTTAGAGACTGATTGCCAGGAGTGTAAGCTGATTGTATGTTTTTCCTGTTCGTCTGCTAGCAGCTGATCGCGAGGTTCCAGTTTGGAGTGCTATTTTGTATCCAGTTCGGGAGTTTGGTGTTCTGCAGTAGCTGTGCCTGTCTCTCAGAAAGGGGCATATCACCTAAACGGATTTTAACCCCTTGTCTGCTGAAACGGTCCGTTACAATTGGTGGCAGCAGTGGGATCGTTCCTACAGCCAGAAGGACAGCTACAGGAGACACCATTTCTGTGGATTCTACAATTTAAGGGCAACGCATGTCCCAGTACAGCGACCCTAAAAGCAACAGGATGGAACCAGCAATGTTATACGAGGAGGAGGACCTGGATGGCCGGGATGCATTAAGGAAAGGCATCTGGTACCAGGCCCTGGATAATGTACAATACCAGCGGGGTGAGAGTCTCCCCAGTGAAGAGCAGCGGTTGCAGAAGCAAGTGGTCCTGCGGATGCCCTTCCTGGGAGAGCAGCCCCTAGAGCAATGGGTGAAGGAACTAGAGCACCGGGTATGGCAGGAGCTATGGCTGGAGGATGCCTACCAGGCGCTTTGGTGGTCCTACAGGGAATTGGGAGCCCAGTCTCCATTCCCCAGCGGCAGTGTGAAATGCAGGGAGAGGAGAGCAGCGTCCTCCCTCCCCAGCGGCAGACTGAGTTACAGGGGGCAGAGGTAGTTGTTCCTGCCCCCCAGCAGCAGCATGATTTTTTGGGGAATTGGGAGCCCAGTCTCCATTCCCCAGCGGCCGAGTGATGTGCCGGGAATTGGGAGCCCAGTCTCCATTCCCCAGCGGCAGAGTGTCCAGCAGGGAATAGAGAGCCCAGTCTCCTTTCCCCAGCAACAGGACACTGTATTGGGAGTGGAAACAGTCGGTCTCCCTCCCCAGAGGCTAGAAGTATGTATGGGAGAGGAGCTAGTTACCCCCTCTCCCTATTGGCCGTGTGAATTGCAGGGAATTGGGAGCCCAGTCTCCATTCCCCAGCGGCCGGGTGATTTACAGGGAATTGGGAGCCCAGTCTCCATTCCCCAGCGGCCGTGTGATTTATTGGGAATTGGGAGCCCAGTCTCCATTCCCCAGCGGCAGGCGGAGTTACAGGGAGCAGAGACAGTCAGTCCTTTCCCCCAGCGGCAGAGTGTCCTACAGGGAATAGAGAGCCCAGTCTCCTTTCCCCAGCAGCAGGACACTGTATTGGGAGCGGAGGCGGTCGGTCGCCCTCCCCAGCGGCTGGAAGTATGTATGGGAGAGGAGCTCGTTACCCCCTCTCCCCAGCGGCAGCTTAACGCACCAGGGGGAGACAGTAAGCCCCACAACAGTGCAGATGGGACCGTGGTCTCTGCACTTACAGCACAGGGGGTAGGGAAAGTCGGTCCTGTCCCCCAGCACCAGGGCTGTTTAGCCAACAACCAGACTCCAACCAGGCTTCTTCCATGGTAGAGCTGGTACCAGGGCAGAGTACCGCTGATCCCTGACCACAAAGAAACCTTCACTCCAAGCCAGGGAGCAACTCAGAGACCGGGAGTACCAGCTACCAATATAATCTTGGTGGATTCACTGGACAGAGACAGGCTACTAAATTCAACAGGTCCAGTATTTGGTTGTGGGTGGGCTGCCAGACTAACACAGGTACCGACCGGCGTGAGGTCAGGTATCTGGTTAGTCTTCCCTGGGGGGGGGGGGGGGATTTGTGGCGAAACCAACCTCGCCACTGGGTTTTGAAGAGGCCTGTTTAAAAGCCTCTTGCCTCAGGATTATGGCCCATACTAACTTTTAAACCCCTGAACCTATTCAAGTGAATTTTTGATAGGTTTGTCCCCAAGTTATACTGTTTAAATTGATGTAAGTTATATGTATGCTGTATGCTGTTAGAGACTGATTGCCAGGAGTGCAAGCTGATTGTATGTTTTTCCTGTTCGTCTGCTAGCAGCTATTCGCGAGGTTCCAGTTTGGAGTGCTATTTTGTATCCAGTTCGGGAGTTTGGTGTTCTGCAGTAGCTGTGCCTGTCTCTCAGAAAGGGGCATATCGCCTAAGCGGATTTTAACCCCTTGTCTGCTGAAACGGTCCGTTACAGTATTCTTTATGGTAAGAGCAGTGAGACTATGGAACTCTCTGCCTGAGGAGGTGGTGATGGTGAATTCACTAACAGAGTTCAAGAGGGGCCTGGGTGTATTTCTGGAGTTTAATAATATTACAGGCTATAGCTACTAGAGAGGGGTCGTTGATCCAGGGAGTTATTCTGATTGCCTGTTTGGAGTCAGAAAGGAATTTTTTCCCCTTAAGTGGTCAAAATTGGCTTCTACCTCACAATTTAGTTTTTTTGCCTTCCTCTGAATCAGCTTGCAGGATGACAGGCTGAACTGGATGGACAGATGTCTTTTTTTCGGCCTTATAAACTATATTACTTATAAATAGAGATTGCCTTGCGGTTTGCCCGGCGGTCGGTTTGTGGCGAACTTTGCTCATCCGCGGATCGCTGAACAGGCGAACATATGGCGATGTGAAGAACTTTGGTGAAGAACTTTGACCCATGACACATCCATCAGATGGTACAGGACAGCCAATTGAGTTGTTTCAGCACATGGACATACCCCCTACCTTATAAATAAACCTGATCTGGCCGCCATTTTACACTCAGTCTTTTCCCAGTGTAGGGAGAGGTTGTTGTGTGGAGCAGGGACAGCCTGTTAGGGACACCAAATGCTAGCTAATAGGGTCACAAAAGTCATTTTAAGGACTGGTATAGGTGTGCTATCGATAGGTGTGACTTACTGAGGTGTGTAATATACTTATAATAAACTTTCTAACATAGAAAGTATATTATAATGCATTTTTATTGTGCAGCAGTTGTGTGCGGTTCTGCTGCGTTACCTCAGCTACACAGAGTGCCAAACGCTATTGGTGCAAATTATTTCTACTGGTGTGATATACCAGTTCCCCCCCCAAAAAAAAGTGATTGAAGCAGGGGTGTTATATACAAATAATATACTTTCTACATAGTGCATTTGGGTAGTGCAGCATTTGTTTGCAGTTTTGCTGCGTTACATGAGCTCAGAGTGACAAACACTACTGGAACAAATAATTCTTCTGGTGTGAAATACTAGTTGCCCCCCAAAAAAACTGATTGAAGCAGGGGTGTGATATACCAATAATATATTTCTATATAGTGCATTTGAGTAGTGCAGCAGTTGTTTCCGGTTTAGCTGCGTTACCACAGCTACAGATAGTGACAAACGACATTGGAACAAATAATTTCTACTGGTGTGACATACCAGTTGCTCCCCCAAAAAACAGATTGAAGCAGGGGTGTTACATATCAGTAATATAATTTCTATATAGTGCATTTGGTTAGTGCAGCATTTGTTTGCGGTTTAGCTGCATTACCTCAGTAACATAGAGTGACAAACGCTATTGGAACAAATAATTTCTACTGGTGTGATATATCAGTTGACCCCCCAAAAATGTATTGAGGCAGGGGTGTTATATGCCAATTATATTCTTTCTATATAGTGCAGTTAGCGTTACCTCAGCTACAGATAGTGACAAACGTCATTGGAAGAAATAATTTCTACTGGTGTGATATACCAGTTGCCCCCGAAAAAAAAGTGATTGATGCAGGGGTGTTATATATCAATTATATACTTTCTATATAGTGCATTTGGTAGTGCAGCATTTGTTTGTGGTTTTGCTGCGTTACCTCAGGTACAAATAGTGACAACGACCATTTGAGCAAATAATTTCTATTGGTGTGATATACCAGTTGCCCCCCAAAAAACAGATTGAAGCAGGGGTGTTATATGCCAAGTATATAATTTCTATATAGTGCATTTGGGTAGTGCAACATTTGTTTGCGGTTTTGCTGCGTTACCTCAGCTACAGATAGTGACAAACAACATTGGAACAAATCATTTCTACTAGTGTGATATACCAGTTGCCCCCCCAAAAAAAACTGATTGAAGCAGGAGTGTTATATACCAATTATATACTTTCTATATAGTGCATTTGGGTAGTGCAACATTTGTTTGCGGTTTTGCTGCGTTACCTCAGCTACAGATAGTGACAAACAACATTGGAACAAACCATTTCTACTAGTGTGATATACCAGTTGCCCCCCCCCAAAAAAACTGATTGAAGCAGGGGTGTTATATACCAATTATATACTTTCTATATAGTGCAGTTGGGTAGTGCAGCATTTGTTTGCAGTTATGCTGCGTTACCTTAGCTACAGATAGTGACAAACAACATTGGAACAAATAATTTCTACTGGTGTGATATACCAGTTGCCCCCCCAAAAACTAATTGAAGCAGGGGTGTTATATACCAATTATATACTTTCTATATAGTGCAGTTGGGTAGTGCAGCATTTGTTTGCAGTTATGCTGCGTTACCTCAGCTACAGATAGTGACAAACGACATTAGAACAACTAATTTCTACTGGTGTGATATACCAGTTGCCCCCGAAAAAAAATGTGATTGATGCAGGGGTGTTATATATCAATTATATACTTTCTATATAGTGCATTTGGTAGTGCAGCATTTGTTTGCGGTTTAGCAGCGTTACCTCAGGTACAAATAGTGACAAACACCATTGGAACAAATAATTTCTACTAGTGTTATATACTAGTTGCCCCCCCCCCCCAAAAAAAAAAAACAGATTGAAGCAGGGGTGTTATATACCAATTATATACTTTCTATATAGTGCAGTTGGGTAGTGCAGCATTTGTTTGCAGTTTAGCTGCGTTACCTCAGCTACAGATAGTGACAAACAACATTGGAACAAATAATTTCTACTGGTGTGATATACCAGTTGCCCCCCCAAAAAAAAACTGATTGAAGCAGGGGTGTTATATACCAATTATATACTTTCTATATAGTGCATTTGCGTAAGCTTCCAGTTTAGTGCAAATGGGGGCCTTCATGCTCTAGTGTTCAAAGAGGTACCTCGTATAAAAAGCATAAAGGGCAAGGACCAGTACTGGATTGCAACATACTTAGACCCCTGATACAAACACAAAATGGAAGACATGTTACCACCATCACAGAAGGCTGTCAGAATGCAGCACTTCCAGGCTTTGCTTCGATAAATGCTGCATTCTGAATTTCGGGAGCGCTGGCAGAGGAAGAGAAAAATGGTGCGGGTACCAATCCAAAGATGCATGCAAGAAGAGGGAGGTTTGAAGATGTGTTGGTCACTACGAATATCAGATCATTCTTGCAGCCAACGCATCGACAGTTGACGTCCAGATCCAGCCTCACGGAAAGCCTAGACCGACTAGTGTCCGACTACATCGGGTTAACGGCCGATTTGGATGCTCTGAGAAGCATGAAACCCCTGGACTACTGGGTGTGCAGGCTTGACCTGTGGCCAGAGATGGCACAATTTGCCATGGAACTGTTGGCTTGCCCCTCGTCCAGTGTCCTGTCTGAAAGGACGTTCGGCGCAGCAGGGGGGATGATGACTGATAAGCGCACTTGCCTAGCTCACGACAGTGTGGACTACCTCACATTTCTAACAATGAATGAGACTTGGATCTCAGAGGAATTCAACACCTGTGACAACCTTGTTTACTTGAATTTCCTCATGCCAGCCCACAAATATTTGCAACTACCCAGAACAAATATTGGTCCCTGTCTTAGGTAAATACAGCGGCATAAAGGCCTTTTCTGTCCATTTAATGCCTATTGTTTTTGGTCTCAGAGGAAATTAACACCTGTGACGACCCCGTGTTACTATACTTCCTTGTTCTTTATGTACGCTGAATGCATAATTTTTGGGGCCTGTAGTAGACTGGCCTGCTGGAAAATTGATATCCAATGACCGTGTAATCTACCTTCAGCCACTTACTTACTTGTTCTTTTAATGTATGCTGAATGTATATTTTTGGGGCCTTTAGTACACTGGCCTGCTGGAAAATTGATATTCAATTTCAATGACTGTGACATCAACTTCAGCCACTTACTTACTTGTTCTTTTATGTATGCTGAATGCATACTTTTTGGGGCCTGTAGTATACTGGTCTGCTGGAAAATTGATATCCAATGACCGTGTAATCTACCTCCAGCCACATACGTTATTTTATGTACTCTGAATGAATAATTGTTGTGGCCTCGGAGGAATTCAACACCAGTGACGACCACGTGTTATCGAATTTCAACTATTATCATTAGGATTTTTTCAGGAATTCGTTAGCCATGTTTTTAATCCAATTTTATATTTTTAGTTCTTTTAAACATAAGCATTTGACCTGTATTTGTACTCGCCTGCAGTAAAATTGATATCCATTGACCATGTAATATACCTCCAGCCACATAATCACTTGATCTTTTCTGTTTGTTGAATGCCTAATGTTTGGGGCCTGTAGTCCAGTGGCCTTCAGTAAAAATTTATAAATTGACCGCATAATGTACCTCAAGCCATATAATCAAAATTTCTTTTAGGTCAGGTAAATGCCTAAAAATAAAAAATAGAAAACTATGATGAAATTAGAAATTTTGCCCACTTTACTTCCCAAAAAAAGGCAATAAAAGTGATCAAAAAAGTCGTATGTACACCAAAATAGTACCAATCAAACCGTAACCTCATCCCGCAAAAAATAAGACCCTACCTAAGATAATCGACCAAAAACTGAAAAAAAATATGGCTCTCAGAATATGGAGACACTAAAACTAGATTTTTTTGTTTTTGTTTAAAAAATGAAATAATTGTGTAAAACTTACATAAATAAAAAAAAGTATACATATTAGGTATCGCCATGTCCGTAATAACCTTCTCTATAAAAATATCAGATGACCTAACCCCTCAGGTGAATACCATAAAAAAAAAGGGTATAAAAAAAGCTATATTTTGTCACCTTACATCACAAAAAGTGTAATAGCAAGCGATCAAAAAGTCATACGCACCCCAAAATAGTGCGATTCAAACCATCATCTCATGGCACTAAAATCATACCCTACTCAAGATATTTGCCCAAAAACTGAAAAAACTATTGCTTTCAGACTATGGAGACACTGAAACATGATTTTTTGTGTTTCAAAAATGAAATCATTGTGTAAAACTTACATAAATAAAAAAATAGCATGCATATTAGGTATCCCTGCATCCGTGACAAACTGCTCTATAAAAATATTACATGATCTAACCCTTCAGGTGAACACCGTAAAAAAAAAAAAGAAACGGTGTAAAAAAAGCCATTTTTTGTCACCATACATCACAAAAAGTGTAATAGCAAGCGATCAAAAAGTCATACGCACCCCAAAATAGTGCCAATCAAACCGCCATCTCATCCCGCAAAAATCATACCCTACCCAAGATATTTGCCCAAAAACTGAAAAAAACTATGGCTCTCATACTATGGAGACACTGAAACATTATTTTTTTGTTTCAAAAATGAAATCATTGTGTAAAACTTACATAAATAAAAAAATTGTATACATATTATACATCGCCGTGTCCGTGACAACCTGCTCTATAAAAATTTTACATGATCTAACCTGTCAGATGAATTTTGAAAATAATAAAAATAAAAACGGTGCCAAAACAGCTATTTCTTGTTACCTTGCCTCACAAAAAGTGTAATATAGAGCAACCAAAAACCATATGTACCCTAAACTAGTACCAACAATACTGCCACCTTATCTAGAGTTTCTACTCTAGGGGTGCATCAGGAGGGCTTCAAATGGGACATTGTGTCAAAAAAAAAAACGGTCCAGCAAAATCTGCCTTCCAAAACTTTATGCATTCCTTTCCTTCTGCACCCTGCCGTGTGCCCGTACAGCGGTTTACGACCACATATGGGGTGTTTCTGTAAACTACAGAATCAGAGCGATAAATATTGAGTTTTGTTTGGCTGTTAACCCTTGCTTTGTAACTGGAAAAAAATGGAAAATGGAAAATCTGCCAAAAAAGTGAAATTTTGAAATTGTATCTCTATTTTCCATTAATTCTTGTGGAACACCTAAAGGGTTAACAAAGTTTTTAAAATCAGTTTTGAATACCTTGAGGGGTGTAGTTTCTTATTTGGGGTCACTTTTATGGAGTTTCTACTCAAGGGGTGCATCGGGGGCTTCAAATGTGACATGGTGTAAAAAAAAAACTGTCCAGCAAAATCTGCCTTTCAAAAACCATACAGCACACCTTTCCCTCTACGCCCTACTGTAGTTTATGGCCACATATGGGGTGTTTCTGCAAACTACAGAATCAGGGCAATACATATAGCATTTTGTTTGGCTGTTAACCCTTGCTTTGTTACTGGAAAAAATGGATTAAAATGGAAAATTTGCCCAAAAATATAAATTCTGAAATTTTATCACCATTTGCCATTAACTCTTGTGGAACACCTAAAGGGTTAACGACGTTTGTAAAATCAGTTTTGAATACTTTGAGGGGTGGTTTCTAGAATGGGGTAATTTTTAGGTGGTTTCTATTATGTAAGCCTCACAAAGTGACTTCAGACCTGAACTGGTCCCTAAAAAGTGGGTTTTTAAAAATTTGTGAAAAATTTCAAGATTTGCTTCTAAGCTTCTAAGCCTTGTAACATCCCCAAAAAATATAATTCCCAAAATGATTCAAACATAAAGTAGACATATGGGGAATGTAAAGTATTTTCTATTTTTGTAGGTATTACTATGTATTATAGAAGTAGAGAAATTGAAACTTGGAAATTTTAAATTTTTTCAAAATTTTGGGTAAATTTAGTATTTTTTTATAAATTAAAATTAAAATTTTTTTACTTCATTTTACCAATGTCATGAGGTTCAATATGTGACGAAAACACAATCTCAGAATGGCCTGGATAAGTCAAAGTGTTTTAAAGTTATCACTACTTAAAGTGACACTGGTCAGATTTGCAAAAAATGGCCTTGTCCTTAAAGGGGTTGTCCAGGTTCAGAGCTGAACCTGGACAGCCCTCCATTTTCACCCAGGCAGCCCCCCTGACATGAGCATCAGAGCAGTTCATGCTCCGATGCTCTCCTTTGCCCTGCGCTAAATTGCACAGGGCAAAGGCATTTTTCTGAGTTCCGGTGACGTACCGGGGCTCTCTATGGGGCTGACAGGAACCCCGGTGACGTCACCGGCACCGATGGACGGGATTTGGCTCTGCCCTAGCCAGTAAAACGGCTAGGGCAGAGCTAAAGCCCGCCCCTCAGAGCCGGTGACGTCACCGAACACACCGCTGGGCGGAAGTTACCGCCCGGCAGTGTGTTATTGGAAACACAAGAGCCCGTGCCCTGCGCGATCTAGCGCAGGGCACTGGAGCGCATCGGAGCATGAGATGCTCCGATGCTAGGCTCAGGAGGGCTGCCGGGGCGAAAATAAGGGTATGTCCGGGTTCAGCTCTGAACCCGGACAACCCCTTTAAGGTGAAATATGGCTGTGTCCTAAAGGGGTTAAACAAGATCTTTTTTTTAATTCATATTGGCAACCATGTTTAAAAATCAATACAAATTTATTCATACCTGCACTGTAATTTTTAAAGTTTTACAAGGTTTCTCTATTGAGAGGAGATTTATTAAAAGTGTCTAAAAGAAAAAAACCTTTGTTGATCATAGCAACCTATCACAGTGCAGTTTACATTTCTTATAGCGCACTTCAAAATTGAAAACTGTATTTTGATTGATGTCTATAGACATCAAAGACAAAAGACAATTTATCTTTTAGACCCTTTTTATAAAATCCCACTTTTTTTTTTTTACTTCCATTGTATGACAGTTTACTGAAGTTGAACATAGTAAGGAAAGAGACACGAAAGCACCTCAATTGAGAGTGTCGAGTGCAAATGCAACCACCTTCTCACTGAACTATATGCAGAGTTATTATGGTGGCTGTGAATTGAGGACTGGAGGTATGCTATTTTGGATTTGCCTTTGGATATGTGAAAAAGATACTTAAAGCGGAATTTGCATCTGCCAGCGGTGGCTGAGGTTGAAGAAACAGTGTAGTTTGCTGTGCCATGCCATTTCCGTAGCTGAAATGGCATGGCAGTGAATGAAACCTACACAGACAGCGTAAAACAGCAAGCTATGCTATTTCCATAGCTCCTAAGCTATGGAAACAGCATTACTCACTGACTTGTGAATACCCTTTAAAATGAGATTAGCCCTTTAAGACTTGAGAATGAATACAATGCTATTAGAACACAAACATGTTTTTCTAGATATCTGAACAAAATCTGGTCAGGTTATATGCTTCAGGCTTTGCAGCAAAACTGCTACATTATGTCTAGCATCCAGTTATATTGATTTTAATTAAACCAAAACAGGAGAAGAAATGATGTCCTGAGAAGTTGTTACTAGGGAGCTACAATTCATAGCATCCTTGTTTTTCAACAAAACCTTGTAATCTTATAGACAGTGAATTAGGGTGAAAGTGCCAGTATGTCCATCACATACGTTACTGCAAAAATAAACACTTAACCACTGATACCATTATACACTCTACAGACTTAGGCCACATGCACACGACTGTATTTTTTTGCGGTCTGCAAAAAGGGGTTCCGTTGTTCCGTGATCCGTGTCTGATTTTGTTTCCGCGTGTCTTGCTTTATTTTTGGAGGATCTCCAAACATGAAGGAAAGTTAAAAAAAATCTAAGTTTAGTTTGCCATGCAAATGATAGGAAAGAAACGGATGAGTTTCAATGGGTCCGTGGAAAACTTGGCTAATGCACCGTTTGTCATCCACGTCCATGATCCGTGTTTCCAGTCTGTGAAAAAAATAGGACCTGTCCTATTTTTTTCGCTGACAACTGTTCGCGGACCCATTCAAGTCAATGGGTCAGTGAAAAAACACAGAGGCACACAAAATTGTCACCCGCGTCCGCATCTGTTTGTTTCCTATCATTTGCATGGTAAACTTGACTTAGATTTTTTTTTACTTTCCTTCATGTCTGGTGATCTTCCCAAAATATAGGAAGACACACGGAAACAAAAACGGACACGGATCACGGAACAACGGAACCCCTTTTTGCGGACCACAAAAAAATACTGTCGTGTGCATGAGGCCTAAAAGGCAAATTGTCACCATGGCTTTGGACTATTTTTTGCAGTACTAAATGTGTAGTACTGCACATAAGTCCAAATATCTATTTTTCTTATATTCTACTGCTCTCCTTTCTCCCCGCTGTCAGCTGTGCTGAAATACACAGTCTGGCCTGGAAGAGTGAGGGAAAGTTTAGGGCGCCTTCACACGTGGCAGATTTTTTGGCAGATAATTCCGCGACTGATAATCAGTTCCATTTATTTCAATAGGGCAGCAAGCATATGGATTTCTGCAAGCCCTATTAAGGTGAATGGAACTGAAATTCAGTTGCGGAGTTTTCTGCCACAAAATCTGCCACGTGTGAAGATGTCCTTATAAGTAGTATCAATGGCACAGGATAGATGAGGATACAGGATGCTCTGTGGTCCAGGAGTATCAAGTTACTTTTCTGAAGGCCAAGCAACTGAGCTACACAAACTGATTGGATTTTAAGGGGTTTTCTGAGATAATAAAAAATATTGGACGAGATCTAATATGATATAAAAAAAAAAAAATGCAGATGACATCAGTGTGCTGTCAGCACTTTTTGTGAATCATACGCAAACCAACAAATATGGTCGTGTGTTAAAGGAAATTCTACAAATAGCCTGGAGAGAAAAAACTCCCTGGCTGTAACACTCTGCAGGGGAGAAGGAGACGCCCACAGAGAAAGACTGTGTCTCCTCCCCTCTACTCCGATGGTCAATATTAGCATACATCAGCATACATTTGCGGAGGGCCATAACGAGGCGCAGGAGCGCTATTTTTTTTAAAAACAGGCAGGGTACAGATATTCATCTCACTTACTACGAACCCATGAAAGGTCCTCTTTAACTAGCTATTCATAAGGACCCAAATAAATCTGAAGCAACTATGAAGAGTGATCCCTGTGTGCTTGTTATTTGTATTGCTGTTTGGATGCTTTTAAATATTTTAAAGGGTATTCCGAGATATTTTTACTGATGAGCTATCCTCAGAATAGGTCATCAGTACCTGATCGTTGGGGGTCTGACAAGCAGGACTGCCGTTGATCAGCTGTTTGAGAAGGTATTGGCCTTCTTTGCTCACCAAGAACAGCATCATCCACCGATCCGATACTGATGACCTATCCTCTGAATAGATACACCAGTGTTGTTATATTATGGGAAATGCAAGTAGTTAGTAAAACAGGCATTTCATTATTCATTCCGTCATAATAGAAGTCTATGGGCTGCAAAACGTATCCGTCCCGTTTCCGTTATGCAGGAAAGGGCTCCCTAGCATAACGGAAACGAGACATATTCTGTTACCACGGACCATAATGAAATTCTATGACGGAATGCATAACGGAATGCAATTAGAGGCATTCCTTATTCATTCCATCATAATAGAAGTCTCTGGGCTGAAAAAGACTGCCCTGCATAATGGAAGCGGGACAGATCCGTTTTGCAGCCCATAGATTTCTATTAGGACGGAATGAATAACGGAATGCCTCTAAAGGCGTTCCGTTATGCATTCCATCATAGAATTGCATTATGGGCCGTCGTAACGGAATCCATAACGCAATTCACCTTTAACCAACAAACGAAGTGTGAACGAATTTTAAAATATTAATTTTGCTAATCTCTATTCACAAACTAATGACTCAGAAAGATCAAATCCAAAGTTCTGTTTTGAATTAGTTCACAATTTAAAGAGGACCTGTCGCTTCTCCTGACATGTCTGTTTTACTAACTAGTTGCATTTCCCATAATATAACAACACTGGTGCATCTATTCAGAGATAGGTCATCAGTATCGGATTGGTGGATGATGCTGTTCTTGGTGAGCAAAGAAGGCCTGTGGTAACAGAATCCATAACGCAATTAACCTATAACTAACAAATGAAGTGTGAACGAATTTCAAAATATGAAATTCGCTCATCTCTATTTGTGAAGACATTTGTACAGCATAGAAAATTCACCAGCCTGTGTGTCATTGTGAGGCGACCACTTTTATATATTGTCTTGTTTTGTTTTGCACACATTATCAGATGTTTTGAAGTTAGTAGAATGAAATATGATCCTGACGTTTTTCTCTATACCGAGTATATAAAGTACAGGAATATTTCAATGTATTGCTGCAGGCTGTATTGAATGTCACATCAGTTTCATTATTCCAGTCATTCTGAAATCCCTATTTGAACTTTAAGTACAATAAACTGCTAGCGGCATGTTTAACAATGGCGAATCCTACCATAAAACACTTGGAAGCCTAGCCATATATATCACAAGTTACAAAAATGTACATAGGAAGCTTATATCTATCTATCTATCTATCTATCTAACTTTGAGAAAATGAGGAAGCAGCACACTGTATATACAGAGGGTGCACGTCCGGCCAGTGTGGACCAGCACCTAGGTCCAATGTACTAGAAGTAGAAAATAGCCAGCAGCACTGCTGGCTATTTTCTACTTCTAGTACATTGGACCTAGGTGCTGGTCCACACTGGCCGGACGTGCACCCTCTGTATATACAGTGTGCTGCTTCCTCATTTTCTCAAAGTTGTCTACTGCACCGGTGGTCGCTTTGCACCTAACATGGCTACACCACTTGAAAACCTTGATCCAGATGTCTTCACCTACAGCAAGGAGGACGAACTGAGGATCCTGCAAGGTACAGAGCGAGACACAACCTTTTTGTTCACACCCACAATACTGGACACTAAGAAGCGTTTTGAGTATGACTCCAAACGTCTCATTAACCTGGAGCTCCATATGTTTACTCTGTGTGAATATCATCAGAACCACAGAATCCCACGTGGGATGAGGTCACAGTTGAGACCGGATTTATTTCCCAACAATGCCGATTTCTGTGCGAGATTCTCCCAAATTTGTAATAAGTTTGCATTTGTCATGATACTGCTCAATATAGAGTTTCTCCAGAAAGAGATTTTGTCTCTACAGGATGCTCTACAGACAACTACAGTGGCATTGAAAGATTTAATACCGGCTGCGGAATTTGATGTATATGTTGCGTCTTGCACACCACATTTTGAGAAATTAAGAGCTGAACTGCAAGATAAAAAACGCCAAAAATGGTCACGCGACATGGAGGATTACACACGTGGATTCATATACGTATGGCAACGTGATCCTAAGAACTCTAGAGGAGGTGATAGGAGACAGATTTATCCCTCTGATAAAAGACACACACGATCCCAATCTCAAAATAAGAGTCAGGAACGTGTAGATGCTAACCAGCAAGCAACATATCCAAATCTTTTTTAGGACTGGGTACGGATCCCATAGAACCAGGAGGGGCGGCAAACGCCACCGGAGATGGCGAGGACAGAAACAAAAACCTCAGACCTCAGCTCCAGAAAATAGTGAACAAAAAGAGGACCCAGTGGTAAATATCTCCTCTACGGTTCTGGATGATGCACAACTATCAGTCTTGAACAAGGGCCTGTCTTTTTGCCCTGTGTCCAAGACTGATTGGTTCAACATTGAGCTGGACTTACATAGATTCTTGCGAAGTATCAAACTTAAGATGTGGTTTGCCACACAAAACCAAACTGTGAGAGGTGAAGGCGATAGACTAACAGAATTGTCTTTACATAATACAGGTCTATATGTTAAAAGTAACTTTAACCCTGTGATTGATCATCCTGCTGTTGATGCCTTTTTTCTAGCCATACGGAGGGACCTCAATGAATTAAAAAGGGTTTCTGAGTATAATGATCTCAGATTTGCTAATATCACCTCTGATGAGATGACTGCGATGTGCTCTCTGGCATCCGACCACAGCCTCACCATCAAGTCCGCGGACAAGGGTGGTGGGGTTGTGGTTATGGACACCAGTGAGTACATCCGGGAGATCTATGGCCAACTTGACGACATGCAGATGTATAAACGGGTCGCACAGGATCCGAAATTTGGTTTGCTAAGGGAGCTAAGAGATATTTTAAATCAAGCCCGTGAGGCGGAGATCATTGATGACAAGTTGTTTTGCTACTTGTATCGGGACAAGCCCTGTACGCCTCTGTTATACACTCTGCCAAAAGTACACAAGGGGGTGTTGCCCCCCCCTGGCCGCCCAATTGTATCCGGGAGGGAGTCCCTTTTGTAAAATGTGGCGATTTTCCTTGATAAAATGTTGCGTCGTTTTGCCATCTCAACTAGATCATTCATCAGAGATACGGGTGATTTTCTGTGTAAGATAAATGATTTTGAGGTCCCTGTCGGCTCAGCTCTTGTGTCATTCGACGTGTGTAGTTTATACACGTCAATTGACCATGAGCTTGGCCTACAGGCTGTTAAGGCATGCCTTAGAAGTTCTGATTATTCTGAAATTTGTCAAGATTTTTTACTCTCATTACTAAGATTTGTTCTGACGAAAAATTATTTTCTTTTTCAGGACGATTTCTTTGTTCAGTTGCGTGGAACCGCGATGGGGTCCAACGTGGCGCCCACTTATGCGAACATCTACATGGCCCACCTTGAGGAGTCGTCGATCTATGGCAGCCACCACTTCAGACATGTTCTGGGGTGGTGGCGCTATATCGACGATATCTTCTTGGTGTGGACGGGTGACACGTTGGACCTCCTTGCGTTCCATGCTTTTCTCAACGAAATCGACCCCACTGTGAAATTCACTATGGTGCAGTCCACGGATAAACTACAGTTCCTGGATACAGAGGTTCGGATCATGGGACGAGGCTTGAGTACAGATTTATTTGTCAAACCCACTGACAAGAATACTCTGTTACGATATGACAGCCATCATCCTCGTTCCATGATCCGGTCTCTACCTTACAGCCAGTTCCTACGAGTACAACGGATAGTTAAGGATAGACAAGTGAGACATACTAGATTTCATGAAATGAGTCAGAAATTTGCCATACGTGGATATCCGAAAAAACTGATCAGAAATACCATTGATAGAGTGGGGAATCAGCCCACTATTACTACTGTTCAGACTGATCACCAATGTCCACGTATTCCCTTCATCTCCCATTTCTCAACTGATAGCCCGCAAATTGCGAGTGTCATTCGGAGACATTGGAGGCTGATTGGGAACAGTTTTCCCCAAGTTGCGGAATTTAAATCACCCCCTCTTTTCTCCTACCGGAGAGGACGGAATTTGGGTGATAGACTGGTAAAGGTGGATGTGGGCAGTGCCAGGATCAATGTGAGGACAATGTGTGGTTCCACCCGCACTGGCTGCTACCCTTGCTATCATTGCATAAATTGCAAACTTATGATCAAAGGAGATACATTTTTTAATCCGGCCACTGGTGGGATGATGAAAATCACTCAATTCTTGACTTGTGACTCATCCTACGTGATCTACCAACTGACCTGCCCGTGTGGGAAGTGGCATGTTGGTGAGACCACGTGGGATGTAAAGACACGATTGAATCAACATCGCTATTCCATTAGGAAAGAAAAGATGGATTTACCGGTGTCCAAACATTTTAAAGAGGCAGGGCACACACAGAATGATCTGAGATTTCGCATTTTGGAGCAGGTAGAATTGGGGAGGCGTGGTGGAGATAGACAGGCTCTCCTTAAAAAGCGCGAGTTATACTGGATTTATACGCTAAAAACGTTAAGACCCAATGGGCTAAACGTGGACTTTAGGGTGGATTAGTGTAGTTTGGCCCTTGCACTGCCCTAATCCTACGTCTTTCTCTTCTCTGCTGGATCCGTATCCCTTGCTGTAGGTTAAATGCACATGTGTGTATTTGTATTTGAATTATTATATTCAATCAAGCATTTATTCTTATGAGAATTGCTAAAGTTTTCTCTTTCTTTGTTTTTAGATTTATTTTGATCTCACTGCCTTGATGGAGGCGCTGTATGATGTGACGTTCATCCTGATTCCGGTTGGCTCCCCAATTTCTATTTACTTTATCCAATTAATATATGTCTGGATCATTGCTATACCATTTGTGCGGAATTTGTTGCATACTGTGCTGGATGCCCCCTCATACAGTTCATATATGGATTTTTCATTCACTTGTCCATGGCACCTGCATTATCATGGTTATCCCCTTTTTTGTCTGAATTGGATGTTTATATCTTATTTATATCTATAGGTATTAATGTTGTCACCTTATGAGAGATCCGTGGCGTTCCGTGGGGATCCCCTTGCGACACAAGTTTTTTCTCCCATTTTTTACGCTGAAATCTCATTACTATGAACTGTCATCCGTATGGTGACACTCTTATTTATTAAGAATTATTTTTTTTTCCATAGCTTAGATTTTGGGTTGATGGGACACTGTGCCCGGCTATCATGCTTTGTCATGTGGATCGCCGAGCGACATTGCCCCAGGACCCAATTTTTCAATAACATCGGGTTCCATGGACTAGTTGCTCCATTCTTATGACCCCGATTACGTGGTGACTGTTGGGCGGCACCCAGTACCGTTCAGACATGCGCACACTGCATTTGAGCCAGTTTCGCCCATCTTAGCTGTGGATGTTAGTTAGCCTCTTGAGGACGGAGGTATCGCGTGATTTGGTATTTTCGCGCATGCGCCAATCGCGTATGGTATTTTCGCGCATGCGCTAATCGCGTATGGGGACGCCAAGGAGCACGATCAACGCCAACATGCAGCTGCCCACTTGACAGTGAGTTTTTTAATTCACCCTATCAGGGTAATCACTGACACTCATTATGATATATTTCATATAAATCACGAGATGTGGAACTAATGTTTTATCTGTTTGATGCACAGTTTTTGCCAAATGATGGCAATCTGATATATGTATTTTTTATAATCACATGTATTGCCCGATCACTGTATATTCACTATATGATGTTCAATTGATGTTAATCTATTTTGGATTGATGCTCTTATTTAAAGTGTGTCTGTAACACATGTGCACTGTGCTTGATAAAGACAGCAACAAGCTGTTGAAACGTCACCTTATTTTGGGTCCAATAAACCTTCATCTTTTGAATTGATTTGGAGTGCTGCTGGCTATTTTCTACTTCTATCTATCTATCTACCTGTGTCTTTCTGTCTAGCTCACTATTACCATCTCTATTTCTTCTTATGTATACGTATATTTGCAATTGTCCATTTTTGTAACAGACAGAAAGTGCTTGAAATTCAGATAATGGGAGTCATTTACAGACCTGAATTTCCTTTGTGGAAGATGGGACCAGTTTTTTAAGAGGAGCATGCCTGTTAATGAATTTGTCACATTTTCTGTTGTCTGTACACTAGAACAGAAATCTACTGAAGACAGTTTTCTGGTGCACATGATTCAGCGGCAGTCTGCCAAACTCCCACACACACCCCACACACTTTTTAGGAAACTTGTGACAGTTTCAAAAAAGCTAAACAACATTTGTTACAACATTTTCAACTTTTCTAAAAAAAATGAAAATAAATAAAACTGGAGTTAGTACATGACCTTTTATATCTGCACATTTTGTGTACTGTGCTGTCATTACATTTCTAGTACCAAGCTATATACACAAACATACTAAACTTGCTTTACTAAGCAGAGAGTTCACATATCTGTGCCCGTTTTTCATAAAAAATAATTGATAAAATGGATTTTAACAAAACATAAAAATATCCCCTCTCCTTGGTTTAAACACGGAACAAAAAGATAAACACTTTTGGTTTTGCTCCTATTTTGCATGAGCTGCACTCAAAGATCTGAAACATTTTCTACTTACACAAAAGACACATTACTCTCAAATATTGTTCACAAATCTGTCTAAATCTGTGTTAGTGAGCGCTTCTCCTTTGCCGAGATAATCCATCCCACCTCACAGGTGTGGCATATCAAGGTGCTGATTAGACAGCATGAATATTGCACAGGTGTGCCTTAGACTGACCACAATAAAAGACCACTCTGAAATGTGTAGTTTGATCACACATCACAATGCCACAGATGTTGCAACGTTTGAGGGAGCGCACAATTGGCATGCTGACTGCAGGAATGTCTACCAGAGCTGTTTCCCTTCCAATTATCATTCAAAAGAGCGTTTCTACAGGGAGGAACAAAAATACCAAACTTCAAAAAAGCTAAATTTAGCCAACTAAGAGAGGCCATAGGCCTAACTAAATGGGATATGGTCCTCACAAATAAAAATACAGCCACAAAATGGGATATCTTTGAAAGCATCCTAAAATCTCATTGTGAGAGGTACATACCGTATGGGAATAAAAGGTTAAGGAACAAAAATAAACCAATGTGGATAAACAGAACTGTAAAGAAAGCAATAAATGACAAAAAGAAAGCATATAAAACACTAAAACAGGAAGGTAGCACGGAAGCACTGAAAAACTATAAGGAAAAAAATAGAACATGTAAAAAACAAATAAAAGCGTCCAAACTAGAGACCGAGAGATTTATTGCCAAAGAGAGTAAAACTAACCCTAAAATATTCTTCAATTATATAAATGTTAAAAAGTATAAATCTGAAGGTGTCGGCCCTTTAAAGAGTAATGAGGGGGGAGTCGCAGAGAGCGACGAGGAGAAAGCAAAGCTGTTAAATATTTTTTTCTCTAATGTATTCACTGAGGAAAATAAACTGCCAGATGACTTGCTGAATGTTGAAATAAATTCCCCATTAAAAGTGTCCTGTCTGACCCAGGAAGAAGTACAACAGCGACTTAAAAAGATTAAAATAGACAAATCGCCAGGACCGGATGGCATACACCCCCGTATCCTAAGGGAATTAAGTAATGTCATAGCCATACCCTTATTTCTGATATATGCAGATTCTATATTGACAGGGAATGTCCCACAGGATTGGCGCATGGCAAATGTGGTGCCAATATTTTAAAAGGGTCCAAAAACAGAGCCTGGAGACTATAGGCCGGTAAGTTTAACATCTGTTGTGGGTAAACTGTTTGAAGGTTTTCTGAGAGATGCTATGTTAGAGCATCTTAACGGAAATAAGCAAATAACGCCATATCAGCATGGCTTTGTGAGGGATTGGTCATGTCAAACAAATTTAATCAGTTTCTATGAGGAGGTAAGTTCTAGACTTGACAGCGGCGAATCAATGGATGTCGTGTATCTGGACTTCTCCAAAGCATTTGACACTGTACCACATAAAAGGTTAGTATATAAAATGAGAATGCTCGGACTGGGAGAAAACATCTGTATGTGCGTAAGTAACTGGCTCAATGATAGAAAACAGAGGGTGGTTATTAATGGTACACACTCAGATTGGGTCACTGTCACTAGTGGAGTAACTCAGGGGTCAGTATTGGGCCCTATTCTCTTAAATATATTTATTAATGATCTTGTAGAAGGCTTGCATAGTAAAATATAAATTTTCGCAGATGACACTAAACTGTGTAAAGTAATTAACACTGAAGAGGACAGTATACTACTACAGAGGGATCTGGATAGATTGGAGGCTTGGGCAGATAAGTGGCAGATGAGGTTTAACACTGACAAATGTAAAGTTATGCACATGGGAAGAAATAATGCAAGTCACCCGTACTTATTAAATGGTAAAACACTCGGTAACACTGACATGGAAAAGGATCTAGGAATTTTAATAAACAGCAAACTAAGCTGCAAAATTCAGTGTCAGGCAGCTGCTGCCAAGGCCAATAAGATAATGGGTTGCATCAAAAGGGGCATAGATGCCCGTGATGAGAACATAGTCTTACCACTTTAAAAATCATTAGTCAGACCACACATGGAGTACTGTGTACAGTTCTGGGCTCCAGTGAACAAAGCAGACATGGCAGAGCTAGAGAGGGTCCAGAGGAGGGCAACTAAAGTAATAACTAGAATGGGGCAACTACAGTACCCTGAAAGATTATCAAAATTAGGGTTATTCACTTTAGAAAAAAGACGACTGAGGGGAGATCTAATTAATATGTATAAATATATCAGGGGTCAGTACAGAGATCTATCCCATCATCTACTCATTCCCAGGAATGTGACGAGGGGACATCCTCTGCGTCTGGAGGAAAGAAGGTTTGTACACAAACATAGAAGAGGATTCTTTATGGTAAGAGCAGTGAGACTATGGAACTCTCTGCCTGAGGAGGTGGTGATGGTGAGTACAATAAAGGAATTCAAGAGGGGCCTGGATGTATTTCTGGAGTGTAATAATATTACAGGCTATAGCTACTAGAGAGGGGTCGTTGATCCAGGGAGTTATTCTGATTGCCTGATTGGAGTCGGAAAGGAATTTTGTATTCCCCTAAAGTGAGGAAAATTGGCTTCTGCCTCACAGGTTTTTTTGCCTTCCTCTGGATCAACTTGCAGGATGACAGGCCGAACTGGATGGACAAATGTCTTTTTCCGGCCTTATGTACTATGTTACTATGTTACTATGTTAATGAACATTCATTTCTTTAACATAAGCCGTCTCCAAAGGTGTTTCAGAGAATATGGCAGTACATACAACCGGCCTCACAACCGCAGACCACGTGTAACCACACCAGCCAAGGACCTCCACATCCAGAATGTTCACCTCTATGATAATCTGAGAACAGTGACACCGGACATCTGAAGCAGCAATCAGAAAAAAAAAAAGTTATGGCTGTCAGAAAAGGATGATTGACCTGCAGAATAATGATGTTATGTCATTTTTAATGCACAGTGAACACTGTGATGTGAAAACCCCAAAATCCTTGGCGGATTAGCGTTTGTTTTTATTTAACCCCACAAATATATTTTTTCCCCCATTTTCCAGTAACAGACACAGCAAATTGAATGCCTATATTAATGGGAAATTATAAAAGTTATAGCTATAGGAATGTTGGGAGGAAAAAACTAAAATGCAAAACCAAAAATAAGCCCCATACTATGTGCTCTGAAAATAAATTCAAACTATGAAGAACTTACTGATGAACTATGAAGAATGGACTGAGAATATATATAAAAATGTACATATTCAAATTGTAAATGGCTCTGTTCTGTCAAATGAAAACTACTGTAAGACCAGAAATTATTTTTTTAACGCTGTACACATGAATCCCTTTAAAAAAATGATTTCATATTCCAAGTGTAAAACTATACAAATATATACTATGAACTGGATGCTATTTTGCTTTTAAAATGTATTAGGGTTAAAGGGAACCTGTCATGTGGATATTTGATTATAATCTAACTAATTATATACAATCATTAACTACTAAAAAGTACCTTAGATGTATTCACTTACTGGTGTGACAGATGGTTACCTCATAATATACACACAAAGATGCCGCATGCTAATGAGCTGATTCGAGTCCGGCGTGATGTCATTGAGTCCAGCGTATATTTAATTCAGAGCTATAGCCACTCCCCTGCCCACCTGCCGCTGATTCCTATGGAAACAAACTGTCATTCAGCAGCAGGTGGGCGGGGAGAGTCAGGAGCTCATGAATATTCATGACTCATCATTATCAGCTGGAGCTTTTCAATACAAGATGTTGGCAGATTGACTGGGTCAATTAAAGAAAGTGACCCAGCATTTTGCTAAGCGAATCAGTCCCTTATTTATGTTGCCCTTAGTTAGGACACCATAAAACTGGTGACAGGTTCCCTTTAAGTCCAGACGAGCTAAACATGGTGGCTAGAACAAACATGGCCGCGTGATTATTGCCATAGGGGACAGGAGCCTGAAAACTAGTAGCTGCCATATATTATGTTGGCCAAACGAGGGATGTTGCTGGTATGGGGTGTGGCTGGTTAGGTATGTGGCACAATATGCAAATTATTGCTGTTATGACCTGCAATATCCTGAAAATGCCCTTTTTATATGAGAATTACATAAAGGGGCCTCTTAGGGCCAATAGTTGACCACTATATACATTTTACCTAATAATTAAAAATATATTTACTGTTAATCCTTGCATCATGAAACTACATATAAAGAGTACCTCGAGGCACAGCAGGAGGATTAAACAAACTGATAAAAGAGGAGAAAAGAACAGTCATGGGGCATTCCTGGAGTGACAAAAGAAATTGTTGGATGAGTGCACACATACTGGTGTCTTTTTCGAATCAGCTAGGATTGCCAGCCCACCCCTTCCCCGCCCCCATGCCACGCCCACAATTGTAGACCTGGCATGAGCGGGCAGAGGTTGAAGAATGTGGCTCAACTAGAAGCTCCTGAAATACACCTAATTTTAGGTGTATTTCAGCTTAATAAATGACCCCCAAAAAGTCTAAGTTTCAGTAAAAAACTAAAAAGCAAACCTGTTTATTTAATCTCCGGAAGTCCCATCTTACGCTACTTTCATTTCAGTGTTTTAACATTCCAGTTTTAAGATCTGGCAGAAGATCTCAAAACTGGGCCAAAATGGTTCTTTTTAGAGCCAATATATTCTGAATGGGGTATGCTCTGTTCAGGATGCATCAGTGTGCATCCCGTTCTGGAAGCATTCCATTTTGTGACCGGACACAAAACTGCTGCGAGCTGCAGTTTTGTATCTGGTCACTGAAATGGACCTATCACTAAAAACAATGTAAGTCAACGGTGCTGGATACAACACGGAAAGGATATTATCCTGATGTGTTAAATCAAACAGAACCGTTTTGGTACGGTTTTGAGATCCTTTGCCAATGCGCAGATGTTAAAGTAGTCTTAGACATATGACATATCAACAGCAATTACTATGTCAATACAAATACATCTACGTTATACATGTTATAGCTACAGCCGAAAACCATAATAATTATGTTAGCAATCTCATTCTGCTTCTTTGAACATTATATTTACCCTCTGTGCATGTTTTCTTTTCTACCTTTACTCATAATAACAATACTAAATCCATACTACTAAAAGTTTCTGTTCTTGTGCATTTATAATAGTAATAGAACAGCTTTATAAATATATTACAGGTACATTTAGTCTGCATCTAATCAATGCAGTGTGGAATTTTTACTGAGAATCCTTTCATTTTATTTTTTTTCTTGTGCATTTATAAATTGTTCTCCAGTTTAGAATCTCTCGCAGGCAAGATTTATCTCAGGAAGAGCACATTGCAAATACAGCCCATTTGTATTCAGCTATTAAAGTTTGAGAGTTGTAAAGAGTTACAGTATAATTTATTGTAGAGTGACAAAGACTAGAAGAGGCAATAAGCACTGGGAGTGATTCATTTGTAAGCTTACAATAAGGGAACTATATCTAAGATGCTATTTTCAGCCTATACTGACTTATTGTATTATCAATAATGAATGCTGAAATATAGGTATCAGTTATTTGAAGCTGACAATGATCTGTTGTGATCAATGAGAAGGCCGTCCATCATTGCAAACACGTAATACATGGTGTGCTTTCCACTTAGCTATTTCAGATGAGTAATCAGAGATGATCTGGCATGTAACAGCACTTTATCATCATGAACATATTTGCCTAATAGGAAATATATTAACTGACTCACTTAGGATGTCCTCCAGTCCCTAAGCACCACAGTAGTATATTAGAAGAGCTTGATCCTGTTTGTTTCACCAGTTACATAAAAAGTGTGACCTTGAAATGTCTTCAGAGAAAGATAAATTTTATATCTGCCTCCTCTGACATTTATTACTGTTCCTTATCAGTTAATGATTCCTTTATGATTCCTTTATGCCTGTTCTGCATTGTCTAAAAATTAAACATGTGCTGTGATTGACTAGCTAACGAAAGCAGTTAGTCTTTATATTGCTTATGGATCACTTGGGTACAATAAGGCATGAAACTAAAGACCCCATGTGTTCTTCCTCAGATGCCCTGAATTTTCTATAAATAACATAGTGCAGCTGGGCAACTACATCCATACACAATTAAGGAATTGTGTGCTAAGCAAAAGCAATTTAGGATAAACATATTTCTGGAAAAAAAATATTACCAGAAATATTGTTTACAGCTAAATTCTCCATCGTAAATAAAACACAAGCAATGCAGAAATGAAAAGTTGTTGTTTGTTATTTGAGGAATTACATTTTTTCTCTTGCCATTGTTAAAGCTTGTGAACCAAATTTTGGAATAATTAGCACGTCTACTTCCATTGACAAGATGTGCTCACATTACTCCAGTGGCTTACAAAGCCACTTATTCTTTTCTAGTACTAAAGTTGTCTGTAGGAAATATGAGCAGTTTATGCACTGCCTTGCTGTTTGCGCACCTTATGAACAGTACCATTTATATTTTACTTCAAGTTCTTGGTTTGTTGCATCATTACTTGTAATGTTTTTTTTTTTGTTGTTTTTTTTTCTGGTTATGGAAATTTCAGTTTAGCTGTGTTAAATACAATAACAACACAAATCTCCCTCCAGTCCTGATAATTGCCATTATGTACTATGGAGTCCAGGCTATTGACCTCACAGATGATTACCTAGACTGCACACATTTTAGAAAAGCTTCCACGGTGATAATCAATACAGTCTATTGAGCGTATTAATCTCTGCATAAAGAATTGGCAGCTGTCCCGATAAGGGGGTCGGGTTGACTGTTAAGGGCGGTGATGGGATCATTGCATGGTTTGTGCAAATATATTCCAAAAAGGGAAGTTTATGACAGCTTCCCTGTCATTTCTGTGTTTTCATGGGGCTCTTTGTAGACAGGACTTAAATGTCTTAGGACATGTTGGCAAATGTGAACACAAATGTTCCCAGTCAAGGATGGAAAACTGATATTATGCTCAATAGACTAAATGGCAGTTCACTGAGTCAAACATTTATTATAAGGATATTCCTCGTAATAATAAGACATTGAAAATAGATCCATAGCTCTTGAACTTTTCCACATTTTTATATGTTACATCTACAAACTTAAATGTATTTTATTGGGATTGTATCTGATAGACTAACACAAAGTAGCACATGCGTGTGAAGTGAAAAGAAAATGATAAAAGGTTTTCAAATTTTTTTATAAAAAAAAAATCTTGAAAGTGTGGCGTGCATTGATATTCAGCTCCCTGAGTCAATAATTTATAGGGCGACCTTTCACTGCAATTACAGCTGCAAATCTTTTGTGGTATGTTTAGGGTTGTTGTCCTGCTGGAAGGTAGACCACCTCCCCAGTCTGAAGTCTTTTGCAGCATCTACCAGGATTTCCTCTGGGATTGCCTTGTATTTAGTTCCATCCATCTTCCCATCACTTCTGACCAGCTTTCCTGTCCCTGCTGAAGAAAAGCATCCTCACAGCATGATGCTGCCACTAGAGATGAGTGAATCAAAGTTGATGAGGTGGAATTTTATCTGAATTTCAGGAAAAATTAGATTTGCACCGAATCCGAATTTTCTTGTGCTTTGTGGTAACGAATCACATTTTTATCTAAAATGGCTGCTACATATGTTTGGACATGGAGCAAGGAACTCTGGGAACAAGAGTTCACCCACAATGCCATACATGAGGCCAATCAGCAGCCAGCCAGCCCTATGATGACACAGTCCTATAAATAGCCTCAGCTATCTTGGATTCAGCCATTTTCCAGTGTACTTAGTGCAGAGAGAGACATCAACAGGCGCTAGAGACAGTGGTAAAAAAGACTTTGAAAATTTTATTTTGCTGTATAGAAGTTCAGGAAAAGGATAGGGAGTAGAGTTTAGCGGACACCTGGATATGGCTGGGTGAGGTATACATGTCTATTCTGCACAAGGTACGGACAAGTCCTGTGGGATTCCCTGCCTGGCTCATTTTAATGAATGTGAGCTTGTCCACATTGGCTGTGGACAGGCGGCTATGCTTCTCTTTGATAACTGCCTCCTGCCGTGCTGAACAAATGTTTAGACAATACACTGGCTGAAGTGGCTAAGGTGTAAAGGGCAAGCTCAGGACATGTGCCTAATTCGTAGACCCAGAAGTTGAAGGGGGCAGACCCATCAGTCAGTGCGTGTAAGAATGTGCACACATACTGCTCCACCATGTCTCACGTCCCCATGATGTCCACGATCCAATTGAATATCTTCTCTATCAACTTTCGATGTTCTTTTATGCGCCTACCATGGTGATCACAGGTAACAGGGAATCAGGGTTCCATGCCAGAGAGGGAGCGTGAGAAAGGGATACCATATCCAAGGGAGGTCAATGTCTGACTTGTGATCGAGTGCAAATGTGGGACAAGTTATTGAAGCAGAAGCATCAAAGTAAAGGAGGGGGCGCGCTGCAATTACCCACTCCCAACTCTGGGAGATAGTGAAGATAAATAACAATACTTGACTCTTAAGATGCCATGTTATTGGAATGATTAATAAAAAATTACAGGGAATGTCATAGGGGTATTTTGGATTTGGAAACGTTAGCCAGGAAAGGCCCTACTGACGCTTTGTTGACTCTAGATAACTTCTGCCTGATCGCGCATCCCCGTGACCTCCACGATCCAATTGGATATCTTCTCTATCAACTTTCAATGTTATTTTATGCGCCTACCATGGTGATCACGCATAATGGTGAATCAGGGTTCCATGATGGAGAGGGATGGTGAGAAAGGGATACCACATCCAAGTGAGGTCAATGGCTGAAATGTGATTGAGCGGAAATGTGGGACAAGTTATTGGAGCAGAAGCATCCAAGTAAAGGAGGGGGTGCGTGGCAATTACCCACTCCCGACTCAGGGAGGTAGTGAAGATAAATAGCAATAAAGGACTCTTAAGATGCCCGGTTATTGGATGATTAATAAAAAATTACAGGGAATGTCATAGGGGTATTTTGGATTTGGAAACGTTAGCCAGGAAAGGCCCTACTGACGCTTTGTTGACTCTAGATAACTTCTGCCTGATCGCACATCCCCGTGACCTCCACGATCCAATTGGATATCTTCTCTATCAACTTTCAATGTTATTTTATGCGCCTACCATGGTGATCACGCATAATGGTTAATCAGGGTTCCATGATGGAGAGGGATGGTGAGAAAGGGATACCACATCCAAGTGAGGTCAATGGCTGAAATGTGATTGAGCGGAAATGTGGGACAAGTTATTGGAGCAGAAGCATCCAAGTAAAGGAGGGGGTGCGTGGCAATTACCCACTCCCAACTCAGGGAGGTAGTGAAGATAAATAGCAATAAAGGACTCTTAAGATGCCCGGTTATTGGATGATTAATAAAAAATTACAGGGAATGTCATAGGGGTATTTTGGATTTGGAAACGTTAGCCAGGAAAGGCCCTACTGACGCTTTGTTGACTCTAGATAACTTCTGCCTGATCGCACATCCCCGTGACCTCCACGATCCAATTGGATATCTTCTCTATCAACTTTCAATGTTATTTTATGCGCCTACCATGGTGATCACGCATAATGGTGAATCAGGGTTCCATGATGGAGAGGGATGGTGAGAAAGGGATACCACATCCAAGTGAGGTCAATGGCTGAAATGTGATTGAGCGGAAATGTGGGACAAGTTATTGGAGCAGAAGCATCCAAGTAAAGGAGGGGGTGCGTGGCAATTACCCACTCCCGACTCAGGGAGGTAGTGAAGATAAATAGCAATAAAGGACTCTTAAGATGCCCGGTTATTGCATGATTAATAAAAAATTACAGGGAATGTCATCCATGATCCAATTGGATATCTTCTCTATCAACTTTCGATGTTCTTTTATGCGCCTACCATGGTGATCACGGGTTCCATGCCGGAAAGGGAGCATAAGAAAGGGATTCCACATCCAAGGGAAGTCAATGGCTGAAATGTGATCGAGCGGAAATGTGGGACAAGATGTTAAAGTGGAAGGATTGAATGAAAAGAGGGGGCTCCCGTTAATTAAAGACCAATTTTAGAAATTTAAGTCCCTTTTACCAACGCAGAGCAGGGTTTTTTCATCGGCAAAAATTGGTTAATGTCACCCACCAATGGAACAGACGATTTTGAAAAATTTCAGTCCCTCTCAACTATGCAGAGCACCTGTTTATTCACGGCAAATCGGGGTTCATGTCACCCACCAATTGAACAGACAATTTTTTTCCACCTCTGGGGCAGGGCTATGTGGATGGCCCACGGAAACCCTGCCAGCAGAGTCATCAAAAAGCATAAGAGACTGCTGCATGCCTTGGGGCTCAGACTGCTTGGCTGATTTGCAGGGGGCTGTGTTGAAAGACAGATGGGTATGGGCTGTAGGTGCCAACTCTGATCTTTCAGCCGTGGACTGGGTGGGAGACAATGTTAATGAACTGGAGGCACTGTCAGCCACCCAATCTACTATCATCTGTACTTGTTCTGGCCTCGCCATTCGTACGGTCCTAAATGCAGTGTAGGCCGCAAATGTACTTTCTAGCACAAAAGATGAGCATTTGTCACCGAACAATGTAACAGACGAATTAGTGAAATGTATTTCCTTGTCCACTAGGTAGAGCAGGGATATAGCACAGCCAAAAATGGGTGAGTTTTACCCGACAATGTAACAGACGAATTAGTTAAATGTATTTCCCTGTCCACAATGAAGAGCAGGGGTATATCATGGCCAAAAATTGGTGAATGTCACCTGACAATGTAACAGACAAATTATTGAAATATATTTTCCTGTCTACTAGGTAGAGCAGGGGTATATCAAAGCCAAAAATTTGGGATATGTCACCCAACAATGTATCAGACAAATTAGGGAAATGACTTAAAAAAAACATAAAATACGTAAAAAAAGAAAAATAATAATAATAATCTTGATCTAAGAGGTGGAGGTGCATATGCAGTAGGAAGTTTGAGGAGGCGGTGGACGTAACGGTGTAGGTGGAAGCGGCAGTGGAGGAGGAGGAGGTAGCCAACACAGGATTTTGGTTTTATTTTATTTTTTGGGGAAATATAAAAAATAAAACAATAAGAAAGTGCGCTGGATTTTAACAATGGCAATGTGAGGCCGGTATACTTGTCTATTCTGCACAAGGTACGGACAAGTCCTGTGGGATCCATTCCTGGTACATTTTAATGAACGTGAGCTTGTACACATTTGTGCTTGTCTGTGATAACGACCCCTGCCGTGCTAAACAGACGTTCAGACAATACACTGGCTGCAGGGCAGGCAAGCACCACCAAGGTGTAAAGGGAAAGCTTAGGCCATGTTCCCAATTTGGAGACGCAGAATTTGAAGGGGCAGACCTATCAGTCAGTACGTGTAGGCGTCTATACACATACTGCTCCACCATGTTGCTGAAATGCTGCCTCCTGCTAAGATATTCCATATCAGCTGGTGGTGCTGGTTGTTGTGGCATGTTGACAAAGCTTTTCCACATTTCGGCCATGCTAACCCTGCCTTCTGAGGTGCTAGCGGTGCCCCAGCTGCGTTGGCAACCTCTTCCTCCTCTGCATTTGCTTTGTGCTTCCACTGTGACCCCACTGTCAGATGGGAATGCCGCCAGCGCGTCTACCAGCGTGCGCTTGTATTCGCGCATCTTGCGATCACGCTCCAGTGACGGAATTAAGGACGGTTAGAATGTGTCCAACTTGGCGGTCGTTGGAGAGACACTGCAGCATGTAATCGCTCATGTGTGCCAGGCTGCCCAGAGGCAACGAAAAAGATATCCTCTGTGGGAGGTGTATCGCCTGTGTCCTCTGTATCCCCCCAGCCACGCACCAGTGATGCCCATGAGCCAGTTTGGGTGCCACCCTGCTGTAAACATGGTTCCTCCTCCTCCATCTACTCCTCCTTATCCTCCTTATCCTCCACCTCGTCATCCTCCAGAACTGTGCCCTGGCTTTACAATTGTGTACCTGGTGTATGTTGGTGCAGGAACCCACCCTCGGAGCCACTTGTAAATGACTGGCCTGAAACCCTTTTAAATGATGGCCAGCATGTGCAAGGTGGAGTCACATATGAGTCACATATGAGGCGGTGAGCGGGAAGGCCGAAGTTACGCTGCAGCGGTGACAGGCGAGCGGCAGCAGGGTGAGAATGCCAAAAGCACACACAGATGGCCTGCACTTTCTGCAGCAGCTCTGACATATTGGGGTAATTTTTCAGGAACCTCTGCACCACCAAATTCAGCACATGCGCCAGTCAAGGGATGTGCGTCAAACCGGCTAAGCCCAGAACTGCTACGAGATTTCACCCATTATTGCTCACCACCAGGTCGGGCTTGAGGCTCACTGGCACTAATCACTCATCCCATTGCCCGTCCACTGCTCCTGCGCGGGTGTCCCACAAACAGATACGTTCAAAAAATGCCTGCTGTCGCTTGCCCCTGGTTGTGCTAAAGTTGGTGGTGAAGGTGTTACGCTGACCGGATGAGGAGGTGGTAGAGAATGAGTAAGCGAAGTAGGAGGAGAAAGCAACAGGAGGCAAACTGAAGTGCCCTGCAATCCTCGGTAGTGGAAGGACATGCGCCAAACTGCTTTCCGCCTCAGGCCCAGTAGCCACTACATTTACCCAGTTGGTGGTCCTCCCATGTACTCATCCTGAAACATAAGTGTTGGGCATCGGTGCATCTCTTCCCCTTCTGGGGCAGGGCTTTGTGGATGGCCCTGGGAAACCCTGCTAGCAGAGTCATCAAAAAGCAGAAGAGACTGCTGCATGACTTGGGGCTCAGACTGCTTGGCTGATTTGCAAGGGGGTGAGGTGAAAGACTGATGGCCATGGGCTGCAGGTGCCAACTCTGATCTTTCAGCAGGGGACTGGGTGGGAGACAATGTGAAGTAACTGGAGGCACTGTCAGCCACCCAATCTACTATCGCCTGTACTTGTTCTGGCCTCACCATTCGTAGAGCCACATTCGGCCCTACCAAATAACGCTGAAGGTTCTGTTGGCTACTCGCACCTGAGGAATGTGTTTCACTTGTGCGTGTAGCTGGCACAGATTAAACCAGACTATAACTGCAGTATTTAAACCTTGAATTGGACTGTCACAAATGCAGTAAAGGCTGCAAATGTAGTATCTTGCACAAAATGGGTGTTTTTTCCAATGCCAGAATATAACAGCAGTATTTAATGCTTGTATTGGACTGTCACAAATGCAGAAAAGGCTGCAAATGTAGTGTCTTGCACAAAATGGGTGTTTTTTTAATACCAGAATATAACAGCAGTATTTAACGCTTGTAATGGATTGTCACAAATGCACCAAAGGCCACAAAGTTACTTTATGGAAAAAAATATATGTTTTTTTCACCCACAATGAAACAGATGGATTTAACAGATTTTCTTTCACTATCACAAATGCAGTGCAGGGCACAATTGTACTTTTTAACCAAAAAAATAATATTATTTGTCCCTAAAGAATCTAACAGATGTATTTACGTGGATTGTACTTTACAGAATTTTTTTTTAATATGTCACCCCCTTGATCCCTGAACTCAGACGGACTCCCTATATTATTTTCCCTTCCCCTGGCACATATAAAGAGCAGGTGCACTTAAAAAATGGGTATATGTTGCCCACTGAACTAAAAGAACTGGGTCAAATTATTGTCCCTGGCATATATGCAGTGCTGGTGCACTGAACTTGCACAAAATTTCCACTGCGCCCACCTAACAGATGGATAAAACTTATTTTTCTGTGTCACTGGGCTCAGGGCAGGGTTCAAAAATATTGCACTGCACCCACTAAACAAAGTAGATCGCAGAGTTAATAAAAACAAGTTGTGATGTGATATCAGATAGATTATTTCCTATTCTATCCCTCACAGCAGCAGCATCCTATCGCTACACTAGTAAGAGCAGAGTGACGTGTGGCGCTACGTGACTCCAGCTTATTTAGAGGCTGGGTCGCATGCTGCACTGGCCAATCACAGCCATGCCATTAGTAGGCATGGCTGTGATAGCTTCTAACGGCACACAAGTTAAACGCTTGTTGATTGGCTGCTCTGCAGCCTTTCAAAAAGCGCCATTAAAACACTGAACACCGAACTGAAGCCCGAACCTTTACAGTTCAAGTTCACTCAACCCTACTAGAAAGCATTTAGACGCGGGCTACCAGATTATTAAATGAAAGAATAAAAAAAATTAGGCTTGTACAGCTTAGAAAAAACAACACCATAGAAGTAATCTTGTTTATATGTGTACATAGATGTGCAATCAATACAAGCGATTGGCAAACTATTTATTCATTCCAAGGACTTTACAAAGGACCATGGGGCATTTATTACTTGTGGAAAAAATTTGATTTAGATACCAATATAAGAAAGGATTCTTTACACTAAGAGCAGCAAAACTGTGGAATGCCCTGCCCCAAGATGTAGTGTTGTCCTAATCATAGCTAGTCAGATACACAGATATGTTAATAAGGAATAAAAAACTATCACAGAGAGATGAATTAATGATATCTTAATTACACATGGCTAGAAAATTGTATCCAAATTATATCTATGCAGGGAAAGATTTTGGGACAGTAGTGTAAGCTTGTTTTTTTTGCATGTGTCTACAGTCCCTACCATGCAGATACAGTACCTGACATAGAACCTTGGCTGTCTATTTTTGCTACCTTGATGTGGTTATTCAAAGCAAAGCATGTAATCTTAGATTAGATATAAGTGACTAGAATCAGAGATTAGTGAATTGATTTTCAAAAAATCAAATGAATCTTGAATTTCCCCAAAAAATTGTATATCAGTCAAATAAAAATCCCTTGTGGTTTGATTTCAATTAATTCCTTAAAATGTTAGCCACCATTTTACTGGTCAAAAGGCAGACAAGAATGCATCTAGCACCAAAAAGGGATAATTTGTTAACCGTGTTTAAATAAAAAAAAAAAAAATCCAACAGTGAAGTGTGTTTTTAAAGAGGCTGCTTGTTACCACCGGCTACCATGTATTGACCCATAGCCATATATGTCACTGTCACTTAGGCATTACTAATGTGTATTTCATTAAAGAGCTTGATAGGGGTTGGATAGGGTCCTAGCAGACCCCACAGTGCCATACATGACATTTTGGGGCTATCAGAGCACTTTTGATTCTGGTCAAGTTTCTTAGTATCCAAATCAAATCTGAAAAACAGATTTGTTAGAATAGAACACAAAATGAATTAAAAAAAATATGCTTAGCTCTAGCTAGCATGGTACTGGATATATTACATAGTTTAAGTAACATAGTTTATAAGGCTGTGAATTGACAAAGATCTAAGAAAAAAATTGCATTATTAAATTTACATCCCTTGTTCTTCTTGAAATATTAACCATACTCAGTTACTACTGCTCAGATCAATCACTTCTCCATCAAATGAGCATGCATCAGGTTAACTTGACCTACCTTTTGCCCCACCTTTATTTCAACCTTACAGTGCCTAATGCCACAACACAATGTTCAATTCAAGTCATCATACCGTGGCAATATTAAATACTGTATAGCAGCATTTATATGACATACAGTGGCCCCAAAAATAATGTTTCTATGTCAACATAGAAGAGGGTTCTTTACTGTAAGACCAGTAACCCTATTGAACTCTCTGCCAGAGGAGGTTGTGCTGGTGAATTCACTAAAAGAGTTCAAGAGGGGACTGGATGTATTTCTAGAGTGTAATAATATTTCATGTTAATTCCCAACCCGGGTCCAGATTATTCTTCTGCCTGTCTAGAGATCCCTGCTGCAGCATTAGCTCTTCCCTATTGCTTCTTCCACACTTAAAATTATGACACAACTAAAGAAAAATAAGTCCTCTAACAAACTATAGACAGAGCTTCAGTAAAAGACAAGTATTTGTTGTTTTTTTGTTAAATTGTGCAAGTTTCTTGCTGCAGTTCTGTTACAGGTGGAAAAACAACACTACTTGGTGCTACAATGAGAACCTCAAAGGAACTTTAGGGGCCTCTATGAAAGTAAGTTAGTACAGTATGTAGGGCACACTGACACAGGGGAGGAGGCAAGTGTTAGACACATTGGTGCATTATAGCATACTTGACCTCGATGTGACTAGGTTAATTTTCTGTGTTGTTTACTTTGTTACCTTACTTAGAAACCTGGCAGGAGGCAATTTTGCCCCTCAATATCATTGCATTAGATTATTTTCATGCTGTAACATTTTTTTTATATAATGTACAATTTTTCTACATGTAACAGTTTTTTTGTGTATTTTGCACACTATTGTATCCATTTTGGTTTACTAAAGACATTTGCTATAAAAAAAAAAGTTATAGCTAGTGATGAGAGAAAGTGGACCTCGATCCGGATTATTGGATAAATTTGATTATCTGCAAATCTCCTTATGCTTCGCGATAGCGAATCGATTTAACCTGAAAAGCCATATTTCTTAAAGATCTCAGCCAAAATCTCATGCAAGGTGACGTATGACGTCACCACATTGGCCGACGTGATGGTGTCATCTCGGGCCGCACGAGATATCGTGCCAGACCTTCAAGCAAGATGGCGGCGGCAGGCCCGTCACAAGCAAATGGATCAGTTAAGTATTATTATTATTTTTGTTTTATTTTACACTGTATTATTCCTATCAGAAGCCGCAAACAGCTATGAACATGGCTTCTGAGCGGTACAAAGACGTAGAGCGGCGTAATAACTGCTCCCTGTCATTGCAACTCATTTGTAACTTACAAAAGAATGTGACAACGTAACTTGTCACAAACAGATTTTTTTTTTTTTATTTGGCAAATTTTACTAAAAATCTTTACGTATAGCTCATCTCTAGTTATAGCTATTTAATTTCTACAGATGGGGGTTGGGAACAATTTTTTTCCTCTAAGGTGGGGAAAATTTGCTTTTACCTCAGAGGTTTTTTTCTTGCCTTCCTTTGGATCAATTTAGCAAAATATATTACTATGGTAATGTATTTTCTGTGCGGCTATACTCTTGCATCTAAAATCCTGACAGCTTTAATTTTTTTATGAAATGCACTCTTACAATTTTTAACAGATCCTGTCATTTAGCAATTTATGAATGGTGAAAAGTGGCAGTTTTACTATATTTAAAATAGTGTTCTAACTCTAATTTTGATAATAGATCCATTATGATGAAGGATCACAGGTCAAAAAGAAAGTAATAATTAGAATTTTTATTACACTCACACATTTATATTCATTTCGCTTGAAACCCTAATTTGTCAAAAAAAATATACAGTGATTACCATTGTCTAAATTTAAGTGGTCCTGGTGCTCCCAAGAAACAAGGACCACTTTTGTAATGGTCATATCTAAGTAATCCCGAAAATCCAATAAAGCTGAAGTTTAAAAGATGTGCCCTGGTAGGCTGAATGTATACATCAATTATTTGGTGCACTGCACCCTTTTTTTTTTTTTTTTTTTTCAAATTATGCAAACATATGACCAAAAGGGTCTTACTACTTCCATAAACAATAGCACATTGGCAATTAATGAATCTGCTATCAAATGTGTTCCAATGTTTTTTTTAATGAAGTACTAGTAAAAGTACTGGTTAAAAGCTTATATCCACTGCATGTGAAAGTTCAGCGATATATTAGTGTCTCATTCTTACCAGAGGACGGGTGGCAATGTGCAACCATTAAGCCTCAGTAGTAGTAAATATGAGTGACATCTTTTTTATGTATGCACAGCTATTTTTTTGAATAGTGACTTCAAATATTCTTCCACCTCTTTGACGACACAGGGGACCAGTGTTTAGACCCTCACAGAACCCACTTTAATGGCAAATTAGATGGTTAGATTTGGCATATCATAAGCATAGCATATTTTCTGTATGTGTATCTATGCAAAAAGATATCTCCCAGAGAAAGAGAACTACCTTGCCAGTGGCTCCCTATAAGTCAAAGTCTGATTATTATTTTTTTTAACAGGCTTTGAACCAAAAATAGGCAAGTTTAATTTGTATACGCAGAGAGCTGCTTCACTCTCTTTGCCCCTTATCAGTATGGAGTAGGTATCTGATGAAGGTGAAAATTATAATATAGTATATTAATATATAATGCATAATGTACTAAGAGGCATCTCCCAAGGAGACTATGTGTAAAAATGCAGCACATCAGTCACTTAGTTCAGGGATGCCCAACTTGTGGCCCTCCAGCTGTTGCAAAACTACAACTCTCAGCATGCCTGACCAGCCTACAGCTATTAGGGCATTCTGGGAGTTGTAGTTTTGCAACAGCTGGAGGGCCACAGGTTGAGTGTAACGGACCGTTTCAGCAGACAAGGGGTTAAAATCCATTTAGGCGATATGCCCCTTTCTGAGAAACAGGCACAACTACTGCAGAACACCAAACTCCCGAACTGGATACAAAATAGCACTCCAAACTGGAACCTCGCGAATAGCTGCTAGCAGACAAACAGGAAAAGCATACAATCAGCTTACACTCCTGACAATTAGTCTCTAACAGCATACAGGGAATCCCCCCAATAACGAGACAAGGCTCCGTGTTGAGGGTCAAGCAGTGGTCTGACGTGCTGGCACACCCAGCCTGGTTTTTATTACAGTTGTTGCAAATACAGGACAGACACAACACATCCCCACAATGCATCATGGTTTCCTCCTCTCTGTCCCGGAGACAACCGAGAAGTAATCCAATTATCTCTCAGGACAAAGGGAAATCGCCAATACACATGTGGAGACAACAGGACAGACATCACCATTTAAACACACAATGGGACAATGGCACAATGGGACAATGGAACACACCCAGCATTTTCCTCCCCTCTGTCTATCCACCCAACTGTCTCCCAAGCTGACAAGTTACACAAACATATATACGCATGGTTCTTTAAAGTGCTATACCCATATGCATAATATCATACGTACAGGAATTACCGTATATAGTGGCTGGGTTTGCCACAGGGCCATAATCCCGAGGCAAGAGGCTTTTAAACAGGCCTCCCCAAAACCCAGTGGCGAGGTTGGTTTCACCACATTGAGCATCACTGACTTAACTCATTTCATATTCTAAAGGGAGCATAGAATCATTACTTACGGCCACAAGGTAAATCAAAGTGCCATCTTTTTTTAATTAAGTCATCAGACTTAAATCCATAATTTGAATATAGCATATATAGAATGCCAACTTTCTTGCCCCATCAGCCCCCTTACTCATGTGCAATGATGGGAGGTGACTATGCATTTAAATACGCAACAGTACAATTAAAAACTTAAAAACATAGAACCCACAGAGCTGATCATAGAAATACTTTAAAGTTACACACTCCGTTTAACCCTTTCAGTGTGATAGTGTCCATTTTAGTAATCCAAAATGTTTTGCAACAGTCTTTTTTTATTCTCATCCTCCGAAACTGCTACATTAACATATTCCAAAATGACCCATTTAACATCTTTCCATTGATGTCTCATATCTACACAGCGTGAAACATTCTAGTCTAATAATATGGACAGTAGGGAACCATTTCTAAAAGGTAGCTCATTATCTGGGAGATACCTTTTTTTGGAAATTATTTTTCAAACGAGCATTGCCACCAAGTCTCCATTCACAGCTGGTCTCCTTAAAGAGAGCCAGTAACCCCCATAGCTATTTGGAGTCAGGCTGTGATTAGGTTTTATGGTGCTTGGGCAACTCTTGGCTTTGGGATACTTTGATGTAGTCCAATCCTACAATAATAATAAACAATATGATGACTACCAAGCCCTTCCTTAGCACTGATGATTGTTCTAATAATAACACACACACACTTATAAACAATCCCTATGACAGGGATGGCCAACCTGTGGCTCTCCAGCTGTTGCAAAGCTACAACTCCCATCATGCCCAGACAGCCTACAGCTATCAGCCTACAGCAGGGCATGGTGGGAATTGTAGTTTTACAACAGCTGGAGAGCCGCAGGTTGGCCAGCCCTGCCCTATGCAGAAACTTGGCTTCATGAAGATAAAATGTTCTCCTAAATGAATATGAATATTTTAATATTGGTTTAGTTTGGTACTTCACCAAGCAATTCACTTAAATCCTTAGACCAGTATGTCTGTATTTCCAGGCAAGCTTCCCTACTGACTGAATAGTACAAACTAAACCTTTTTTTTTTTTTTTTTTTGTGTAATGACAGTGCAATGTCATATAATTTCTGCTTACTAAGGCAAACATCCTCTTACCACTAAAGGAATTAGATGGTCTATATTAGATTTGCAACAACATTCATTACTTTTTTGAATTAAATCACTTAACAGTTCTAGCAGTGATAAATGTCATGCATTTACAGTGCAAAAATATAATCCCAATTTTATCCAAATGCTTTTATTGAAAACAATAAATTCTTCTATTGTAAGATCAACGAGGGTTGAGATGCCTATATTCTCATAAGCTAAAGTAGACAATCAGTATGATAATTAGAGCATGTTAATTAGTCTCCACAAGCAATGAGAAAATGCAAATGATATACAGCAGGAAATTAACAGCAGTTACTGCTCAATATTGCATGACTTTTCCATTAAGAATAATATGAGAAGTTGTTAAATTATAGAAAATGAGAATAATAAGGATAGAATATTAAAGAAGGTTTGGTTTCTGGTTCAGCTGAAGAGGGAATCATTAGGAAATATTCAATGATGCAAAATCTCCATTGATAGAGAAAGACGTTTAGAAGAATTTCAGAAATCTTCAAGACTTTTGACAAGGATAAACTATTTCAACTCAACGATACTGTAGGACGAAGGAGGAAAACTCTCTTGAGTAAAATAGTAACGCTGGAATGAAAATCAATTGCATAAAAATAAAGATGATAGGATTATGATTTTATTAAAACTAAACTTAAAGACATAGCAAAGTCAAATTTGCTGTAGATGTAGATGAATAAATGTGAGGATTAAAACCAACGTTCAAGTCTGAATTGTATGCCTCAAATTATACTCATGGGTAATACTAGGATTAGATTTTAGCGAATTTCTTAAAATTTGAATAGGTCGAAGCTATCACGCAATTTGATTCGGGGTCCGAATAATTTCGACCCGGATCTCAAGTGCTCCAATTACCTAGACAACTATATTTTTCTTTCTCCCTACAGTTTTTGAAATATTTGGATTAATTGTTTGGTTCATCTGTAATCAGAATCTAAGCTGTAAGACCAAGTCATGAATAGTACAAGGTCAAAACCAGAAGCTACAAAAGCAGACACAAAGGACAGAGACTAGGAATACAGCAAATACAGGCAGGTCTCCGAGCATGAAATCACAAGGTAGAAGTAGCACACTTACCCTTGCCCTGGTGATTAAATGAACCCTAAGGTCTGTTATGTTAACAGTCACAGAGACCAATATTATAAATGGCACATGATGGGTGGAAGACTATGGAACTTACACAGAAGGCCTGTGCAGACAATGGGTCTAGCAAATACAATCGAAAAGAAAATTCACATGGGAATTTTTTCTCATTGCAGTAAATAATTACAAAGGCTGAATATTCCTTGTTTTAAGGCATGCTGACTTATTGTACTGTGAATTTTCCATCAAGGTTCTGTCACAGGCTTGCAGCAATTGGGTATTCAATATAAACACTTCTAGAAACAATTCCTAAAACTGATTGAGGGAAAAAAAACTGTATTAAATTTGTATTTCCTGACACACCACTACTGTACCTCTACATGCCCATTTAACCTAAGGGTAGGTTCATATCTGCATCACGTAAATCTGGTAGTCTGATCTGGCAGAGGAGCAAACTACCAGGGTTACCATATCTGGGCAACACTGGATCGCTGGATAAGTATAATGGGATCCAACGGGTTTCTGGCAGGTTTCCAGCACAAATAGCATCATTCGGCCTGAAAAATAAAGCTGTGTGAAATATCTGCAATATGTCACGACCCTTGGTCATGGTCGTGACTCCTTGGGAGCCGCATGCAGTTGCCCGCGGTTTGGTGTTGTGTCAACCGCAGCTGGGGGCACTTAGTTGTTTGCCTCAAGTGCGGTTGCCGCGGACAACAGGTATGCATGCGGTTGCCCTTGGCAACGTGTGTTTGTGTGCACTTCCCTTGTCTGGTGTGCACGGGGGTTATTGTGTGTATTCCCCTTTAAGTTGCTGTCTTCCCTTCCCTGGTGTGTGAAGGGTTCACTTTCTTCCTAGTGTGTGTGTACACTGGGTGTGTCTGAGTGTGGGTGTGGCTATGTGGGCTTTAAAGCCACAGTTGAGACCTGATGTCTGAGGGGTACTCCAGCCTTGTAGTAAGCTGGAGGCGCCCTCCTGGTCTCTAATACCAACTGCCAGTGGGGGCCACCCTTCTGGTCATAAAATGTTACCTTGTCTGATGTGATGTTTATGTGTATGTGGTTGCTTGTTTATTGCACCTTATGGTTTCCTGGTTTCCCGTGTGATGTATGGTGTGTGCTGTTGTCATTTCTGTTGTTGTGGACAACAGCACTTTTACATGGGTTCCAGGCTGTGTGTCTGTGGCAGGTAGGTGAGGTTGTAGTTTTCACGTACCTGCCACTGCCATAAGTTGTATTGGTTTCCCCTTATTTACAGCTTGGCTATTTTAGGCTCCTGTTCCTCTATGTCCAGGAGGAACAGGTAGTCTACCCAGCTCCTAGCTTAGGGACCTGCGGAGGGTTAGTAGGGACCCGAGGTTCCAGAGCATGAGTCCGCCTACCTTTAAGGTCAGCTCATGCCGCTAGGAGTTAGGGTCAGATTAGGGAGGCTTTAGGAGGTGACCTGCTCCCTGATCCTGTGGTCCTGGCCAAGCAGCGACCAAACATCTACGGGTACTGTACGGCTGAGGGTTTCCCCCATCCCCAGCCGTGACACAATATGGAACTTTGACTGATGCAAGTTTCCAGCAACATCTGTAGCTTGGACAAAGCATTTCATGCAAATGTAGAAGCATAACTAAGGAATTCAAATACATATTGTGGTTTAATCACTCATGTCTATGAGATATTTCAGTTCTGTAACAGTATACAGGACCTTTCTCAATTATTTCATGGCATCATAGCAGAAACTTAAAATGACCCCATAAAACATAACCTTGGTATTCATAAAAAGAAAAAAAATGAAAAATTAACCCCAGAAAAAACCCTACAGTGTCCCTACTTTTGCCCTACCTGAGAGACTTCTGCCACGTTAAGGGCAATCCCACTGTCTTCTTAGCTTTCTCTCTGTTACCCTGATACCACTAGGGTCCAAGAAGGCAGGGGGTCGCTAGATATAAGTTCGAGACCAGTCGTGTCCCAACAGTGATATATACATACAGTATTTTAGTCAGTCAGTGGTGAGTCTATACATAATATTCATAGGACATTGTAGGGAAAAATATATGCATAGTCCAGCATAAAGTCATCAGATGTCTAGACAGCAGTAGGCTTCACATCTATCTAGAAATCAACAGGTAAATTGGCTCCACATGTTTATAGAACAGCATAGATTCAAAGCCATCTAAACATCATCAGTAGAGTTGAGCGGACACCTGGATGTTCGGGTTCGATGGGTTCGGCCGAACTTGAGAAAAAAGTTCGAGTTCGGGACCCGAACTTGACCCCAAACCCCATTGAAGTCAATAGGGACCCAAACTTTTGAGCACTAAAAGGCTGTAGAAATGTCATGAAAAGGGCTAGAGGGCTGCAAAAGGCATCAAAATGTGGTTAAGAGCATGGCAAGTGCTCTGCAAACAAATGTGAATAGGGAAATGACTTTAAATAACATAAAATACATTACAAAAATCAAATAAAAAAATCATGATTTCGGAGGACGAAGTCCATATGGAGTAGAAGGTTAAGGAGGCGGTGGATGTGGCAATGTAGATGGAAGCGGCGGGGGCAGAGGAGTTAGCCTACACTGCTTTTTGGTTTTACATTTATTTTCATTTTTTAAAATTAGGGTACACCCCAAAACATTGGGAAATACAACCTGTTATAACCCCCTCCAGATGTGCTAAACATACGTTCAGACAATACACTGACTGCAGGGCAGGCCAGCACCTCCAAGGTGTAAAGGGCAAGCTCAGGCCATGTGCCAAATTTGGAGACCCAGAAGTTGCAGGGGGCAGAACCATCAGTCAAATCGTGTAGAAGTGTGCAAACATACTGCCCCACCATGTCGCACGTCCCCGTGATGTTCACGATCCATTTGGGTATCTACTATGTCAACTTTAAATGTTCTTTTCGGCGCCTACAATGTTGATCACGGTTAGCGGCGAATCAGGGTTCCACCCCGGAGACGGAGCGTGAGAAAGAGAGACCACATCCAAGGGAAATCAATGGATGAAATTTAAATGTGATCAAGTGAAAATGTGGGAGAAGCTATTAAAATGGAAGAATTGAAGGAAAGGAGGGGGCACGCGGCACTTACCCACTCCCGACTTGGGGTGGTAGAGACAATAAATAACAATACAGGACTGGGGTATTTTGGATTTGGAAACGTTAGCCAGGAGAGGTCCTGCTGCCGCTTTGTTGACTCTAGATAACTTCTGCCTGATCGCACGTCCCTGTGACATTCACAATCCATTTGGATATCTTCTCTATTAACATTCGATGTTCTTTTCTGAGCCTACCATGTTGATCACGGTTATCGGCAAATCAGGGTTCTATGCCGGAGAGGGAGCGTGACAAAGGGAGACCTCATCTAAGGAAGGTCAATGGCTGCAATGGGATGAAGCAGAAATGTGGGACAAGTTATTAAAGCAGAAGGATGGAATGAACGGGCCAAATAAAGACAAATTTTTGAAATTTAAGTCCCCGTCACCTGTGCAAAGCAGAGGTTTTTCATCGCCAGAAATTGGTAAATGTCACCCACCAATGAAACAGATTATTTACCTGTCTACTAGGTATAGCAGTGGTATATCACACCCAACAATTGGTGAATTTCACCTGGAAATGTAACAGACAAATTAGTGATTTTTGTTTACTTGTCTACTAGGTAGAGCAGTGATATATCACACCCGAAAATTTGTAAATTTCAGACCTGTAATTTAGTACGTGTAGGCGTGTGCACACATACTGCTCCACCATGTGGGTGAAATGCTGCCTCCTGCTAAGACGTTCCATATCAGCTGGTGGTGCTGGCTGTTGTGGCGTGCTGAGAAAGCTTTTCCACATTTCGGCTATGCTAACACTGCCTTCTGAGGTGCTGGCGGTGCCCCAGCTGCATTGGCGACCTCTTCCCCCTACTCTGCCTTTGCCTTGTGCTTCCACTGTGCCCTCGCTGTCAGGTGTGAATGCCACCAGCAGCGTTTCTACCAGTGTGGGCTTGTACTCGCGCATCTTACGATCACGCTCCAGTGAGAGAATTAAGGACGGTACGTTGTGTTTGTAACAGGGTTCCAGCATTGTGGGCACCCAGTATTCAGCACAAGTTAGAATGTGGGCAACTCGGCGGTCGTTGCAGCGCAAGTTAGAATATGGGCAACTTGGCGGTCGTTGCGGAGACAATGCAGCATGTAATCGCTCACATGTGCCAGGCTGCCCAAAGGCAACAAAAAGCTGTCCTCTGTGGGAGGTGTATCGCCTGTGTCCTCTGTATCCCCCAGCCACGCACCAGTGATGGCCATGAGCTGGTCTGGGTGCCACCCTGCTGTGAACATAATTCCTCATCCTCCATTTCCTCCTCCTCATCCTCCACCTCGTCATCCTCCAGAACTGTGTCCTGGCTGGACAATTGTGTACCTGGCATTTGTGGGTGCAGGAACCCACCCTCGGAGCCACTTGTGAATGACTGGCTGAAAACCCTACGAAATGATCCCTCCTCCTGTACCACATCCTCTTCAAGGAGGCATAGCAGTGCGATAGTAAAACTGAGAATGGCGTTATCGGCACTGGCCATGTTGGTGGAGTACTCGAAACAGTGCAACAACGAACACAGGTCTCGCATGGAGGCCCAGTCATTGGTGGTGAAGTGGTGCTGTTCCACAGAGCGACTTACTCATGCGTGCTGCAGCTGAAACTCCACTATCGCCTGCTGCTGCTGCTCGCACAGTCTGGCCAGCATGTGCAAGGTGGAGTTCTACCTTGTGGGCAAGTCGCATATGAGGCGGTGAGCAGGAAGGCCGAAGTTACGCTGCAGCACTGACAGGCGAGCAGCAGCAGGGTGAGAACGCCGAAAACGCGCAATAACGGCCTGCACTTTATGCAGCAGCTCTGACATATAGGGGTCATTTTTAAAGAATCTCTGCACCACCAAATTCAGCACATGCGCCAGTCAAGAGATGTGCGTCAAACCGGCTAGTCCCAGAGCTGCTATGGAATTTCACCCATTATCACACACCACCAGGCCGGGCTTGATGCTTACTGGCACCAACCACTCATTGGTCTGTTGTTCAAGGCCCTTCCACATCTCCTGCGTGGTGTGGGGTTTGTCCCCCAAACAGATAAGTTTTAAAACTGCCTGCTGTCGTTTACCCCTGGCTGTGCTGAAGTTGGTGGTCAAGGTGTTACGCTGACCGGATGAGGAGCTGGTAGAGGATGAGGAAGCAGAGTAGGAGGAGGAAGCAACAGGAGGCAAACTGAAGCGCCCTGCAATTCTCGGTGGTGGAAGGACATGTGCCAAACTGCTATCTGCCTCAGGCCAAGCCGCCACTGCATTTACCCAGTGTGCTGTTATGGAGATATAATGTCCCTGACCGTGCTTACTGGTCCACGTATCCGTAGTGAGGTGCACCTTTCCGCAGATGGTGTTGCGCAGTGCACACCTGATTTTTCCTCCACTTGGTTGTGCAGATAAGGGATGGCACGCCTGTAAAAGTAGCGGCACGACATACTGTGGGACAGCCTCCGTCTCTATCATACAGAATTACAGCATTTCAAAGGACAGTAATTTTAAAAAGCTGGCATTTAGGGATAGGGATCGCGGGTGGGTAGGGGGGTACTTCCTCTTCCGCTCCAGTGTTTGGGAGATGGAGAGCTGAACGCTTCCGTGGGACATTGTGGAGACGCTTGGTGACCCAGGTGGTGGTGTTGCTGGCAGATCCTCTGTTTGTGGAATGGCAGGTGGCACTGTCACTCCAGAGGTGGATGAAGAGGCTGAGACAGCATCAGAAGAGGAAGCAGGAGGAGCCAGAGACCTTTCTTGGTTTTTGAGGTGTCTAGGTGTGACCACTGCCTCTTCCTCCAAACTACACAGGTCACTCGCATGACCTTGATTCCATGTGGGGTCAAGGAACTTATTGTCCTCCACATCATCTTTCACCCAGTCTTCACCCCTGCCCTCCTTATTGGTCTGCACACTTTCGAAAGCCACAGCAGTTGTGACCTGTGTGTCGTCATCATCCGAGACGTGCTGCGATGGTCCTCCCATGTACTCATCTCGAAATATAAGTGGTTGGGCATTAGTGCACTCACTCTCTTCCACTTATGGGGCAGGGCTAGGTGGATGGTCCTGGAAAACCCTGCTAGCAGATTCATCAATAAGCAGAAGAGACTGCTGCATGACTTGGGGCCCAGACCGCTTGGCTAAATATCTGTGACATTCAGTCAAATTTTTTCGCTGCTGTGGAAGAGGTGGAAATGGAAGACAGTACACAGGGTGATAGCCAGACCAGCCTCTGTTTGTCTTCTCAGCGTGAATTGGTTGATGATGAGGAGGAGGAGCCAAGTATGTGGCTAGAGAAAAATGACATGGTCATTGGATATCAATTTTCCAGTAGGCCAGTGTACTACAGGCCCCAAAAATTTTGCATTCAGCATACATAAAAGAACAAATAAGTAAGTGGCTGAAGGTAGATTACACGGTCATTGCATATCAATTTTCCAGCAGACCAGTGGACTACAGACCCTAAAAATTATGCATTCAGCATACATAAAATAACAAGTAAGTAAGTGGCTGAAGTTACAGATGTAGTAGAGTTAACACTCATGACTTCTGAGACGTGTTATCTATAGGGTTGGGCAAACCCGAACTGTAAAGTTCAAGTTCGTACCAAACTTTAGGATTTTTGGACCCCCGGACCCAAACCCGAACTTTTCAGTAAAAGTTCGGGTTCAAGTTCAGTGTTCAGAGATTTAAAGGCGCTTTGTGAAAGGCTGTAGAGCAGCCAATCAGCAAGTGTTTTACTCTTGTGCCCTTAGAAGCCATCACAGCCATGCCTACTAATGGCATGACTGTGATTGACCAGTGCAGCATGTGACCCAGCCTCTATATAAGCTGGAGTCACGTAGCACTGCACGTTACTCTGCTCTTATCAGTGTAGGGATAGGATGCTGATGCTGTGAGGGAGATAATAGGAAAGAATCTTTAATCTGAAGTGCTTGTTAACTCAGTGATCTACATAGATTTCGTTTTGTGGGTGCAGTGACACAGAAAAATAACTTTTATCCACCTGTCAGTTAGGAGGGCGGTGGCGGCGGCTGCCATTTTATGAAAGCTCAGGGCACCAGCACAGCATATGTGCATTTGTGACATTCAAATACAAGCTTGAAATACTGCAATAATGATCTGATTTTAAAAAAACGCCCATTTTTGGCAATATCCTACATCTGGGGCCTTTGCAGCATTTGTTAGTGTCACATACAAGGTAAAAATACTGCAATAATATTCTGGGTTTAAACTAAAAAAAAAAAAAGATTATTGCACTATATTAGCTAAATTACAGTCTATATGTGTATTTTACGAATATTCCTTATATTGCTCTAACTTTGTCTTTTAGAATATTACGAATATTCTAAAAGACGAAATTAAAGCAATATTAAGAATATTCATAAAATACACATATTAGCCTAGCCATATTCATACGAACGTTGCCTTATACAGCAAAAAAAAATCGCACGATTAATGTAATCGCATATTATTCGTGATACATGAAATAATTGCAAATATTCGATTTCGACTAATATAATACGAATATTAAATCGAAATATCGCAAAATCGAATATGGCACCTCCCGCTCATCACTACATCTGGTGTCTTTTCAGCATTTGTCAGTGTGAAAGACAAGCTTGAAATAATTCAATAATTTTCTGGGTTCAAAAAAACACCAATTTTTGGCAATATCCTACATCTGGTGCCTATGCTGCATTTGTTAGTGTGACATACAAGCTGGAAATACTGCAATAATATTCTGGGTTAAAAAAAAAAACACCCATTTTGGGGGGCAACACCCTACATCTGAGGCCTATGCTGCATTTCTTAGTGTAACATACAAGCTGGAAATACAGCAAAAATATTCTGGGTTTAAAAAACACCCATTTTGGGCAAAATACAAAATTTGCAGCCTTAGCTGCATCTGTCAGTGTAATATACACACGTTAAATAGTGGTGTTCTATTCTGTTATTAAAAAAGCACCCATTTTGGGCCAAATACTATATTTGTGGCCTTGTCTGCATCTGTCAGTGTGAGATACAAGCTTGAAATACTTCAATAATTTTCTGGGTTTAACAAAAACACCCATTTTTGGCAATATCCTACATCTGGGGCCTATGCTGCATTTGTTAGTGTGACATACAAGCTAGAAATACTGCAATAATATTCTGGGTTAAAAAAACAAACATTTTGGGCAACACCCTACATCTGAGGCCTATGCTGCATTTCTTAGTTTAACATACAAGCTGGAAATACTGCAAAAATATTCTGGGTTTAAAAAACACCCATTTTGGGCAAAATACAAAATTTGCAGCCTTAGCTGCATCTGCCAGTGTAAAATACACACGTTAAATAGTGGTGTTCTATTCTGTTATTAAAAAAGCACCCATTTTGGGCCAAATACTATATTTGTGGCCTTGTCTGCATCTGTCAGTGTGAGATACAAGCTTGAAATACTTCAATATTTTTCTGGGTTTAACAAAAACACCCATTTTTGGCAATATCCTACATCTGGGGCCTATGCTGCATTTGTTAGTGTGACATACAAGCTAGAAATACTGCAATAATATTCTGGGTTAAAAAAAAACACCCATTTTGGGCAATACCCTACATCTGGGTCCCATGCTGCATGTAACATAAAAGCTAGAAATACTGCACTAATATTCTGGGTTTAAAAAAACCCCACATATTAAGTGCTAAATACTAAATTTGCGGCCTTAGCTGCATCTGCCAGTGTGAAATAAATGCTTTAGATACTGGTGTTAATTTCTGTTATTAAAAAAAAAACATCCATTTTGGGGAAGATCCAAAATTTGCGGACAATGAGGAGACTCTTGAATTAGGGTCGGGGCGCGGTCGTGATGCTGCTGGTGGAGCTCCTGTTGCAGGGAGAGGACATGGTCCATCTGTGCCAGCTATCATCACAAGTGAAACACCTTCCTCAGGTGCAAGTAGGTGACAGAACCTTCAGCGTTATTTAGTCGGGCCTAATGCAGCTCTACGAATGGTGAGGCCAGAACAAGAACAGGCGATAGTAGATTGGGTTGCTGACAGTGCCTCCAGTTCCTCCACATTGTCTCCCACCCAGTCTCCTGCTAAAGGTTAGCACCTGCAGCCGATGTCCACCAGTCTTTCACCTCACCCCCTTGTAAATCAGACAAGCAGTCAGAGCCTCAAGTAATGCAGCAGTCTCTTCTGATTTTTGATGACTCTGCAAGCAGGGTTTCCCAGGGCCATTCACATAGCCCTGCCCCAGAAGTGGAAGAGATTGAGTGCACCGATGCCCAACCACTTATGTTTCAAGATGAGTACATGGGAGGACCACCGCAGCATGTCTCGGAAGATGATGAAACACAGGAGCCAACTGCTGTGGCTTTTGAAAGTGTGCAGACCGACAAGGAGGGCAGGGGTGAAGACTGGGTGGAAGATGATGTGGAGGACGATGAGGTCCTCGACCACACATGGAATCAACGTCATGCGAGTGACCTGTCTTGTTCGGATGAAGAGGCGGTGGTCGCACAGAGCCACCAGCACAGCAGAAAAGGGAGCAGGGTGCAAAAGCGCAAAGACCGTCCCCTAGACAGTACGCCTGCTAGTGCCCGATGTAGCAAGGGACCAAGCACACCAAAGCCAGCTCCAAGGAGTTCCCTGGCATGGCAGTTCTTCAGACAATGTGTTGACAACAAGACACGAGTGGTTTGCACGCAGTGCATTCAGAGCCTGAAGTGAGGCATAAACGTTGTCAACCTGACCACAACCTGCATGACCAGGCATTTAAGTGCAAAGCACGAGCTGCAGTGGAGTAGACACCTTAAAAACCACTGACACCTCTGGCTCCTCCTGCTTCCTCTTCTGCTGCAGTCTTGGCCTCTTCATCCACCTTTGGAGTAACAGTGGCACCTCCCAAACACTGGAGCGGAAGAGGAAGTACTCCCATACCCATCCGCGATCCCTAGCCCTGAATAACAGCATTTAAAAATTACTGGCCTTTGAAATGCTGTCATTCCGTCTGGTGGAGATGGAGAGTTTAAAAGCCTTATGGAGGTGGCTATCCCACAGTACATCATACCCAGCCGCCACTACTTTTCAAGATGAGCCATCCCTTCTCTGCACAACCAAGTGGCGGACAAAATCAGGTGTGCACTGCGCAACGCCATCTGAGGCAAGGTCCACCTAACTACGGATACGTGGACCAGTAAGCACGGTCAGGGATGTTATATCTCCCTAACAGCTCACTGGGTAAATGCAGTGGCGGCTGGGCCTGAGGCGGATAGCAGTTTGGCGCATGTCCCTTCACCACAGAGGATTGCAGGGCGCTTCTCTTTGCCTCATCTTGCTTCCTCCTCCCCCTACTCCGCTTCCTCTTCCTCTAACACCTTCACTACCAACTTCAACACAGCCAGGGGTAAACGACAGCTGGCAGTTTTGAAATGCATCTATTTGGGGGACAAACCCCACACAGCGAAGGAGCTGAGGAAGGGCCTTGAACAACAGACCGATGAGTGGTTGGTGCCAGTGATCCTCAAGCCCGGCCTGGTAGTGTGCAATAATGGGCGAAATCTCGTAGCAGCTCTGGGACTAGCCGATTTGAACACACATCCCTTGACTGGCGCATGTGCTGAATTTGGTGGTGCAGAGGTTCCTTAAAATTTACCCCGATATGTCAGAGCTGCTGCAGAAAGTGCTGGCCATCTGTGCGCTATCGGCATTCTCACCCTGCTGCTGCTCACCTGTCAGCGCTGCAGCGTAACTTCAGCATTACTGCTCACCGCCCCATATGCGACGTGCCCACAAGGTGGAGCTCCACCCTGCACATGCTGGCCAGACTGTGCAAGCTACAGCAGGCGATAGTGGAGTTTCAGCTGCAGCATGCATGGTTGAGTTCATCTGCAGAACAGCACCACTTCACCACCAATGACTGGGCCTCCATGCAAGACCTGTGTTCGTTGTTGCACTTTCTCGAGTACTCCACCAACATGGCCAGTGCCGATAACGCCGTTCTCAGCGTTACTATCCCACTTTTATGCCTCCTTGAAAAAAAGCTTGTGGCGATGATGAAAGAGGATGTGGCACAGGAGGAGGAGGGCGAAGAGGGATCATTTCATAGGGTTTCCGGACAGAAATTCACAAGTGGCTCAGAGGGTGGGTTCCTGCACCCACAAACTCCAGGTACACAATGTTCCAGCCAGGGCACAGTTCTGGAGGATGACGAGGTGGAGGAACCATGTTCACAGCAGGGTGACACCCAAACCAGCTCATGGCCATCACTGGTGCGTGGTTGGGGGAATACAGAGGACACAGACGATACACCTCCCACAGAGGACAGCTTGTCGTTGCCTCTGGGCAGCCTGGCACACATGAGCGATTACATGCTGCAGTGTCTCTGCAACGACCCCGAGTTGCCCACATTCTAACTTGTGCTGATTACTGGGTGGCCACGCTGCTGGATTCCCATTACAGGGACAACGTACCATCCTTAATTCCGTCACTGGAGTGTGATCGTAAGATGCGCAAATACAAGCTGGTAGACGTGCTGCTGGTGGCATTCCCACCTGACAGCGTTGGCACAGTGGAAGCACAAGGCGAAGGAAGAGGAGGAAGAGGTCGCTAACATAGCTGGGGCACCACCAGCACTTCAGAAGGCAGGGTTAGCATGGCCGAAATGTGGAAAACCTTTGTCAGCACGCCACAACAACCAGCACTACCAGCTGATATAGAATGTCTTAGCAGGAGGCAGCATTCCACCAACATGGTGGAGCAGTATGTGTGCACACGCCTACATATACTGAATGACGGGTCTGCCCCCTTCAACTTCTGGGTATCCAAATTGGGAATATGGTCTGAGCTTGCCCTTTAAGCCTTGGAGGTGCTGGCCTGACCTGCAGCCAGTGTATTGTCTGAATGCGTGTTTAGCACGGCAGGGGGCGTTATCACAGACAAGCGCAGCCGCCTGTCCACAGCCAATGTGGACAAGCTCACGTTCATTAAAATGAACCAGGCATGGATCCCACAGGAATTGTCCGTACCTTGTGCAGAATAGACATGTAAACCGGTCTTATCCAGCCATTGTTATACTTCAACACAATTGCTCATTGTTGTATTTTGGATCTTGGAGTGTACCCTAATAAATAAAAAAATTAAAACCAAAAACCAGTGTTGGCTACCTCACCCTCCTCCACCGCTGTTTCCACCTACACTGCTACGTCCACAGCCTCCTCAAACTCCTACTCCATATGGACCTCCACCTCATAAATCAAGATAATTTTTTTTAATTTCCACAAATTTTATTTTATGTAATTTCAATAATTTGTCCGTTACATTTTCGGGTTAAATTCACCAATTTTTGGCTGTGATATACCACTGCTCTACCTAGTAGACAGGTAAAAAAAAAAATGGCACTAATTTGTCTGTTACATATTCGGGTGAAATTCACCAATTTTTGGGTGTGATATACCCCTGCTCTACCTAGTAGACAGGTAAAAAAAAAAAGTCACTAATTTGTCTGTTACATATTCGGGTGAAATTCACCAATTTTTGGGTGTGGCATATACCCCTGCTCTACCTAGTAGACAGGCAAAAAAAAAGACTAATTTGTCTATTACATATTCGGGTGAAATTCACCAATTTTTAGGTGTGATATACCCCTGTTCTACCTAGTAGACAGGTAAAAAAAAAAAATCACTAATTTGTCTGTTACATATTTGGGTCAAATTCACCAATTTTTAGGTGTGATATACCCCTGCTCTACCTAGTAGACAGGTAAAAAAAAATGTCCCTAATTTGTCTGTTACATATGCAGGTGAAATTAACAAATTTTTGGGTGTGATATATCCCTGCTCTACCTAGTAGACAGGTAAAAAAAAAAATCTTTTACTAATTTGTCTGTTACATTTTCAGGTGAAATTCACCGATTTTTGTGTGTGATATAACCCTGCTACAACTAGTAGACAGGTAAAAAAAAACTTTTACTAATTCGGGTGAAATTCATGAATGTTTGGGTGTGATATACCACTGCTCTCCCTAGTAGACAAGAAAAAAGCATTTTACTAATTTGTCTGTTAGGCCTCTTTCACACGGGCGTCAGATTTTTGGCCCGGATAAGAGGCGGGTGCCGCGCGAGTGTTAAACATTGTAATGCGTTTTGTACGCGCGTGAGAAAAATCGCGCATGAAGATTGTATTATTTTCCCTTATAACATGGTTATAAGGAAAAATAATAGCATTCTGAATAAAGTAAAGAAGAGACCGGGAACTACGCGATCAAGAGGAGAAGGTGAGTTAATTTTTTTTATTTTTTTTAACCCTCAATTGATGACCTACTAAGCATTCTGTATTCAGAATGCTATTATTTTCCCTCATAACCATGTTATAAGGGAAAATAATACATTGAATACTGCTGTTATATTCTAGTTTTAAAAAAACACCCACTTTGTGCAATACACTACATTTGGGGCCTTTGCTGCATTTCTGACAATACAAACGTTAAATACTGCAGTTATATTCTGGTTATCAAAAAACACTTATTTTGTGCTAGACATTACATTTGGGGCCTTTGCTGCATTTCTGACAGTCCAATACAAGCTTCAAATACTGCAGTTATATTCTGGTTTTAAAACAACACCCATTTTGGGCAAGGTAATAAATATTGGGACCTTTGCTGCATTTGTGACCGTCAAATACAATTGTTAAATACTGTTGTTATATTCTGGTTTGAAAAAAAAACACCCATTTTGTACAAGACACTACATTTGGGGCCCTTTCCTGCATTTCTCACAGTCCAATACAAGTGTTAAATGCCACTGTTATATTCTTGTTTTTAAAAACATCCATTTTGCCCTAGAAACTATATTTGCTGCATTTCTGACAGTCCAATACAAGCTTCAAATACTCCAGTTATATTCTGGTTTTAAAACAACACCCATTTTGTGCAAAATAATAAATATTGGGGCCTTTGCTGCATTTTTCACAGTCGAATACAAGCTTTAAATACTGCTGTTATATTCTGGTTTGAAAAAAACCCATTTTGTGCAATACACTACATTTAGGGCATTTGCTGCATTTCTGACAGTCCAATGCAAGCTTCAAATACTGCTTTTATATTCTGGTTTAAAAAAAACCTGCAATTTTGTCCTTGATACTATATTTGGAGCTTTTGCTACATTTGTAAAAGTCCAATACAAGCTTCAAATACTGCAGTTATATTGCGGTTTAAAAAAACCCCACCAATTTTGGGCAATATAATACATTTAGGTCTTTTGCTGCATTTGTGACAGTCAAATACAAGCAACAAATACTGCAGTTATATTCTAGTTTTTAAAAAACACCCATTTTGTCCTAAATACTACATTTGGGGCCTTAGTTGCATTTGTGACAGTCCAATACAAGCTTTAAACACTGCATTTATATTCTGGTTTAAAAAAAAAAACACCCATTTTGCGCAAAACACTACATTTGGGGCCGTTGCTGCATTTCTGACAGTCCATAACAAACGTTAAATACTGCTGTTATATTCTGGTTTTCAAAAAACAACCATTTTGTGCAAGACACTACATTTGGGGCCTTTAATGCATTTGTGACAATCCAATACAAGCTTTATATACTGCAGTTATATTTTGGTTTTACAAAATCACCCATTTTGTGCAATATAATACATATGGGGCCTTTGCTGCATTTGTGACAGTTCATTACAAGCTTCAGATACTGCAGTTATATTCTTGTTTAAAAAAAAAAACACACCAATTTTGTTCTAGATACTACATTTGGGATCTTAGCTGCATTTGTGACAGTCCAATCCAAGCTTTAACCACCTCAGCTCCTTTAGCTTAAACCCCCTTAATGACCAGACAAGACAACTTTTAACAATTCTGCACTACACTACTTTCCCGGTTTATTGCTCGGTCATACAACTTACCACCCAAATTAATTTTACCTCCTTTTCTTCTCTCTAATAGAGCTTTCATTTGGTGGTATTTCATTGCTGCTGACATTTTTACTTTTTTTGATATTTACTAAAAATTTACTGAGATTTTTGCAAAAAAATGACATTTTTCACTTTCTGTTGTAAAATTTTTCAAATAAAACTACATTTCTATATACATTTTTCTCTAAATTTATTGTTCTACATGTCTTTGATTTAAAATAATGCAATAAGTGTATATTTATTGGTTTAGGTAAAAATTATAGCGTTTACAAACTATGGTGCAAACATTTGAATATATGCACTTTGACTTTCTGAGCACCTGTCATGTTTCCTGAGGTTCTACAATGCCCAGGCAGTAGAAACACCCCACAAATGACCCCATTTTGGAAAGAAGATACACTCAGAGGTATTCACTGATGGGCATAGTGAGTTCATGGAATTTTTTTTTGTCACAAGTTAGCGGAAAATAATATATATTTTTTTTCTTACAAAGTCTCATCGTCCACTAACTTGTGACAAAAAATACAATTTTACATGAACTCACCATACCCCTCACTGAATACCTTGGGTGTCTTCTTTCCAAAATGGGGTCACTTGTGCGGTATTTATACTGCCCTGGCATTTTAGAGGACCTAAAGCGTGAGAAGTCGTTTGGAATCCAAATGCGTAAAAAATGCCCTGTGAAATCGTAAAGATACTCATTGGAATTTGGGCCCCTTTGCCCACCTACGCTGCAAAAAAGTGTCACACATGTGGTATTGCCGTACTCAGGAGAAGTAGGGCAATGTGTTTTGGGGTGTATTTTTACATATACCCATACTGTGTGAGATAAATATCTCTGTAAAAGACAACTTTTCCCATTTTTTTATACAAAGTTGTCATTTTACAGAGATATTTCTCTCACCCAGCATGGGTATATGTACAAATACACCCCAAAACACATCGACTTACTTCTCCTGAGAACGACAATACCACATGTGTGACACATTTTTGCAGCCTAGGTGCGCAAAGGGGCCCAAATTCCAATGAGTACCTTTTAGGAGTGCAAAGCTAGGCATTTGGAATCCAGACTTCTTCTCACGCTTTAGGGCCCCTAAAATGCCAGGGCAGTATAAATACCCCACATGTGACCCCATTTTGAAAAGAAGACACCCCAAGGTATTTTGTGAGGGGCATGGCGAGTTCATAGAAGTTTTTTTGGGCACAAGTTAGCGGAAAGTTTTATTTTTATTTTTTTATCACAAAGTCTCACTTTCCGCTAACTTGTGACAAAAAGTTCAATCTTTCATGGACTTAATATGCCCCTCAGTGATTACCTTGGGGTTTCTACTTTCCGAAATGGGGTCATTTGTGGGGTATGTTTACTGTTCTGGCATTTTGGGCGGAGCTAAATTGTGAACAACCCTGTAAAGCCTAAAGGTACTTGTTGGACTTTCGGCCCCTTTACGCACCTAGGCTGCAAAAAAGTGTCACACATGTGGTATCGCCGTACTCAGGAGAAGTAGGGCAATGTTGTGTTTTGGGGTGTATTTTTACATATACCCATGCTGGGTGAGAGAAATATCTCTGTAAAATGACAACTTTGTATAATAAAAGTGAAAAGTTGACTTTTACAGAGATATTTATCTCACCCAGCATGGTTATATGTAAAAATACACCCCAAAACACATTGCCCTACTTTTCCTGAGTACGACGATACCACATGTGTGACACTTTTTTGCAGCCTAGGTGTGCAAAGGGGCCCAAATTCCTTTAGGAGGGCATTTTTTGATATTTGGATTCCAGACTTCTTCTCACGCTTTAGGGCTCCCTAAAATGCCAGGGCAGTATAAATAGCCCACAAGTGACCCCATTTTGGAAAGAAGACATCCCAAGGGGCATGGCGAGTTCCTAGAATATATATATTTTTTAAACAAGTTAGCGGAAAATGTTTTTATTTTTATTCTCTTACAAAGTCTCATATTCCACTAACTTATGATAAAAAATAAAATTTTACATGAACTCGCCATGCCCCTCACGAAATACCTTGGGGTGTCTTCTTTCCAAAATGGGGTCACTTGTGGGGTATTTATACTGCCCTGGCATTTTAGGGGCCCTAAAGCGTGAGAAGAAGTCTGGAATATAAATGTCTAAAAATGTTTACACATTTGGATTCCATGAGGGGTATGGTGAGTTCATGTGAGATTTTATTTTTTGCCACAAGTTAGTGGAATATGAGACTTTGTAAGAAAAAACAAAAACAAAAAAAAAATTCCGCTAACTTGTGCCCCCCCAAAAATATCTTCTATGAACTCGCCATGGCCCTCAAAAGTGATCTTTTTATAGTGCCGCAGCGATTTTATGGTGTTTTTGCAGTGATCAGAAAAAAAAATTCTGTCACTGAGGTGGGGCGGACTGAACGCAAGTGTGCACACAAGATCTGGCCTGATCGGGCGAACACTGCATTTTTTGTAGCGCCTATAGAACATGTCCTATTCTTGTCCGCAATTGCGAACAAGAAAAGGCATTTTCTATATATTTCTGGCAATGTGCGGATCCGCAAAATGCGGAAAGCACATTGCCGGTGTCTGTGTTTTGCAGATCCACGGTGTCCGTGTTTTGCGGATCCGCAAAACACATACGGACGTCTGAATAGAGCCTTACTGGGGGGTGATTAGTGACAGGGGGTGATCATGGGTTAATAAGGGGTTAATAAGTGAGGGGGGGTAGTGTAGTGTGGTGCTTGGTGCTACTTATTACAGAGCTGCCTGTGTCCTCTGGTGGTCGATCCAAGCAAAAGGACCACCAGAGGACCAGGTAGCAGGTATATCAGACGCTGTTAACAAAACAGCGTATGATATACCTTTCAAGGGTTAAAAAAAATTGCATCAACTGCCTGCCAGCGAATGATCGCCGGCTGTAGATCAACCAGTTTACCTTCCGATCCTGTGAACCTGCGCTCCTGTGTGTGCACGTTCACAGGAAATCTTGCCTCTCATGAGATGACGCGCCGGCGCGTCAAGGAGGAATAAACCGACCGCCCACAGGACGCATACCTGCGTTAGGCGGTCGGGAGGCGGTTAAATACTTCAGTTATATTCTGGTTTAAAAAAAAAACACCCATTTTGCGCAAGACACTACATTTGGGACCTTTGCTGCATTTCTGAGAGTCCAATACAAGCATTAAATACCGCTGTTATATTCTGGTTTTCAAAAAACAACCATTTTGTGCAATACACTACATTTGGGGCCTTTACTGCATTTGTGACAATCCAATGCAAGCTTTATATACTGCAGTTATATTCTGGTTTTAAAAAAAACACCCTTTTTGTGCAATATAATACATATATGGATTTTGCTGCATTTGTGACAGTCCAATACAAGCGTTATATACTGCTGTTATATTCTGTTTGAAAAAAAACACCCATTTTGTGTAAGATACTACTTTTGGCGCCTTTGCTGCATTTGTGACAGTCGAATACAAGCGTTAAATAATGCTGTTATATTCTGCTTTGAAAAAAAAAATATATATATTTGTGCAAGACACTACATTTGAGACCTTTGCTGTATTTCTGACAGTCCAATACAAGCTTCAAATACTACAGTTATATTCTCGTTTTAACACGCACCCATTTTGTCCTAGATACTACATTTGGGGCCTTTGCTGCATTTGTGACAGTGCAATACTAATTTAAATGCTGCAGTTATATTGTGGTTTTAAAACAACACCCATTTTGTCCTAGATACTACATTTAGGGCCTTTGCTGCATTTGTGACAGTCCAATACAAGCTTTAAATAATGCAGTTATATTCAGATTTTTTTTTTAAACACCAATTTTGGGCAAAATAATACTTTTGGGGCTATTGCTGCATTTGTGAAAGGCGAATACAAGCAATAAATACTGCTGTTATATTCTGGTTTGAAAAAAACACCCATTTCGTGCAAGACACTACATTTGGGGCCATTACTGCATTTGTGACAATCCAATACAAGCTTTATATATTGCAATTATATTCCCAAAAAAATTTAAACACCCATTTTGTGCAAGATAATACATATAGGGCCTTTGCTGCATTTTTGACAGTCAAAAACAAGCGCTAAATACTGCTGTTATATTCTGGTTTGAAAAAAAAACTAAATTTTTGTGCAAGACACTACATTAGGGGCCTATGCTGTAGTTCTGACAGTCCAATACAAGTTTCAAATACAGTTATATTCTGGTTTAAAAAAAACACCCATTTTGTCCTAGATACTACATATGGGGCCTTTGCTGCATTTGTGACAGTCAAAAACAAGCACTAAATACTGCTGTTATATTCTGGTTTGAAAAAAAACACAATTTTTGTGCAAGACACTACATTAGGGGCCTATGCTGTATTTCTGACAGTCTAATACAAGTTTCAAATACAGTTATATTCTGGTTTTAAAAAACATGCATTTGTGATAGTCCAATACATACTTTAAATACTGCTGTTATATTCTGGTTTTCAAAAAAGACCCATTTTGTGCAAGACACTACATTTGGGGCTTTTGCTATATTTCTGACAGTCCAATACAAGCTTTAAATACTGCAGTTATATTCTGGCTATAAAATAAAACACCAATTTTGAGCAAGATAATACATTTGGGGCTTTTGCTGCATTTGTTTAAGACAAATACAAGCGTTAAATACTGCTGTTATATTCTAGTTAGAAAAAAAACACCCATTTTGCTCAAGACACTACGGCTAGGTCTACACAACGACATTTGTCGCGCGACAGATAGGGCGCAACATTTGTAGCGCAACATTTTGTTGCACCAATGTCGCGCGACAATTTTTATAATGGCAGTCTATGGTGTCGCACTGCAACATGCGACATGCTGCGACTGCGACGCAACAGTCGCTGACAAATCCAGTTTTTTTTTGGTCTACTAGGTATAGGAGTGAGGAAAAACAAAAAAGACCATAGGTGTCCAATTGGTGAATGGAAGACAGTGTCCACCCAATACAACCACAAGGGACACCCGTAGTAGTGACTCGGTACTAGCTCCCGAGTAAAACAAGCAAAATACAAGAGAACAGAGCTCATAGTAATAATAATAAAAATATTATTTTATTGTAACATGATTAAAAAGTATATGTACGACACAATCAGTAGTATGCCGTTAAAAAGTGAATAGAGGCAGAAGGTGTGTAGGTTTACTTTTGACCGCTGACTCATCTATTATTTAGGTTGCATTTTTTGGTCATTGGTTGGTCATTGTACCGTATATATTCTATTCCATTATATCATTTTTTTTTTCACATTTGATACGTGTGCTATCCCAGGGTGGCGCTCTTTTTCTGCCTCTATTTACTTTTTAACGGCATACTACTGATTGTTTCATACAAATACTTTTTAATCATGCTACAATATGAGCTCTGTTCTCTTGTTTTTTTTGCTAGGTATAGCAAAAATTTGTTTATTTCGCCAGAAAATGTAACTGACATTTTTATTTTTTTTTACCATTCCACTAGGTATAGCAGTGGTACTATACACACCAAAATTGGTAAATTTCACCCTAAAATGTAAATGACAATTTATTTATTTTTTTAACCGGCCTACTAGGTATAGCAGTGGTACTATTGTCACGAGGGTGTCAAGAGCCACGTCTGACTCCGTTATAACCGGGGTCAGGAAGTCGCAGCGGGTGGCTGCGCGCTCTATGTCTAAAGATAGTGCTGTTTCTTAATGGTAGCTTTCTGGGTTTGCCTTGCAATCCTTTTTGGCTCACTCAGGGATCCATAGCTTCTTCTCCTCAGCTGTTTCTTGTCCAGCAATCCCAACCTCCTTATATTCCCCTCTCCCACCTCTCTGGTTGCCAGATATAGAGCTTCCTGCCTGGACTTCTATACTGAGCCACTGGAGCTGTGTAGCTGTGATCCCTGGTTGTTGTTCCAGAGCGTTACCCTCCGGATCCCTGTTGGTTGTTTGTTGTCGCCCACCTGGGATTATATGTTTTGTCTGTATTGATTCTGCTCCTCTGTCTCAGAGAAACCTTACTCACATTGTCCATAACTTACACCTTCGGGTAGGGGACCACCATAACGAGTGTCTATCATGTTATGTTCTGGAGGGCCTTCCCTCTCCTGTGGTATTGGGTCTTCCCTGGTTGGTAGCACACAATCCAGTGGTGGATTGGCAGGCCAGGGAGATATTGGAGTGGAGTGAGCATTGCAGAGAAAATTGCTTAAATAGCAATTGCTTAGTCACCTCCATAGCTACTCTACCTACATTTGTTTCGGACTTTGAGGACATTTTTTCTGAAAAGGGTTGTCAGAAGTTACCACCTCACTTCGTCGTTATGATTGCCCGGTTAACCTGATTCCCGGTGCAAAATTACCCAAGACCAGGTTATATAATCTTTCGGGTCCCGAGAGACAAGCCATGAAAGATTATATCTCCGAGAGTCTGGCTAAGGGACACATCAGACCCTCTTCATCACCCATGGCTGCAGGGTTTTTCTTTGTTAAAAAGAAAGATGGGGGGCCTGCGTCCTTGCCTAGATTTCCGCGAACTAAACCGGATAACCATCCGAGACCCATACCCTCTTCCTCTCATTCCTGACCTGTTTAATCAGATTGCGGGTGCTAGGTGGTTCTCCAAACTTGATCTTAGGGGGGCCTACAATCTGATTCGTATCAAGGAAGGGGATGAGTGGAAGACAGCTTTTAACACCCCTGAGGGGCATTATGAAAATCTAGTCATGCCTTTCGGTCTGACCAATGCTCCTGCTGTCTTCCAACATTTCGTTAATGACATTTTTAGTCATCTTATCGGCAGGTTTGTGGTGATATACCTAGATGATATTTGAATTTATTCGTCTGATCTGAAAACACATGAGGTACATGTCAGACATGTACTGCAGGTCCTACAGACAAATAAATTATATGCGAAAATTGAAAAGTGTGTGTTCGCCGTTCAGGAATTACAGTTCCTGGGATATCTATTATCTGCTTCAGGTTTCCGTATGGATCCTAGGAAGGTCCAGGCAATTTTAGATTGGGATCTTCCTGAGAACCTTAAAGCACTGCAACGGTTCTTGGGTTTCGCAAATTTCTATAGAAAGTTAATAAAAAATTATTCGGTGATTGTCAAACCCCTTACTGACATGACTAGGAAGGGGACTGATTTTTCTAAATGGTCTGACGCCGCTAAAATGGCATTTTCCTCTCTAAAAGAGAGGTTAACCTCGGCACCTGTACTAATCCAACCTGATGTCTCCCAGCCTTTTATTGTTGAAGTAGATGCGTCAGAGGTGGGAGTGGGGGCTGTACTGTCTCAGGGTCCGTCTCCTGGCAAATGGCATCCTTGCGATTTCTTTTCTAGAAAACTATCTGTAGCGGAGAAGAACTATGATATTGGCAATAGGGAACTATTAGCTATTAAACTAGCGTTTGAAGAATGGCGTCGCTTTTTAGAGGGGGCAATCCACCCCGTCACGGTGATTACGGACCACAAAAACCTTCTGTACCTCGAATCAGCTAATAGTCTCACCCCTAGACAAGCTAGGTGGTCGCTAATTTTTACCAGGTTTAACTTTTTCATCACCTATCGTCCTGGGGCAAAAAATACCAAAGCAGATGCATTATCTCGTAGTTTCCCTGGTGGGGGTAATGTGGGTGATCCGGTATCCATTTTACAAAGAGGAGTGGTTGTCTCTGCTGTACACTCTGTTCTGGAGGGGAAGGTGTTAGAGGCCCAGGGGGACGCCCCGGCCTCTTGCCCCTCAGAGAAATTGTTTGTACCGTTAAACCTGTGTCTCGAATTATTAAAGGAACATCATAATTCGGCACTTGCTGGGCACCCGGGTAGTAAAGCAACCTTGGAGCTATTGTCTCGTCGTTTTTGGTGGCCAAGGTTGAGTCAGGATGTAATGGCTTTTGTGTCTACTTGTGCACGCGCGAAAGTCTCTCATACACGTCCTGCAGGGTCTTTATTGCCACTTGTCATTCCCAATAGGCCATGGACACATCTGTCAATGGATTTCATCACTGACTTACCTTTGTCTGCGGGTAAAACAGTTATCTTGGTAGTAGTAGACAGGTTTAGCAAAATGGTACACTTCATTGTGTTACCCGCACTACCTAATGCTAAGACTCTTGCTCAGGTATTCAACAGTGAAATCGTGAAGCTTCACGGAGTCCCTTATGATGTTGTTTCGGATCAGGGAACCCAGTTTATTTCTAAGTTTTGGAAAGTTTTATGTTCCCGTTTGGGGGTACACTTGTCCTTTTCCTCAGCTTTCCATCCTCAGTCGAATGGGCAGACTGAGCGTACCAACCAAAACCTTGAGACATATCTAAGGTGTTTTGTGTCTGAAAGCCAAGAGGTGTGGTCGTCATATTTACCGATAGCTGAGTTTGCTATAAATAATCGCCGTCAGGAACCCACCATTTCTTGGTGCATATGGTTTTCATCCCCAATTCTGTACTTTCAAAGAGGGGGGGGTCTTCTGGGGTTCCCGAAGAGGAACGGTTTTCGTCATCTCTTTCATCTGTATGGCAGAAAGTGCAAGCTAACTTGAAAAATATGGGAGATAAATATAAATGCATGGCTGATAAGAAACGGTCGCCAGGTCTGGATCTAGGAGTAAATGACTATGTGTGGTTATCTACTAGGAATATTAAGTTAAAGGTTCCCTCTTGGAAACTGGGTACTAGGTTCATTGGTCCTTACAAAATAGTAGCCATCATTAACCCCGTGGCTTTTCGCCTGGAGCTACCTCAAACTTTTAAAATCCATAACGTCTTCTATAAGTCGTTACTCAAAAAGTATGTTCCACCTCTAGAACCGTCACCGCTGCCACCCCTTCCTGTTGTTGTGGATGGTAATCTAGAGTTTCAAATATCCAAAATTGTTGATTCTCATTGGGTACGCCGCTCTCTTCAATATCTGGTGCATTGGAGGGGTTGCGGTCCCGAGGAAAGAATGTGGGTTCCAGCGTCTGAGGTAAACGCTGACAGGTTAGTTTGGGCTTTTCATGCCACTCATCCTGAGAGACCTAGTCCTGAGTGTCCAGAGGCCCCTCGTGGAAAGGGGGGTACTGTCACGAGGGTGTCAAGAGCCACGTCTGACTCCGTTATACCCGGGGTCAGGAAGTCGCAGCGGGTGGCTGCGCGCTCTATGTCTAAAGATAGTGCTGTTTCTTAATGGTAGCTTTCTGGGTTTGCCTTGCAATCCTTTTTGGCTCACTCAGGGATCCATAGCTTCTTCTCCTCAGCTGTTTCTTGTCCAGCAATCCCAACCTCCTTATATTCCCCTCTCCCACTTCTCTGGTTGCCAGATATAGAGCTTCCTGCCTGGACTTCTATACTGACCCACTGGAGCTGTGTAGCTGTGATCCCTGGTTGTTGTTCCAGAGCGTTACCCTCCGGATCCCTGTTGGTTGTTTGTTGTCGCCCACCTGGGATTATATGTTTTGTCTGTATTGTCTGTCCTCTCCTTGGTGTTTTCCTTTAGTGTTAGTGGTGCGTACTAGTGTTCCCACCACCCTATTCACTACGTAGGGCTCATCTCAGGGAAAGCCAGGGTTTAGGCACGTGATCGGCGTACGGGTGAGGAACCCGTCTAGGGACGTCAGGGCAGTCAGGTGCCAGCCTCAAGGTGAGTTAGGGGTCACCATCTTTCCCTCTCCCTTGAACAGGGCCTTCCCATTTCCCTCCCTTTGGATCACCTATGGGATCGGCATGCCGGTCATGACAACTATACACCCAAAAATTGGCTAATTTAACCCAAAAAAGTAAATGACAATTTTTTTTTATTAACCTGTCTACTAGGTATAGCAGTGGTAGTATACACCCAAAAATTTGTTAATTTCACCATAAAATTTAACTGACAATTTTTTTTATTTTTTTACCGGTCTACTAGGTATAACAGTGGTACTATACACCCAAAAATTGGTGAATTTTACCCAAAAATGTAAATGACAAAGTAGTGAAATGATATAAAATAAAAAACATACAAACAAAAATGGATTTATGAGGTGGAGTTCCCTAAGGAGTTTGAGGAGGCGGTGGATGCAGCGGAGTAGGTTGAAGCGGCGGTGGAGGAGGACGAGGTTTTGGTTTTAATTAAATTTTGTAAATTAAGGTACACTCCAAAAGAGTGTGAATATCCAAAATACAAACATGAGCAATTGCGCTGCAGTATAACAATGGCTGCTTAGTGCCGGTATACATGTCTATTCTGCACAAGGTACCTGAGGGATCCATGCCTGGGTCATTTTAATGAACGCGAGCTTGTCCACATTGGCTGTGGACAGACGGCTGCACTTGTCTATGATGACACCCCCTGCCGTGCTAAACACACGTTCAGATAATACACTGGCTGCACGGCAGGCCAGCACCTCCAATTCGTAAAGGGCAAGCTCAGGCCATGTGCCCAATTTGGAGACCCAGAAGTTAAAGGGGGCAGACCCGTCATTCAGTATATGTAGGCGTGTGCACACATACTGCTCCACCATGTTGGTGAAATGCTGCCTCCTGCTAAGTCGTTCCATATCAGCTGGTGGTGCTGGTTGTTGTGGCATGCTGACAAAGCTTTTCCACATTTCGGCCATGCTAACCATGCCTTCTGAGGTGCTGGCAGTGCCCCAGCTGCGTTGCCGACTTCTTCCTCATCCTCTGCCTTCGCCTTGTGCTTCCACTGTGCCCCCGCTGTCAGGTGGGAAAGCCACCACCAGCGCGTCTACCAGCGCGCACTTGTACTTGCGCATCTTACGATCATGCTCCAGTGACGGAATTAAGGACGGTACGTTGTCCTTGTAATGGGGATCCAGCAGCGTGGCCACCCAGTAATCAGCACATGTTAGAATGTGGGCAACTCGGCGGTCATTGCAGAGACACTGCAGTATGTAATCGCTCATGTGTGCCAGCAAGCTGTCCTCTGTGGGAGGTGTATCGTCTGTGTCCTTTGTATACCCCCATCCATGCACCAGTGATGGCCATGAGCTGGTCTCGGTGCCACCCTGCTGTGAACATGGTTCCCCCTCCTCCATCTACTCCTCCTCATCCTCCAGAACTGCGCCCTGGCCGGACAATTTTGTACCTGGCGTTTGTGGGTGCAGGAACCCACCCTCGGAGCCACTTGGAAATGACTGGCCGGAAACCCTACGAAATGATCCCTCTTCCTCCTCCTGTGCCACATCCTCTTCCATGATCGCAAGAAGCATTTTTCAAGGAGGCATAGAAGTGGGATAGTAACGCTGAGAAAAGGCGTTATCGGCATTGGCCATGTTTGTGGAGTACTTGAAACAGCGCAACAAGGAACACAGGTCTCGCATGGGGGCCCAGTCATTGGTCGTGAAGTGGTGCTGTTCCACCGAGCGAATCACCCGTGCGTGCTGCAGCTGAAACTCCACTATCGCCTGATGCTGCTCGCACAGTCTGGCCAGCATGTGCAAGGTGGAGTTCCACCTTGTGGGCACGTTGCATATGAGGCGGTGAGCGGGAAGGCCGAAGTTACGCTGCAGCGCTGACAGCCAAGCAGCAGCAAGGTGAGAAATCCAAAAGCGCGCACAGATGGCCCTTACTTTATGCAGCGGCACTGACATGTCGGGGTAATTTTTAAGGAATCTCTGCACCACCAAATTCAGCACATGCACCAGGCAGGGATGTGCGTCAAACCGGCTAGTCCCAGAGCTGCTACGAGATTTCGCCTATTATCGCACACCACCAGGCCGGGCTTGAGGCTGACTGGCACAAACCACTCATTGGTCTGTTGTTCAAGGCCCGTCCACAGCTCCAGCGTGGTGTGGGGTTTGTCCCCCAAACAGATACGTTTTAAAACTGCCTGCTGTTGTTTACCCCTGGCTGTGCTGAAGTTGGTGGTGAAGGTGTTACGCTGACCGAATGAGCAGCTAGGAGAGGATGAGGAAGCAGAGTAGGAGTAGGAAGCAACAGGAGGCAAACTCAAGCGCCCTGCAATGCTCGGTGGTGGAAGGACATGCTCCAAACTGCTATCCGCCTCAGGCCCAGCAGCCACTGCATTTACCCAGTGTGCTGTTATGGAGATATAACAGCCCTGACCGTGCTTACTGGTCCACGCATCCGTAGTCAGGTGCACCTTGCCACAGATGGCGTTGCACAGTGCACACCTGATTTTGTCCCCTACTTGGTTGTCAAGGGAAGGAATGGCTCGCCTTGAAAAGTAGTGGCGGCTGGGCACGACGTACTGTGGAACAGCCACTGCCATAAGGCCTTTAAAACTATGCGTCTCCATCAGGCAGAATGACAGCATTTCAAAGGCCAGTAATTTAGAAATGCTGGCATTCAGGGCTAGGGATCGCGAGTGGGTAGGGGGGTACTTCCTCTTCCTCTCCAGCGTTTGGGATATGGAGAGCTGGACGCTTCCGTGGGACATTGTGGAGATGCTTGGTGACCCAGGTGGTGGTGTTGCTGGCAGATCCTCTGTTTGTGGGGTGGCAGGTGGCACTGTAGCAGACTGCAGCAGAAGAGGAAGCAGGAGGAGCCAGAGATCTTTCTTGGTTTTTGAGGTGTCTACTCCACTGCAGCTTGTGCTTTGCACTTAAATGCCTGGTCATGCAGGTTGTGCTCAGGTTGAGAACGTTTATGCCTCGCATCAGGCTTTGATTGCACAGCGTGCAAACCACTCGTGTCTTGTCGTCAGCACATTGTCTGAAGAACTGACACGCCAGGGAACTCCTTGGAGCTGGCTTTGGTGTGCTCAGTCCCTTGTTGCAGTTGGCAGTAGGAGGCGTACTGTTTAGAGGACCGGCCGCTCCGCTTTTGCACCCTGCTCCCTCTTCTGCTGTGCTGGTGGCTCTGTGCGACCACCGCCTCTTCCTTCGAACTACATAGGTCACTCGCATGACCTTGATTCCATGTGGGGTGGAGGATCTCATTGTCCTCCCCATCATCTTCCACCCAGTCTTCACCCCTGACTTCCTTGTCGGTCTGCACCCTTTCGAAAGCCCCAGCAGTTGGAACCTGTGTTTCGTCATCATCCGAGACGTGCTGTGATGGTCCTCCCATGCACTCATCTTGAAATATCAGTGGACTGGCATCTCTTCCACGTCATCAAAAATCAGAAGAGACTGCTGCATGACTTGGGGCTCAGACTGCTTGGCTGTTTTGCAAGGGGGTGAGGTGAAAGACTGATGGACATTAGTTGCAGGTGCCAACTGTGGTCTTTCAGCAACCTCCTGGGTGGGAGACAATGTGAAGGAACTGGATCCACTGTCAGCAACCCAATTTACTATCGCCTGTACTTGTGCAGGCCTCACCATTCGTAGAGCAGCATTAGGCCTGACCAAATACCGCTGCAGGTTTTGTCGCCTACTCGTACCTGAGGAATAGGTTTAACTTGTGCGTGTAGCTGGCACAGATCGACCACGTCCTCTCCCTGCAACAGGAGCTCCACCAGCAGCACCACGACCTGGGCCACGTCCCTTATTTGACGAACTCCTCATATTTTTCAAATCTAGGATGTTGCCCTAAATTGCTGTTTAATTAATAGTAGAATAGAATGACAGTACCTGAATAAAACCCCTGTATTTAAAGGATGTATCTCACACACCCTGAACCAGACTAGGCCTCAATAAAGGCTGTATCTCACAATGACATAGGCAGCAAAGGCTGCCAAAAGGGTGTTAGTTTAATAACTGAATATGACAGCAGTATATAACCCTGGAATTTCAAATGTCTTGATGCTACAAGGCCTGAAAAATTGTGTATTTTGCCCCAAAAAGGGTGTTTTATTAATAGAAGAATATAAGCCATGTATATGAATAGTAGAATAATAGAATGACAGTATGTAAAGGGTGTATCTCAGACGGTCTGAACCTGTGTAGGCCTAAATTAAATATTTCTTTGCCCAAAATGGCTGTATTTCAAATGTCTGTATTTCAAATCCCTGAATCAAACCCCTGTATGTAGAGGGAGTATCTCATAGGGCCTGAACCAGTGTAGGCCTAAAGTAAATATATCTTTGCACAAAATGACTGTATTTCAAATGGCTGCATTTCAAATACCTGATTTGAACCCCTGTATGTAGGGGGGTATCTCACACGGTCTGAACCAGTGTAGGCCTGAAGTAAATATACCTTTGCACAAAATGGCTGTATTTCAAATGGCTGCATTCCAAATCCCTGATTCAAACCCCTGTATGTAGAGGGAGTATCTCACAGGTCCTGAACCAGTGTAGGCCTGAATTCAATATTTCTTTGCCCAAAATGGCAGTATTTAAAATGGCTGTATTTAAAATAAATGAATCAAACCCCTGTATGTAGAGGGAGTAGCCCACAGGGCCTGAACCAGTGTAGGCCTGAAGTAAATATATATTTGCACAAAATGGCTGTATTTCAAATCCCTGATTCAAACCCCTGTATGTAGATGGGGTATCTCACACGGTCTAAACCAGTGTAGGCCTGAAGTAAATATATCTTTGCACAAAATGGCTGTATTTAAAATGGCTGTATTTAAAATCCCTGATTCAAACCCCTGTATGTAGAGGGAGTATATCACAGGGCCTGAACCTGTGTAGGCCTGAAGTAAATATTTCTTTGCCCAAAATGGCTGTATTTCAAATGCCTCAATTAAACCCCTGTATGTAGAGGGAGTATCGCATAGGGCCTGAACCAGTGTAGGCCTAAAGTAAATATATCTTTGCACAAAATGGCTGTACTTCAAATGGCTGTATTTCTAATACCTGATTTGAACCCCTGTATGTAGAGGGAGTATCTCACAGGGCCTGAACCTGTGTAGGCCTGAAGTAAATATATCTTTGCACAAAATGGCTGTACTTCAAATGACTGTATTTCAAATCTCTGACTCAAACCCCTCTATGTAGAGGGAGTATCTCACAGGGCCTGAACCTGTGTAGGCCTGAAGTAAATATATATTTGCACAAAATGGCTGTATTTCAAATGGCTGCATTCCAAATCCCTGATTCAAACCCCTGTATGTAGAGGGAGTATCTCACAAGGCCTGAACCAGTGTAGGCCTGAAGTAAATATTTCTTTGCCCAAAATGGCTGTATTTCAAATGCCTGTATTTCAAATCCCTGGATCAACCCCCTGCATGTAGTGGAAGTATCTCACAGGGCCTGAACCAGTGTAGGCCTGAATTCAATATTTATTTGCCCAAAATGGCAGTATTTAAAATGGCTGTATTTCAAATTAATGAATCAAACCGCTGTATGTAGAGGGAGTAGCTCACAGGGCTTGAACCAGTGTAGGCCTGAAGTAAATATATATTTGCACAAAATGGCTGTATTTCAAATCCCTGAATTAAACCCCTGAATGTAGAGGGAGTATCTCACAGGGCCTGAACCAGAGTAGGCATGAAGTAAAAATATCTTTGCACAAAATGTCTGTATTTCAAATCCCTGATTTAAACCCCTGTATGTAAGGGGGTATCTCACACGGTCTGAACCAGTGGAGGCCGGAAGTAAATATATCTTTTTACAAAAATGGATGTATTTCAAATGGCTGTATATCAAATCCCCGATTCAAAACCCTGTATGTAGAGGGAGTATCTTACACAGCCTGCACCTGTGTAGGCCTGAAGTAAATATTTCTTTGCCCAAAATGGCTGCATTTCAAATGGCTGTATTTCAAATCCCTGAATCAAATCCCTATATGTAGATGGAGTATCTCACAGGGCCTGAACCAGTGTAGGCCTGAATTCAATATTTCTTTGCACAAAATGGCTGTATTTCAAATGGCTGTATTTCAAATCCCTGAATCAAACCCCTGTATGTAGAGGGGGTATCTCACACGGTCTGAACCAGTGTAGGCCTGAAGTAAATATATCTTAGCACAAAATGGCTGTATTTCAAACCCCTGTATGTAGGGGGGTATCTCACACGGTCTGAACCAGTGTAGGCCTGAAGTAAATATAGCTTTGCGCAAAATGGCTGTATTTTAAATGGCTGTATTTCTAATGCCTGATTAAAACCCCTGTATGTAGAGGGGGTATCTCACACAGTCTGAACCATTGTAGGCCTAAAGTAAATACTTCTTTGCACAAAATGGCTGCACTTAAAATGACAGTATTTCAAATCCCTGATTCAAACCCCTGTATGTAGAGGGAGTATCTCACTTGGTCTGAACCAGTGTAGGCCTGAATTCAATATTTCTTTGCACAAAATGGCTGTATTTGAAATGGCTGTATTTCAAATCCCTGAATCAAACCCCTGTATGTAGAGGGGGTATCTCACACGGTCTGAACCAGTGTAGGCCTGAAGTAAGTATATCTTTGCACAAAATAGCTGTATTTCAAATCCCTGATTCAAACCCCTGTATGTAGAGGGAGTATCTCATAGGGCCTGAACCAGTATAGGCCTGAAGTAAATATTTATTTGCACAAAATGGCTGCATTTAAAATGGCTGTATTTCAAATCCCTGAATAAAACCCCTGTATGTAGAGGTAGTATCTCACACGGTCAGAACCAGTGTAGGCCTGAATTAAATATTTATTTGCCCAAAATGGCTGTATTTCAAATGGCTGTATTTCAAACCCTGATTCAAACCCTTGTATGTAGAGGGGGTATCTCACACGGTCTGAACCAGTGTAGGCCTGAAGTAAATTTATCTTTGCACAAAATTGCTGTATTTTAAATGGCTGTATTTCAAATCCCTGAATCAAACCCCTGTATGTAGGGGGGTATCTCACACGGTCTGAACCAGTGTAGGCCTGAAGTAAATATATCTTTGCACAAAATGGCTGTATTTCAAATGCCTTATTCAAACCCCTGTATGTAGAGGGGATATCTCACACAATCTGAACCATTGTAGGCCTTAAGTAAATATATCTTTGCACAAAATGGCTGTATTTCAAATGACTGTATTTCAAATCTCTGAATTAAACCCCTGTATGTAGAGGGAGTATCTCACAGGGCCTGAACCAGTGTAGGCCTGAAGTGAATATTTCTTTGCACAAATTGGCTTTATTTAAAATGGCTGTATTTCAAATCCCTGATTCAAACCCCTGTATGTAGAGGGAGTATCTCATTTGGTCTGAACCAGTGTAGGCCTGAATTCAATATTTCTTTGCCCAAAATGGCTGTATTTCAAATTTCTGATTCAAACCCCTGCATGTAGACGGGGTATCACCTGGTCTGAAACAGTGTAGGCCTGAAGTAAATATATCTTTGCACAAAAGGGTTGCATTTCAAATGGCTGTATATCAAATTCCTGATTCAAACCCCTGTATGTGGGGGAGTATCTCACCTGGTCTGAACCGGTGTAGGCCTGAAGTAAATATATCTTTGCACAAAATGGCTGTATTTCAAATGGCTGTATTTCAAATCCCTGAATCAAACCCCGGTATGTAGAGGGTGTGTCTCACATGGCCTGAACCAGTGTAGGCCTGAATTCAATATTGGTGCACCAAATGGCGTTATTTAAAATCTCTGAATGTAACCCAAATGTAATAACGGTGTATCTCACAATGACATCTGCATCAAAGGCTGCCAACTAAATGTATTGTGCCCAAACGAGTGTTTAACAACTGAATTTGATAGCAGTATATAAGCCTGTAATTTCACACGTGCTAATGCTGCAAGACCTGAAAATAGTGTTTTTTGTCAAAAAAGAGTGTTTTTCAAACCCCAGAAAATGATGGGTGTATTTCTAGCTTAAATTGCACACTGACTAATCAAGATGCTGTAGATTGCCAAAATTGTGTTTTTTTGGTAAGAGAAAATGAAAGATGTATATATTAAACTTGAATTTAACACTTGCAGATCTGGAAAATACTGTTTTTTGAAGAATAAAAAGTGTGTTTTTCAAACCACTGAAATTGATGGGTGTATTTCTACCTTAAATTGCACACTGACTAATACATATGTTGTAGATTGCCAAAAAAGTCTTTTTTTGGTAACAGAATATGAAAGATGTATATCTTAAACTTGAATTTAACACTTGCAGATATGGAAAATACAGTTTTGTTTTTTTTAAAGTGTTTTTTTCAAACTTAAGAAAATGATGGCTGTATTTCTAGCTTAAATTGCACACTGACTAATCCAGATGTTGTATATTGCCCACAATTTTTTTATTTTCAATGTCCCAAAAGCTCAGATGCATTGCTGGTGCACTGAGCTTGCATAAAATGGCCGCCACCGCCACCCACCTAACTAACAGACGGATAAAAGTTGTTGTTGTTTGGTCAATGGGCTCATGGCAGGGTAAAAAGATTGTGCCCTGCACCCACACAACTGTTTCTATGTAGATTGCTGAGTTAGATTCTCTCCTATTCTCTCCCTGAAATCACCAGTCCAGCAGCATCCTCTCCCTACACTTGTAACAGCAGAGTGACGTGCAGCGCTACGTGACTCTAGCTTATATAGAGCCTGGATCACATGCTCTGGCCAATCATAACCATGCCATTAGTAGGCATGGCTGTGATGGCTTCTAAGGTCAGACAGTTAAACGCTTGTTGATTGGCTGCTCTGCAGCCTTTCAAAAAGCACAGAGAAATCGCCGAACCCCGAACCCAAACTTTTACTGAAATGCTCGGGTTCGGGTCCGGGGTCCAAAAATACTAAAGTTCGGTACGAACCCAAACTTTACAGTTCGGGTTCGCTCAACCCTAGTAATAACCTGTTCTATAAAAATAGCACAAACTATTTTGTTATTGTTACTGTTACCTTGCCTCACAAAAAGTGTAATATAGAGCAACCAAAAATCATATGTACCCTAAACTACTACCATCAAAACTGCCACCTTATCATGCAGTTTCCAAAATGGGGTCGCTTTTTTCGAGTTTCTACTCTAGAGGTGCATCTGGGGACCTTCAAATGTGACACGGCAGCTTAAAATTATCCCAGTGAAATCTGCCTTCCAAAAACCATATGGTGCTCATTTCCTTCTGCGCCCTGCCCGTACAGCAGTTTACCACATATGGGGTGTTTCTGTGAACTACAGAATCAGGGTAATAAATATTGAGTTTTGTTTGGCTGTTAACCCTTTCTTTGTTAGTGGAAAAAATTGATTAAAATTGAAAATCTGCCAAATATTTAAATTCTGAATTTCCATCTCCAATTTCCTTTAATTTTTGTGGAACATCTAAAAGGTTAACAAAGTTTATAAAATCAGTTTTGAATACCTTGAGGGGTTTAATTTCTAAAATGGGTCCATTTATTTGGGTGGTTTCTATTATGTAAGACCCACAAAGTGATTTCAGACCTGAACTGGTCCTTAAAAATTGGGTTTTGGAAATTTTGCTTCTAAACTTCGAAGCCTTCTAACGTCCCCAAAAAAAAGTCATTTACAAAATAATCCAAACATGAAGTAAACATATGGGAAATGTACAGTAATAACTATTTTAGGAGGTATCACTATCTGTTTTAAAAGCAGAGAAATTGAAATTTTGACTCAAATTTACCACTGTCATGTAGTACAATATGTGATGAGAAAACAGTTCCAGAATGGCCGGGATAAGTGAAAGCGTTTTAAAGTTATTAACATGTAAAGTGACATATGTCAGATTTTCAAAAAATGGCCTGATCCTTAAGGTGAGAAATGGCAGGGTCCTGAAAGGGTTAATAACCAGAAGAGTGTAGTGGCTGTCAAGTAAACACAAACGGTGTAGAAAGTTGCTTATCAGTCATTTAAAAGGAAAAAAGATGGGTGAACTTTCACATTCATCATGGCAAACTCCATAGTGGAGCTTTCATATCCATCGTGGCACCTAAAACATGATGGCAGTGTAAGCAGTAGAGATGGCTTTGCGGTTTGCCCGGCGGTCGTTTCGCGCTGAACTTTGCGTGTTCGTGATTCACTGAACATGCAAACATATGGAGATATTCACACCCGCCATATTCTTTTACATTGTGAAGAACTTTGACCCATGACACATCCATCAGGTGGTACAATACAGCCAATTGAGACGTTTCAGCACAGGGACATACCCCCTACCTTATAATAAACCTGATCTGTCCGCCATTTACATTCAGTGTTTTGCCAGTGTAGGGAGAGGTTGCTGTGTGGAGCAGGGACAGGCTGTTAGTGACACTAAACGTTAGCTAATAGGGCCACAAAAATCATTTTAAGGACTGGTATAGGTGTGCTATTGATATGTGTGATACACAGAGGGGTGCAATATACTTAGAATATACTTCTATAATGAGTCAAAAGCACATAGATCTATATAGTGATCACCTGGAAGTCAGGGGGCCTAGGGATAGGGGCTTACTAGGGCCACTTTTATATAGGGTAAGGTTCCGGACGGGGTCGCCCTTATCAGGGCGGGTAGTCTGTGGTTAGGCTATCAGAGCCAGAATAGCACACCCCTGTAGGGCAATATCAGGGACAGTTCTTTGCCCAGCCTGTCCTTTAATACCATATGTTTTTTGCTTTCCCTCCAGTATTCATGGATGTGCACTGGAACCCCCTGGATTGTGGTAGGACATATGGTTTCTGATTTGGTGCCGCCGAGCACTTGTTATTGCCTACCACATCTATGCTTTTTGCTTAACTTTAATAATTTCATTTATTTTCATTTTGAGGGATATATTTTCCATTTACACGTCCGCAAAAAGGGTCCGGTGCAGATCCATTAATTTTCAGTCGGGCCGGAATGAGCTGATCTGCACTTCCGCATCCGTGCTTCCATTTCCGAAAAAAATTGCATTTGCCGACAAGATTAGGCATTTTCTATTATAATGCCGGCGATGTATGTTCCACAAATTGCCGAATGTACATTGCTGGTGTCCGTGTTTTGCGGATCCGATGGTATATTCTAACCCCCAGGCGTTCTCATGGTGACAGGGAAACTTGTCGGGGAGGAGTATGCCGAAGTGAAACAACTATACAGATTTTTAAAAAATAACAAATTTTCTAAAAAACTAATATATTTGATATAGTGCTATATATTCATTTTTTTACAATTTTTGTAATATTCTAAAACAAGAATATATGGCAATATAGGGAATATTCGAAAAAAAATAATATAGAGCAATTTAGCTAATATAGTGCTATAATCTTTTTTTAATAGTCATAATTTTTATTTTATTTGAACTTCAGATGAGAAAAAAATTACAACTATTAGACAAAGAAGATTATAGCACTATATTAGCTAAATTGCTCTATATTAGCTTTTTTGAATATTCACTATATTGCTATATATTCTTGTTTTAGTATATTACGAATATTCAAAAAAACAAATATATAGCACAATATCGAATATATACATTTTTTTTAATATTCGTCTTTTTTTTTTTTCAATCTGTACAGTTCCACTTTGGCATACTCCTCCCCGACAATCGTCCCTGTCACCATGTGAACACCTGGGGGTTAGAATATACCATCGGATCAGAGTTGTCACTATCTCTTTGTGAAATCTCAGATCCGATGGTATATTGTAACCTCCAGGCGTTGCCATGGTAACGGGGACGCTTGTCGGGGAGGAGTATGCCAAAGTGGAACTGTACAGATTGAAAAAGAAAAGACCAATATTCTAAAAAATAAATATATTCGATATAGTGCTATATATTAATTTTTTGAATATTCTGAAATTTAATTTCCATTTGCCATAAACTGTTGAGGAACATCTAAAGGGTTAATAAAGTTTGTAAAATCTGTTTTGAACACCTTGAGGGGTGTAGTTTATTAGATGGGGTCACTTTTATGGAGTTTCTACTCTAGGGGTGCATCAGGGGTTCTTCAAATGGGACATGGTGCCAAAAAAAAAAAGGCCACCAAAATCTGCCATCCAGAAACCCTATGGCGTTCCTTTCCCTCTGCACCCTGCCGTTTGGTCATACAGCAGTTCATGAACACATATGAGGTGTTTCTGTAAACTGCAGAATCAGGGTAATAAATATTGAGTTTTGTTTGGCTGTTAACCTTTGCTTGGTTACTGGAAAACATTTATTAAAATGGAAAATTTGCCAAAAAATAGTTATTTGGGACTGTTTTTATTATTATTTTTGACTGTGTTCATCTGAGGGTTTAGGTCATGGGGTATTTTTATAGAGAAATTTCTTACAGACACAGCAATACCTAATATGTCTATTTTTTTTAGGTTTTACACTATATTATCCTTTTTTAAACAAACAAAAAAAAACATTTTAGTATCTCCATAGTCTAAGAATCCCTTTTTTTGTTTTGTTTTTAGCCGAGGGGCTTTCTTAGGTAGGGGCTTATTTTTTGTGGGATGAGAGGATGGTTTTATTGGCACTATTTTGGGGGGCATATGACTTTTTTGATCGCTTGCTATTACACTTTTTTGTAATTTGAAAAAAAAATCAGAGCAGATCCTATGGATGCGGCAATACCTAATATGCCTACTTTTTAATTTATTTTAGTTTTACAAAATATAATTTTTGAAAAAAATAAATAAATTTGGGGGGGTGTCTCAAGTCTGAGAACCATAGTTTTTTTTCAATTGTTGATGGCTAAATGGAATTATAATTGGGGAAGGGGATTATAAATTTAGTACTCCATGGAAGTGTGGTACTCCCTTAAGCAACCAATAATGCAGAGCCCCGAATAATCACACCGAGTGATGGTGTCCTTCCGTATCCCCTTCCTGTGACACATTCTGCACCTTTTTTGGGTCCGTCCCTTCTTTCCAGTATGGGGGACCACATCTGGAAAGTGTTGGCCAGGGATGATCCGGGCGCCTCCAGATACCAAGGTACTCCGGCCTGCTCTTTCCCGGTCAGAAAAGATCAGGGCCTTGAGGCCTGCCTCATAGAACTGGAGGAATTTCTCTATGTTGCAGCTCTCCAGGACAGCACAAAAGAGTTGTACAAGGCAACCTGTACCAAGTAGACCACAACTTTTTTGGACCATGCCCAGGTTTTGTGCATGGCGTTATATGGCTTGAGGACTTAATCAGAGAGATCAACTCCTTCCATATACCAATTGTAGTTGACAATCGGGCTTGAGGACCATTGCCGCGGTACCTCGCACAGGGAAAGGGGTGTTGCCGTTACCGTGAATTGTGGACAGTACAAGGACATCCCTCTTGTCCGTATATCTGACCAGCAGCAGGTTTCCATTGGTAAGGGCACGGGTCTCACCCATGGGGATAGGTAGCTTAAGGTGGGTGGGTAGGAAGGCCGCGTTGATTTTTCTGCACGGTCCCACAAGCGGACGTAGATCTGGCGGCAAGGGACTGGAACAAGGAGATACTAGTATAAAAGTTATCGACGTACAGGTGGTAACCCTTATCCAGCAGTGGGTGCATAAGGTCCCACACAAGTTTCCCGCTAACACCCAGTGTGGGGGGACATTCTGGGGGTTGAATACGGGAATCTCACCCCTCGTACACACGAAACTTGTAAGTGTACCCTGAGGTACTCTCACAAATTTTGTACAGCTTTACGCCATACCTCGCCTGCTTAGAGGGAACATACTGGCGGAAAATGAGTCTCTCCTTGAAAGCAATGTGAGACTCATCAACCGCGAACTTCCTTCCAGGTACATAGGCCTCCAAGAATTTGGCCCCAAAGTGATCGATGTCCGGCCTGATTTTGCACAGGCGGTCATAGGCAGGGACCGTATCATGGCCGTACTGTAAAGTGGGGTCTGTAGAGGACCTCCACACTCCAGTATAGCCTGACACTTTTTTTTACTAGGCCTATGTGCTGCACGAGGCCTCAAAACATCCTCATCTCGGCTGCACTGACCGGAGTCCATCCACCGGGCCTAGCCAAAAAGGAGCCCTGGTGTTGATCAATGAACTGTTGGGTGTACAATTTTGTTTGCTCCACCATCAGATTCACAAATTGGTCACTGAAAAAAAAGACTAAAATAGTCATATTCAGGGAAGCCCACTGTGGGAATCTGGAATCCTGGTTGGCCAACAAAATCAGGAATCACAGGCTCAAAATCCTCTGGGGTACACCCTGCAAGTTCACCAGTAGAGGGCTAAGGTGGACTTATCTGGTGGGCCGGAAAACTATTACGAGCCCCAGAGCTGCTCGTACTAGTGTGGGCCACAGGGTCCCTGGCATGGCGGTCCCCTTGCTCCGCCTGGCGGCGTCTCCGCTGCCTTGGGGGCTCATCATCATTGCTAGATGATGAGGAGGACGCAGATGACAAGAGGAAAGTGGGGTCATCCTCGTCCTCACTGGGGCTCTCGGAGTTGGAGGCAAGCTGGGCGTATGCCTTCTCAGCCAGGAACATCCGTCGGGTCTTAGGGGAGTGTGTGGGTGTGTGCGTGTGTGCGTGGAAAACTTTATTTTGTGTGTGTGGGGGCACGGGTGTTTGTGGACTTTGCCCTAAACCTAAAAGAAAAAAATAACTAAAGAAAAAAAAGTGAAAACCCCCAAAAATGCAAAAAAAAATCTTCAAACTCGCTGATCAGCCGTCTGAAGCTGATCAGTGGTGGGGTGGGCGATGCGCTAACAGTGGCCAGACGCTAAGAGTGCCGGCCACAATCAGCATACGCAAAAAAACTAACGCTTGCGCTCCAAAAAATGTGTGTGTGTTGGGGGGGGGGGGGGCAAGCTGCCCCCCTGAATATCCCTGCCTAACCTAACCTTTCCCTAACCTGTCCCTATGTACCTTTTAGTGCACTGTAGACTGTCAGAAGAGGGTTGCTGGGCAGAGATGGGGGTTGCTGGACACAGATCGGACGCAGGCTCCTCTCTTCTCGCTCCCAGACACAGAAAGGAAGAGAACAGAGCTGCAGTAACTTAAACCTCCCGCCCACCCTGCAGCCAATCAGAAGCGATCCTGAGAGGTGATGCCACCATCAACTCTCAGTATCGCAGAATAGTGATTGGTGGTGTATTATCACACCACCGATCACCATCCTATTCCGGGTTATCGGGTCACTAGAGACCCGAATAACCCGGAAACGCAGCAAACCACAGGTCTGAATTGATCTGTGGTTTGCTGCAATCGCCAATACGGGGGGGGGACCCCCCTCAGCATTGTGACAGAGTGCCTGCTGAATCATTTCAGCAGGAACTCTGTTGCGATCACTGCGCACCGGTACGTCATGTGTCCTTAAGTACCAGGGCATCATGATGTACTGGTACATCATGTTTCCCCAACAGGTTAAAATGTTCTGCTCTAGATATTCTCCAAAATGTAAATTCCTTTGATTCCCTGTAAATATCAAACCTGATTGTAACGGTTTAGTCATAATACTGTAGTTTTTCAAAAAGCTTTGCACTGAGGTAAAACAGTATGTTTTAATAAGTATGCATACAGTGTTTTCAATGTGTTTTTATTGCATTTCTCCATATTTTTTGGTGATTTAGTCAGATATAACAGAAAATTTGTCAAAACAAATAAAAAAATCAACAACATTGTGTGTTAACATAACCTTCAATGAGACAATACCATAACTTAAATTTATTGGACTAATATAAAATGGTCAATTTATGTATTTATTAATTTATTTTTTAAATCATGTTACCATATCCAATATTTGCTTAATGATACGCTTTTAATTATATCAATGAGCAGGGTCATTTTAATGTGAACTCATTACATTTCACTTACAATACAGGAATTACTTGCTTTTCAGTTTTATCCCCTAAAAATTTCTAAGATTGCTCTCTATAAAAAGGGAGTAAAAAAGTCAGTAGATCAAAAATAAATTATTTGTGAAATATGCAACAGATGGTAAGACTTATAGTCATTCTAGCAGATTAATAGTGTTCTGTCCACATTTCACATCTTTGCTTTCCCAAAAGATGCTGTTGGGAGGAGGCCATATTGACAGCTGGCATGTTCGTAATGTAGTTAGTTTGATATACCTCATCTATTAAATGTTGCACATTCTCCAAAATAACACATGACAAGTGCAATTGATCACCTGGGAAAAGGCATATTCAGCTGAAAGCTTTCATTTATCTTACTTTCTTCAAGTTTATTTCAAAGAATAAGTCAATCGTTCTGCTTTTGTTAATTGTAGAATCCTTTTTTATATTCTTTATTATGTAAGAAGAGGTCATTCAAAGAATAGATTACTACCTGGCTGTGATACAGCCAATAAAACAAGACAAAAGCTAGAGAAACTACGACCTAACAATTCTGACTTTATTTAGACCTAAAGCCTAATGTATGGTAATCTTATTACCTTGGTTGAAATGCAGTAAATTGATGGAATTGGAACATGTTGCAACAAAGCATACACAGGAAAATCTGTTTTTGTTAATTTACAGTCTAATAGGTACATGCTGTATGGACTGTCGTTTCTAATCTTAGAAATGTACTACCAGGTTTGCAATTGCCAATTCAAAATCTTGTAAGCATTGTGGCAGTGGAGCTGCCAGAGGGCCATATGACGGCCAATGAAATGGTGTATCTCACCCAGAGGAGCCTGGGTGAGAACAGGAAAGCCTGGGAAAATAGGTTTTTCACACTGTCTGCAGCAGCTAAGCTAGTAATGAAGGTAATTAGCAGCCAGCTGAGGAGCTCCCAGTCTGGGGAAGGAGCAGGCTACGTTGAGGCCTGTGGGAGCCGGAACCCTGTGTGGGGTAAGCACTGCTGTGTTTTGCTGAGCTGGGCGGTAGACCCAGATCCTGATAGAGAGGGAAAATACTGTATAGTCAGTGGCCAGACAGCCAAGGATTTATGTTTCTGCTTTCTGCTTTGGTCTGCTGTAAAAAGTAATAATAAAGCTGATTCTGGCCAGTTTGCACCCAAATCTGCAGTGTTGGAGTGACTTCTTGAGTTGTGCCAATTGTCTAAGCGGAGAAGATGGCGATCTTGGCATACATAGAAAAAAAAATGCAGCATTTTTTTTTTACTCAAGTTTTTTCCCCCTAATTTATCTCCAATAAACACATTACATGTTTTTTTTTATTCACTGTGCATTTTTGGTCCATACATTTTTTTTTACAAACTACAGCATGCTCTAGGTATAAACTTAAAAACTTTATGTAAAAAATGCATGTCAAAAATGCTTGTATAAAAAAATGCCACCAAAAATGCTAACCTGACCTAACCCCAGTCCTGAAAAATTGGACTTATTTTCAAACAAAAATTATGCCCATAACAGTGACAAATAAATTAATGTCCAAGCCATTGTAAATCCCTTTAAAAAGCTAATAAATGTTTGCACGAAAATCTAGTACTGGTTTGGGTGCCTTTTTATGGCTTTTTCGAGGCACAACTGGCCACTCCAGGTAATGTAACATTGTAATTCTACTGGATAGGTTATGAATGTTACATGAGTAAGTTATGACTAAAATCGGTTGCTAGAATGGGGGAGAATGGTCCACCATCCACCTTTCAGCCATGCAACCTTCGATAGCAGTAATTTGAATCGAGCTAAGCTGTTTTTGTTGTTCCTATTTAGTTTGAACAGAAAGATGACACACATGCTACATTTAAACTTTGCATCTAATAAATGGAACAGGGTCTTTCAGAGTCGTTTATTTTATCAATCAGTAACATGCATGACTTTATTTGTTAACAATTCTAAGGCTTGACAAAAAAGCTATGACTTCAAAATGACAAAAATCTGTAGGGGTAACGCCTGAATGTACCACTTGTACAACCACTATGCTACTGTGTTTATTGACATTTCGATTTAAAATTCCAAGAAGTATAATATTTAATTCAGGGAATACACTACTCATCTTGAACACTGTTTTAAAGGGATCTTGAGTGGTTGTGTTAAACCTAACATATCAAAGGGTGGATGAAAGGAGTAATCTCACATAGTACAGAGCATCATTTAATGTTCAACTGAAGTAATTTCAAGCATAACAAAATGTTGTAGTACTGTATGTGCAAAGAGAGACAGCAGTTTCATGGAATTCTCATTCTAGATCAAATCCACTATTAAAATCTCAAGAATATCTGTTGCACTGACATTTCCATCATTGCAACAGCATTACCAGAAATTACTGATTGTTCTGTCATGTAATCGAGTGTAACATCAGGGACTCATGATAAGGACAGTATAAAAGATCCTTTCTGTATGTTCAAAATAAAAAAGACCTTTTTTAAAGCAATTTATTTCCCCATCACAAACAGTAATAACATCTCTTCAGTATGCCCTTATTTTCTAATAGGTGAGGAGGATCTGACTACCAGGATGAGCGCGAGAAAGCACAAGTTACAGCATTAGTTTAGCTGTACAGTTTCTTCTGCTCAGACCACCTCATTTGCTCTGCCGTCAGTCATTGATAACAGAATGCGTGGCCAGGAAACAACTCTACATGCCCAGCAATGCCACAGCTACAGCATGCCACAGCTATTTTAGTGTGCTCAATAGTTTCTGTGTTACTCTAAGAAAGAATAATTAATAGTTTATTACTGTAACATTCCAAAAATTCAGCTTCAAATCCGTAATCTAGGAATGTACAGTAAGGAAGAAAATGTTTACGTGAATCATCTTTTTCTAAGTGATCCCAATTAATAACAAGTCCATAAGGTGAACTGTGTAATGCAGGTTTATCTTCGTTTAATGTACATTTGGAGACAGAACCTTTGATATATACAGTCAGATCCATAAATATTGGGACATTGACACAATTGGAACATTTTTGACTCTATACATCACCACAATGAATTTGAAATGAAAGGAACAAGATGTGCTTTAACTGCAGAATGTCAGCTTTAATTTGAGGGTATTTACATCCAAATCAGGTAAACGGTGTAGGAATTACAACAGATTGCATATGTGCCTCCCACTTGTTAAGAAACCAAAAGTAATGGGACAATTGGCTTCTCAGCTGTTACATGGCCAGGTGTGTGTTATTCCCTCATTATCTCAATTACAATGAGCAGATAAAAGGTCCATATTTCATTTTAAGTGTGCTATTTGCATTTGGAATCTGTTGCTGTCAACTCTCAAGATGAGAACCAAAGAGCTGTCACTATAAGTGAAGCAAGCCATCATTAGGCTGAAAAAACAAAACAAACCCATCAGAGAGATATCAAAAACATTAGGCGTGGCCAAAACAACTGTTTGGAACATTCTTAAAAAGACGAAACGCAGCGGTGAGCTCAGCAACACCAAAAGACCTGAAAGACCACAGAAAACCACTGTGGTGGATGACGAATAATTCTTTCCCTGGTGAAAAAAACACCCTTCACAACAGTTGGCCAGATCAAGAACACTCTCCAGGAGGTAGGTGTATGTGTGTCAAAGCCAACAATTAAGAGAAGACTTCACCAGAGTGAATACAGAGGGTTCACCACAAGATGTAAACTATTGATGAGCCTCAAAAACAGGAAGGCCAGATTAGAGTTTGCCAAATGACATATAAAAAAGCCTTCACAGTTCTGGAACAACATCCTATGGACAGATGAGACCAAGATCAACTTGTACCAGAGTGATGGGAAGAGAAGAGTATGGAGAAGGAAAGGAACTGCTCATGATCCTAAGCATACCACCTCATCGGTAAAGCATGGTGGTGGTGGTAGTGTCATGGCATGGGCATCTATGGCTGCCAATGGAACTGGTTCTCTTGTATTTATTGATGATGTGACTGCTGAAAAAAGCAGCAGGATGAATTCTGAAGTGTTTTGGGCAATATTATCTGCTCATATTCAGCCAAATGCTTCAAAACTCATTGGACAGTGATTCACAGTGCAGATGGACAATGACCCAAAGCATACTGCAAAAGCAACCAAAGAGTTTTTTAAGGGAAAGAAGGGGAATGTTATGCAATGGCCAAGTCAATTACCTGACCTGAACCCGATTGAGCATGCATTTCACTTGCTGAAGATAAAACTGAAGGAACAATGCCCCAAGAACAAGCAGGAACTGAAGACAGTTGCAGTAGAGGCCTGGCAGAGCATCACCAGGGATGAAACCTAGGGTCTGGTGATGTCTATGCATTCCAGACTTCATGATGTAATTGACTGCAAAGGATTTGCAACCAAGTTTTAAATAGTAAAAGTTTGATTTATGATTATTATTCTGTCCCATTACTTTTGATTCCTTAACAAGTGGGAGGCACATATACAAACTGTTCACCGTTCACCTGATTTGGATGAGAATACCCTCAAATTAAAGCTGACAGTCTGCAGTTAAAGCACATCTTGTTCGTTTCATTTCCATTGTGGTGGTGTATAGAGCAAAAAATTTAGAATTGTGTCGATGTCCCAATATTTATGGACCTGACTGTATTATTAAAAAAATTACAGTTGAAATGTTTAAAAAAAATCTTGAGAACTAAGTTAACAGGCAATTCATTAATATGCAGCCATGCAACTTCTAGAACTGATTTAAGAAACACATTTCATAATTACAAAGAAAGAAGTTATTTTATTTTTATTAAAAGAAAATGATTGTGACTTATTATGAACTAAAAGGTTGCGGGCTGATAAACTAGCTTATAGTTCCATTCATCATCCTTATCTGTAAACAACAATCACAAATGTCATGATGTCTAAGATATTTATTTCTGTACAGTTATAGCTCCTTGGCAGACTTTCCAGCACTTGTTGTGTTGGCAGTTTTGCAGTTATCACTTGAACTGTCATGGAGATAGACTGCTGATGGGTTCTTTGAGCTACCTTATCCTCCTAGATGCCATTTTCATTTGACTTTTGGATGTCACATTTTGTGACTTATCGTTAAATGTGTTCAACCTGTATATTCCTGTTCACTTCCAGATTTTTTATTTTTTTTTGCAAACACCCATGGGATTTAAATGTGCAATGCATCTTATGTTATGCTTCATATAACCAATTCTCTACATGGTAAAAGGTCATTTTTTACCTACTTTACTCTTCATGAAGAAGTCTAAAACTTTAAAAAGCAAAGTAAAATAAGAAAAGCTGACACACCCTATATCAGTTTCCATCCCATTTGTGAATAATGAAATATTCATGTACACAGAATGTATGAATAGAGACAATATTCCTCCTAATTTGGAGTATCTTTTTGGCAGCAGAATTTTATATAAACATTTATTTATCATCAGACAAATTAAATATTTACATTCTTACAATATATATAATTTGTAAAAAGTTATTAACATGCAATTTATTATATTATTCTAGGCTGCAACTGTATACTTTCCATATCACTTGTATAAAGGGATTCTGTCAGCACGGTTTTTCATATTAAGCTGCCAATAGGTTCAATGCGGTCTCCTTGAATATGTAGAAATATACCTGTGTCTGACATATGAATGCTGTTGTTTGTCTTCCATAACTATTTTCTATTTATGCCCATTCTGACTTATCCCTGCACCTCCCCTCATTCTGAAGTCCCCTCCCAGCAACTTTGACGTCAAGCAGACCCTACACTGTAATGTCGTGCAGGCTCAACAAAATTTCACTTGAGTGCCCGCACGTTCTGTGATACCTCTGCCGGCTTCAGCTTCATTAAAGCTACTGCACATGCACCACTTGAATGGTCAGTTCTGCATCCTGAATTGGAATCCCTTTAAGTAAACATTTTAACAGACTTTGAAATTTGAACCTCCGCTTTTTTTTTGTTGCCATAAATGTGAATAGAGTCCAGCAATTCGTAGAAGCAAATAGAGATGAGCGAACACATGGAAGTTTGCCCATTAAAGTCAATGAGGACCCGAACTTCACTTTATTTTTTTCCGTTATAACATGGTAATAATGGAAAATAATAGCATTCTTAAGACAGAATACTAAATAAAATGGCCATTGAGGGGTTAAAAATAATAAAAAAAAACTCACCTCATCAATAGGGATGAGCGAACTCGAACTGTATAGTTCGGGTTCATACCGAATTTTGGGGTGTCCGTGACACGGACCCGAACCCGGACATTTTCGTAAAAGTCCGGGTTCGGGTTCGGTGTTCGTCGCTTTCTTCGCGCTTTTGTGACGCTTTCTTGGCGCTTTTTGAAAGGCTGCAAAGCAGCCAATCAACAAGCGTCATACTACTTGCCCCAAGAGGCCATCACAGCCATGCCTACTATTGGCATGGCTGTGATTGGCCAGAGCACCATGTGACCCAGCCTCTATTTAAGCTGGAGTCACATAGCGCCGCCCGTCACTCTGCTCTGATTAGCGTAGGGAGAGGTTGCGGCTGCGACAGTAGGGCGAGATTAGGCAGATTAACTCCTCCAAAGGACTTGATTAACTGATCGATCTGCAGCTGTGGATCATTGAGCTGCTGATCCTCAATTGCTCACTGTTTTTAGGCTGCCCAGACCGTTTGTCAGTCACATTTTTCTGGGGTGATCGGCGGCCATTTTGTGTCTTGTGGTGCGCCAGCACAAGCTGCGACCAAGTGCATTTAACCCTCAATGGTGTGGTTGTTTTTTGGCTAAAGCCTACATCAGGGTGAAGCTGTCACACCAAGTGCATTTAACCAGCAATAGTCTGTTTATTTTTTGGCCATATACTACATCAGGGGCAAGCTGCGCCTGTCACCAAGTGCATTTAACCCTCAATGGTGCGTTTGTTTTTTGGCTAAAGCCTACATCAGGGTGAAGCTGTCACGCCAAGTGCATTTAACCAGCAATAGTCTGTTTATTTTTTGGCCATATACTACATCAGGGGCAAGCTGCGCCCGTCACCAAGTGCATTTAACCCTCAGTAGTGTGGTTGGTCAAGCTATCACACCAAGTGCATTTAACCAGCAATAGTCTGTTCATTTTTTGGCCATATACTAAATCAGGGGCAAGCTGCGCCCGTCACCAAGTGCATTTAACCAGCAATAGTCTGTTCATTTTTTGGCCATATACTACATCAGGGGCAAGCTGTGCCCGTCACCAAGTGCATTTAACCCTCAGTAGTGTGGTTGGTCAAGCTGTGACACCAAGTGCATTTAACCAGCAATAGTCTGTTCATTTTTTGGCCATATACTACATCAGGGGCAAGCTGCGCCCATCACCAAGTGCATTTAACCAGCAATAGTGTGGTTATTTTTTGGCCATATCCCAGTCTAATTCTGTCACTAAATCCATACCGGTCACCCAGCGCCTAAATACTAGGCCTCAAATTTATATCCCGCTAAATCTCTCGTTACCGCTGTCCTGTTGTGGCTGGGAAAGTTATTTAGTGTCCGTCAAAGCACATTTTTTGTTCTGGGTTGAAATACAATTCCCAATTTAGCAATTTAAAAATGTAGTGGTTTCTGCTGTATCAGAGCTATTTGAAATCTATCCCTAAAAGGGTATATAATATTCAAGGTGCACATAGGGTCATTCAGAATAACTTCACACACCCGCTACTGTGCATTTCCAAGTCTAATTCTGTCACTAAACCCATACCTGTCACCCAGCGCCTAAATACTAGGCCTCAAATTCATATCCAGCTAAATCTGTCGTTAGTGCTGTAGCTGGGCGAGTTATTTAGTGTCTGTTCAAGCACATTTCTTGTTCTGGGTTAAATACAATTCCCAATTTAGCAATTTCATAATTTAGTGGTTTCTGCTATATCAGAGCTATTTGAAATCTATCCCTAAAAGGGTAGATCATATTGAAGGTGCACATAGGGACATTCAGAATAACTTCACACACCCGCTACTGTGCATTTCCAAGTCTAATTCTGTCACTAAACCCATACCTGTCACCCAGCGCCTAAATACTAGGCCTCAAATTTATATCCAGCTAAATCTGTCCTTAGTGCTGTAGCTGGGCGAGTTATTTAGTGTCCGTTCAAGCACATTTCTTGTTCTGGGTTGAAATACAATTCCCAATTTAGCAATTTCATAATTTAGTGGTTTCTGCTATATCAGAGCTATTTGAAATCTATCCCTAAAAGGGTATATAATATTCAAGGTGCACATTGGGTCATTCAGAATAACTTCACACACACCCGCTACTGTGTATTTCCAAGTCTAATTCTGTCACTAAACCCATACCTGTCACCCAGCGCCTAAATACTAGGCCTCAAATTTATATCCAGCTAAATCTGTCCTTAGTGCTGTAGCTGGGCGAGTTATTTAGTGTCCGTTCAAGCACATTTCTTGTTCTGGGTTGAAATACAATTCCCAATTTAGCAATTTCATAATTTAGTGGTTTCTGCTATATCAGAGCTATTTGAAATCTATCCCTAAAAGGGTAGATCATATTGAAGGTGCACATAGGGACATTCAGAATAACTTCACACACCCGCTACTGTGCATTTCCAAGTCTAATTCTGTCACTAAACCCATACCTGTCACCCAGCGCCTAAATACTAGGCCTCAAATTTATATCCAGCTAAATCTGTCCTTAGTGCTGTAGCTGGGCGAGTTATTTAGTGTCCGTTCAAGCACATTTCTTGTTCTGGGTTGAAATACAATTCCCAATTTAGCAATTTCATAATTTAGTGGTTTCTGCTATATCAGAGCTATTTGAAATCTATCCCTAAAAGGGTATATCATATTGCAAGGTGCACATTGGGTACATTCAGAATAACTTCACACACACCCGCTACTGTGTATTTCCAAGTCTAATTCTGTCACTAAACCCATACCTGTCACCCAGCGCCTAAATACTAGGCCTCAAATTTATATCCTGCTAAATCTCTCGTTAACGCTGTCCTGTTGTGGCTAGGAAAGTTATTTAGTGTCCGTCAAAGCACATTTTTTGTTCTGGGTTGAAATACAATTCCCAATTTAGCAATTTCATAATTTAGTGGTTTCTGCTATATCAGAGCTATTTGAAATCTATCCCTAAAAGGGTATATAATATTCAAGGTGCACATTGGGTCATTCAGAATAACTTCACACACACCCGCTACTGTGTATTTCTAAGTCTAATTCTGTCACTAAACCCATACCTGTCACCCAGCGCCTAAATACTAGGCCTCAAATTTATATCCTGCTAAATCTCTCGTTAACGCTGTCCTGTTGTGGCTGGGAAAGTTATTTAGTGTCCGTCAAAGCACATTTTTTGTTCTGGGTTGAAATACAATTCCCAATTTAGCAATTTCATAATTTAGTGGTTTCTGCTATATCAGAGCTATTTGAAATCTATCCCTAAAAGGGTATATAATATTCAAGGTGCACATTGGGTCATTCAGAATAACTTCACACACACCCGCTACTGTGTATTTCTAAGTCTAATTCTGTCACTAAACCCATACCTGTCACCCAGCGCCTAAATACTAGGCCTCAAATTTATATCCTGCTAAATCTCTCGTTAACGCTGTCCTGTTGTGGCTGGGAAAGTTATTTAGTGTCCGTCAAAGCACATTTTTTGTTCTGGGTTGAAATACAATTCCCAATTTAGCAATTTCATAATTTAGTGGTTTCTGCTATATCAGAGCTATTTGAAATCTATCCCTAAAAGGGTATATAATATTCAAGGTGCACATTGGGTCATTCAGAATAACTTCACACACACCCGCTACTGTGTATTTCCAAGTCTAATTCTGTCACTAAACCCATACCTGTCACCCAGCGCCTAAATACTAGGCCTCAAATTTATATCCTGCTAAATCTCTCGTTAACGCTGTCCTGTTGTGGCTGGGAAAGTTATTTAGTGTCCGTCAAAGCACATTTTTTGTTCTGGGTTGAAATACAATTCCCAATTTAGCAATTTCATAATTTAGTGGTTTCTGCTATATCAGAGCTATTTGAAATCTATCCCTAAAAGGGTATATAATATTCAAGGTGCACATTGGGTCATTCAGAATAACTTCACACACACACGCTTCTGTGCATTTCCAAGTCTAATTCTGTCACTAAATCCATACCGGTCACCCAGCGCCTAAATACTAGGCCTCAAATTTATATCCCGCTGAATTTGAATACAATACATTGGGCCAAATAATATATTTGTTGTTGTGGTGAACCATAACAATGAGAAAAACATCTAGTAATGGACGCGGACGTGGACATGGTCGTGGTGGTGTTAGTGGACCCTCTGGTGCTGGGAGAGGACGTGGCCGTTCTGCCACATCCACACGTCCTAGTGTACCAACTACCTCAGGTCCCAGTAGCCGCCAGAATTTACAGCGATATATGGTGGGGCCCAATGCCGTTCTAAGGATGGTAAGGCCTGAGCAGGTACAGGCATTAGTCAATTGGGTGGCCGACAGTGGATCCAGCACGTTCACATTATCTCCCACCCAGTCTTCTGCAGAAAGCGCACAGATGGCGCCTGAAAACCAACCCCATCAGTCTGTCACATCACCCCCATGCATACCAGGGAAACTGTCTCAGCCTCAAGTTATGCAGCAGTCTCTTATGCTGTTTGAAGACTCCGCTGGCAGGGTTTCCCAAGGGCATCCACCTAGCCCTTCCCCAGCGGTGAAAGACATAGAATGCACTGACGCACAACCACTTATGTTTCCTGATGATGAGGACATGGGAATACCACCTCAGCATGTCTCTGATGATGACGAAACACAGGTGCCAACTGCTGCGTCTTTCTGCAGTGTGCAGACTGAACAGGAGGTCAGGGATCAAGACTGGGTGGAAGACGATGCAGGGGACGATGAGGTCCTAGACCCCACATGGAATGAAGGTCGTGCCACTGACTTTCACAGTTCGGAGGAAGAGGCAGTGGTGAGACCGAGCCAACAGCGTAGCAAAAGAGGGAGCAGTGGGCAAAAGCAGAACACCCGCCGCCAAGAGACTCCGCCTGCTACTGACCGCCGCCATCTGGGACCGAGCACCCCAAAGGCAGCTTCAAGGAGTTCCCTGGCATGGCACTTCTTCAAACAATGTGCTGACGACAAGACCCGAGTGGTTTGCACGCTGTGCCATCAGAGCCTGAAGCGAGGCATTAACGTTCTGAACCTGAGCACAACCTGCATGACCAGGCACCTGCATGCAAAGCATGAACTGCAGTGGAGTAAACACCTTAAAACCAAGGAAGTCACTCAGGCTCCCCCTGCTACCTCTTCTGCTGCTGCCGCCTCGGCCTATTCTGCTGCTGCCGCCTCGGCCTCTTCCTCCGCCTCTGGAGGAACGTTGGCACCTGCCGCCCAGCAAACAGGGGATGTACCACCAACACCACCACCACCACCTCCGTCACCAAGCGTCTCAACCATGTCACACGCCAGCGTTCAGCTCTCCATCTCACAAACATTTGATAGAAAGCGTAAATTCCCACCTAGCCACCCTCGATCCCTGGCCCTGAATGCCAGCATTTCTAAACTACTGGCCTATGAAATGCTGTCATTTAGGCTGGTGGACACAGACAGCTTCAAACAGCTCATGTCGCTTGCTGTCCCACAGTATGTTGTTCCCAGCCGGCACTACTTCTCCAAGAGAGCCGTGCCTTCCCTGCACAACCAAGTATCCGATAAAATCAAGTGTGCACTGCGCAACGCCATCTGTAGCAAGGTCCACCTAACCACAGATACGTGGACCAGTAAGCACGGCCAGGGACGCTATATCTCCCTAACTGCACACTGGGTAAATGTAGTGGCAGCTGGGCCCCAGGCGGAGAGCTGTTTGGCGCACGTCCTTCCGCCGCCAAGGATCGCAGGGCAACATTCTTTGCCTCCTGTTGCCACCTCCTCCTTCTCGGCTTCCTCCTCCTCTTCTTCCACCTGCTCATCCAGTCAGCCACACACCTTCACCACCAACTTCAGCACAGCCCGGGGTAAACGTCAGCAGGCCATTCTGAAACTCATATGTTTGGGGGACAGGCCCCACACCGCACAGGAGTTGTGGCGGGGTATTGAACAACAGACCGACGAGTGGTTGCTGCCGGTGAGCCTCAAGCCCGGCCTGGTGGTGTGTGATAATGGGCGAAATCTCGTTGCAGCTCTGGGACTAGCCAATTTGACGCACATCCCTTGCTTGGCGCATGTGCTGAATTTGGTGGTGCAGAAGTTCATTCACAACTACCCCGACATGTCAGAGCTGCTGCATAAAGTGCGGGCCGTCTGTTCGCGCTTCCGGCGTTCACATCCTGCTGCTGCTCGCCTGTCTGCGCTACAGCGTAACTTCGGCCTTCCCGCTCACCGCCTCATATGCGACGTGCCCACCAGGTGGAACTCCACCTTGCACATGCTGGACAGACTGTGCGAGCAGCAGCAGGCCATAGTGGAGTTTCAGCTGCAGCACGCACGGGTCAGTCGCACTACAGAACAGCACCACTTCACCACCAATGACTGGGCCTCCATGCGAGACCTGTGTGCCCTGTTGCGCTGTTTCGAGTACTCCACCAACATGGCCAGTGGCGATGACACCGTTATCAGCGTTACAATACCACTTCTATGTCTCCTTGAGAAAACACTTAGGGCGATGATGGAAGAGGAGGTGGCCCAGGAGGAGGAGGAGGAGGAGGAAGAGGGGTCATTTTTAGCACTTTCAGGCCAGTCTCTTCGAAGTGACTCAGAGGGAGGTTTTTGGCAACAGCAGAGGCCAGGTACAAATGTGGCCAGCCAGGGCCCACTACTGGAGGACGAGGAGGACGAGGATGAGGAGGAGGTGGAGGAGGATGAGGATGAAGCATGGTCACAGCGGGGTGGCACCCAACGCAGCTCGGGTCCATCACTGGTGCGTGGCTGGGGGGAAAGGCAGGACGATGACGATACGCCTCCCACAGAGGACAGCTTGTCCTTACCCCTGGGCAGCCTGGCACACATGAGCGACTACATGCTGCAGTGCCTGCGCAACGACAGCAGAGTTGCCCACATTTTAACCTGTGCGGACTACTGGGTTGCCACCCTGCTGGATCCACGCTACAAAGACAATGTGCCCACCTTACTTCCTGCACTGGAGCGTGATAGGAAGATGCGCGAGTACAAGCGCACGTTGGTAGACGCGCTACTGAGAGCATTCCCAAATGTCACAGGGGAACAAGTGGAAGCCCAAGGCCAAGGCAGAGGAGGAGCAAGAGGTCGCCAAGGCAGCTGTGTCACGGCCAGCTCCTCTGAGGGCAGGGTTAGCATGGCAGAGATGTGGAAAACTTTTGTCAACACGCCACAGCTAACTGCACCACCACCTGATACGCAACGTGTTAGCAGGAGGCAACATTTCACTAACATGGTGGAACAGTACGTGTGCACACCCCTCCACGTACTGACTGATGGTTCGGCCCCATTCAACTTCTGGGTCTCTAAATTGTCCACGTGGCCAGAGCTAGCCTTTTATGCCTTGGAGGTGCTGGCCTGCCCGGCAGCCAGCGTTTTGTCTGAACGTGTATTCAGCACGGCAGGGGGCGTCATTACAGACAAACGCAGCCGCCTGTCTACAGCCAATGTGGACAAGCTGACGTTCATAAAAATGAACCAGGCATGGATCCCACAGGACCTGTCCGTCCCTTGTCCAGATTAGACATTAACTACCTCCCCATAACCATATATTATTGGACTCCAGGGCACTTCCTCATTCAATCCTATTTTTATTTTCATTTTACCATTATATTGCGAGGCTACCCAAAGTTGAATGAACCTCTCCTCTGCCTGTGTGCTAGGCCTAAATATATGCCAATGGACTGTTGCAGTGGTGGCTGACATGAAGCCTGATTCTCTGCTATGACATGCAGACTAATTCTCTGCTGACATGAAGCCAGATTGTCTGTTACGGGACCTCTCTCCTCTGCCTGGGTGCTGGGCCTAAATTTATGACAATGGACTGTTGCAGTGGTGGCTGACGTGAAGCCTGATTCTCTGCTATGACATGCAGACTGATTCTCTGCTGACATGAAGCCAGATTGTCTGTTACGGGACCTCTCTGCTCTGCCTGTGTGCTAGGCCTAAATATATGCCAATGGACTGTTGCAGTGGTGGGTGACGTGAAGCCTCATTCTCTGCTATGACATGCAGACTGATTCTCTGCTGTCATGAAGCCAGATTGTCTGTTACGGGACCTCTCTGCTCTGCCTGTGTGCTAGGCCTAAATATATGCCAATGGACTGTTGCAGTGGTGGGTGACGTGAAGCCTCATTCTCTGCTATGACATGCAGACTGATTCTCTGCTGACATGAAGCCAGATTGTCTGTTACGGGACCTCTCTCCTCTGCCTGTGTGCTAGGCCTAAATATATGCCAATGGACTGTTGCAGTGGTGGCTGACGTGAAGCCTCATTCTCTGCTATGACATGCAGACTGATTCTCTGCTGACATGAAGCCAGATCGTCTGTTACGGGACCTCTCTGCTCTGCCTGTGTGCTAGGCCTAAATATATGCCAATGGACTGTTGCAGTGGTGGGTGACGTGAAGCCTCATTCTCTGCTATGACATGCAGACTGATTCTCTGCTGTCATGAAGCCAGATTGTCTGTTACGGGACCTCTCTGCTCTGCCTGTGTGCTAGGCCTAAATATATGCCAATGGACTGTTGCAGTGGTGGGTGACGTGAAGCCTCATTCTCTGCTATGACATGCAGACTGATTCTCTGCTGACATGAAGCCAGATTGTCTGTTACGGGACCTCTCTCCTCTGCCTGTGTGCTAGGCCTAAATATATGCCAATGGACTGTTGCAGTGGTGGCTGACGTGAAGCCTGATTCTCTGCTATGACATGCAGACTGATTCTCTGCTGACATGAAGCCAGATCCTCTGTTACGGGACCTCTCTCCTCTGCCTGTGTGTGTGCTGGGCCTAAATATATGCCAATGGACTGTTGCAGTGGTGGCTGACGTGAAGCCTCATTCTCTGCTATGACATGCAGACTGATTCTCTGCTGACATGAAGCCAGATTCTCTGTTACGGGACCTCTCTCCTCTGCCTGTGTGTGTGCTGGGCCTAAATATATGCCAATGGACTGTTGCAGTGGTGGCTGACGTGAAGCCTCATTCTCTGCTATGACATGCAGACTAATTCTCTGCTGACATGAAGACAGATTCTCTGTTACGGGACCTCCCTCCTCTGCCTGGGTGCTGGGCCTAAATATATGCCAATGGACTGTTGCAGTGGTGGCTGACGTGAAGCCTCATTCTCTGCTATGACATGCAGACTAATTCTCTGCTGACATGAAGACAGATTCTCTGTTACGGGACCTCCCTCCTCTGCCTGGGTGCTGGGCCTAAATATATGCCAATGGACTGTTGCAGTGGTGGCTGACGTGAAGCCTCATTCTCTGCTATGACATGCAGACTGATTCTCTGCTGACATGAAGACAGATTCTCTGTTACGGGACCTCTCTCCTCTGCCTGTGTGTGTGCTGGGCCTAAATATATGCCAATGGACTGTTGCAGTGGTGGCTGACGTGAAGCCTCATTCTCTGCTATGACATGCAGACTGATTCTCTGCTGACATGAAGCCAGATTCTCTGTTACGGGACCTCTCTCCTCTGCCTGTGTGTGTGCTGGGCCTAAATATATGCCAATGGACTGTTGCAGTGGTGGCTGACGTGAAGCCTCATTCTCTGCTATGACATGCAGACTGATTCTCTGCTGACATGAAGCCAGATTCTCTGTTACGGGACCTCTCTCCTCTGCCTGTGTGTGTGCTGGGCCTAAATATATGCCAATGGACTGTTGCAGTGGTGGCTGACGTGAAGCCTCATTCTCTGCTATGACATGCAGACTAATTCTCTGCTGACATGAAGACAGATTCTCTGTTACGGGACCTCCCTCCTCTGCCTGGGTGCTGGGCCTAAATATATGCCAATGGACTGTTGCAGTGGTGGCTGACGTGAAGCCTCATTCTCTGCTATGACATGCAGACTAATTCTCTGCTGACATGAAGACAGATTCTCTGTTACGGGACCTCTCTCCTCTGCCTGGGTGCCGGGGCCTAAATATCTGAGAATGGACTGTTCCAGTGGTGGGTGACGGGAAGCCAGATTCTCTGCTATGGAACCTCTCTCCAATTGATTTTGGTTAATTTTTATTTATTTAATTTTTATTTTAATTCATTTCCCTATCCACATTTGTTTGCAGGGGATTTACCTACATGTTGCTGCCTTTTGCAGCCCTCTAGCTCTTTCCTGGGCTGTTTTACAGCCTTTTTAGTGCCGAAAAGTTCGGGTCCCCATTGACTTCAATGGGGTTCGGGTTCGGGACGAAGTTCGGATCGGGTTCGGATCCCGAACCCGAACATTTCCGGGATGTTCGGCCGAACTTCTCGAACCCGAACATCCAGGTGTTCGCTCAACTCTACTCATCAACTTGATTGTGCAGCCGGTATCTTCTTCTTTCTGCAGTACCTGCAAAAGAACCAACGATTACGTGACCACGCTCACCATGTGGTGAACGCGGTGAAGTCACTGCAGGTCCTTCTATCTTCATTCATTAGAACCTGTGATGACATCACCGGTAGAGATGGCCTTGCGGTTCGCCCGTTTCACGACAAACTTTGCTTGTTCGCGATTCGTATAATATGCGAACATATGGCATACGCCATATTCTTTTGCATTGCATCGAACTTTGACCCATGACTAGATTTGAGCGAAACCGAACTTTAGGTTTTTCGGCACCCGGACCTGAACCCGAACATTTACGTAAAAGCTTGGGTTCGGTGTTCGTCGCTTTCTTGTCGCTTTTTGAAAGGCTGCACAGCAGCCATTCAACAAGCGTCATACTACTTGCCCCAAAAGGCCATCACAGCCATGCCCACTATTGGCATGGCTGTGATTGGCCAGTGCAGCATGTGACCCAGCCTCTATTTAAGCTGGAGTCACGTAGCGCCGCACGTCACTCTGCTCGGATTAGTGTACGTATAGGCTGCAGCTGCTGTGAGACAGAGATCAGGGAGAAATCCTATGAAGAACTGCATTTTTACTCAGCGATTCTTTTAAGCCTGACCTGAGCCATCTACTACTGAAAACAAACTTTTTTTTACTTCAGTTTGTCAATATCAATACATAATCAGCAGCCATTTTATGCAACAATAGTGCACCAGCACAGGATATCTGCATGTCTGCAAGTCCAGAAATACAGCTTTTAGCTTACTGGGGTTAAAAAAAAAAACTTTGTTTTCATAGAGTGCACATCTAGGATTAGACGTGCATAAGTGAGTGTCACATTTAGGCCAGCAATAGAGCTTTTTGCTTACAGGGGTGAAACCCCCCCCCCCCGTCTGTTTCATATAGTGCACATCTGGGATTAGACGTGCATAAGTGAGTGTCACATTTAGGCCACAAAATTACGGCTTTGTGCTTACTGGGGTGAAAAAAAAAACATCTGTTTCATATAGTGCACATATAGGATTAGACGTGCATAAGCGAGTGTCACATTTAGGCCAGAAATACAGCTATTTGCTTACTGGTGTGAAAAAACCCTCTTATATACTGCACATCTGGGATTAGACATGCATAAGTGAGTGTCACATTTAGGACACAAATACGGATTTCTCATACTGGGGCATACTGGGGTGGAAAAAAAACCCCATCTGTTTCATATAGTGCACATTTAGGATTAGACGTGCATAAGTGAGCGTCACATTTAGGCCAGAAATACGGCTTTTTGCTTACTGGGGTGAAAAAAGCCTCTGATATACCGCACATCTGGGATTAGACATGCATAAGTGACTGAAATTTAGGCCACAAATACGGCTTTCTCATACTGGGGCATACTGGGGTGAAAAAACAACATCTGTTTCATATATTGCACATCTAGGATTAGACATACATAAGTGAGTGTCACATTTAGGCCAGAAATACGGTTTATTGCTTACTGGGGTGAAAAAAACATCTGATATATTGCACATTTGGGATTAGACATGCATAAGTGAGTGTCAAATTTAGGCCAGAAATACGGCTTTTTTGTTACTGGGGTCATAAAAACCCTCTGATATACTGCACATCTGGGATTAGTTATGCATAAGTGAGTGTCACATTTAGGCCAGAAATATGGCACAATGCGCTGACGACAAGTCCTGAGTGGTTTGCACGCTGTGCCATTAGAGCCTGAAGCGAGGGATTAACGTTCTGAACCTTAGCACAACCTGCATGACCAGACATCTACATGCGAGACATGGGCTGCAGTGGAGTAAGCACCTTCAAAACCGAGAAAGGGCTCCCGCCCTTCCTTCTCCCTCTTCTGCTGCTGCCTCAGCCTCTTCCTCCTCCTCTGGAGGAACATTGGCACTTGCCGCCCAGCAAACAGAGGATGTGCCACCAACAACACCACCTCCGTCACCAAGCATTTCCACCATGTCAGACGGAAGCATTCAGCTCTCCATCTCACAAACCTTGGAGAGAAAGCGTAAATTCACACTTAGCTACCCTCGATCCCTGGCCCTGAATGTCAGCATTTCTAAACTACTGGCCTTTGAAATGCTGTCATTCAGGCTGGTGGAGACGGACAGCTTCAAACTGCTCATGTTGCTTGGTGTCCCACAGTACGTCGTCCCTAGCCGCCACTGCTTCTCCAGGAGAGCCATGACCTCCCTGCACAACCAATTATCAGATAAAATCAAGTGTGCACTGCGCAACGCCATCTGTGGCAAGGTCCACCTAACCACAGAAACTTGGACCAGTAAGCACGGCCAGGGACGCTATATCTCCCTAACTGCACACTGGGTAAATATAGTGGCGGCTGGGCCTCAAGCGGAGAGCTGTTTGGCGCACTTCCTTCCGCTGCCAAGGATCGCAGGGCATAATTCTTTGCCTCCTGTTGCCTCCTCTTCCTACTCGGCTTCCTCCTCCTCTTCTACCACCTCCTCATCTGGTCAGCGACAGACCTTCACCACCAACTTCAGCACAGCCAGGGGTAAACGTCAGCAGTCCGTTCTGAAACTGATGTGTTTGGGGGACAGGCACCACACCACGCAGGAGTTGTGTCGGGGTATAGAACAATAGACCAACGAGTGGTTGCTGTCAGTGAGCCTCAAGCCCGACCTGGTGGTGAGCGATAATGGGCGACATCTCGTTGCAGCTCTGGGACTAGCCTGGTTTGTCGCACATCCCTTGCCTGGCGCATGTGCTGAATTTGGTGGTGCAGAAATTCATTCGCATAAAGTGCGGGATGTCTGTGCACGCTTCTGGAATTCTCATCCTACCGCCGCTCGGCTGTCTGCTTTACAGCGTAACTTCGCCTCCCCGCTCACCGCCTCATATGCGATGTGCCCACCAGGTGGAACTCCACCTTGCACATGCTGGAGAGACCGTGCGAGCAGCAGCAGTCCACAGTGGAGTTTCAGCTGCAGCACGCACGGGTGAGTCGCACTGCGGAACAGCACCACTTCACCACCAATGACTGGGCCTCCATGCGAGACCTGTGTGCCCTGTTGCGCTGTTTCGAGTACTGCACCAACATGGCCAGTGGCGATGACGCCGTTATCAGCGTTACAAGACCACTTCTATGTCTCCTTGAGAAAACACTAAGGGCGATGATGGAAGAGGATGTGGCCCAGGACGAGGAGGAGGAAGAGGGGTTATCTCTAATACTTTCAGGCCAGTCTTGTAGAAGTGGCTCAGAAAGGATTTTTGCAACAGCAGAGGTCGGGTACAAATTTGGCCAGCCAGGGCCCACTACTGGAGGACGAGGTGGAAGAGGAGGAGGAGGAGGATGGGGATGAAGCATGTTCACAGCAGGGTGGCATCCAACGCAGCTCGGGCCCATCACTGGTGCATGGCTGGGGGGATACGGAGGTCACAGACGATACGCCTCCCACAGAGGACAGCTTGTCCTTACCTATGGGCAGCCTGGCACACATGAGTGACTACATGCTGCAGTGCCTGCGCAACGACAGCAGAGTTACCCACATTTTAACGTGTGCTGACTACTTGGTGGCAACCCTGCTGGATCCCTGTTAGAAAGACAATGTGCCGTCCTTAATTCCCTCACTGGAGCGTGATCGGAAGATGCGCGACTACAGGCGCACGCTGGTAGACGCGCTCCTGAGAGCATTCCCGACTAACGCCGGGAGACAAGTGGAAGCACAAGGTGAAGGCAGGGGAGGAGGAAGAGGTCGCCAATGCAGCTGTGTCAGCGTCAGCACCTCAGAAGGCGGGGTTAGCATGGCCGACATGTGGAAAAGCTTTGTCACCTCGCGGCAACAACTGGCCCCAACTGCTGATATGGAGTGTGTTAGCAGGAGGCAGCATTTGAACAACATGGTGGAAAACGTACCTCTGCACACACCTACACATTCTGACTGATGGTTGTGCCCCATTCAACTTCTGGGTCTCCAAATTGTCCTCATGGCCAGAGCTTGCCCTGTATGCCTTGGAGGAGCCGTCATTACAGACAGACGCAGCTGCCTGTCCACAGCCAACGTGGACAAGCTCACGTTCATTAAAATGAACCAGGCTTGAATCCCACAAGACTTGTCTGTACCATGTGCAGAATTGTGCAGAATAGACATTTATACCATCATCAAACATACATTCTTGTACTCAAGTCAAGTGCAATGATTCTTTGTTTTCTTTTTTTCATTTGGCCCAATATTTTGGGGGTTACCTACTAGTGATGTCCCGAACTATTCGCCGGCGAATAGTTACCGGCGAACATAGAAATTTGCATTCGCGAACGGAAAATTTTATGTTCGCAACATCTCTACTACCTACCCCAATAAAAAATATAAAAAACATTGTTGGCTACCTGCTCCTCCTCCATTGCTGCCTCCACCTACAACACCACATTCACCGCCTTCACTCCTTAACCTCCGACTCCATATCCACCTCCTTCTCTGAGTTGCAGGTTAATAATTTGTAATATTTTGTTATTTTAATTATTTCATTTTAAGTTATTTCCCTATCCACATTTGTTTGCAGAGCAGTTGTCATGCCAATTTTAGTGCCCTAAATTGAAAAAAAATCTTATTTTCAATTGTCGGGTGACATTTTACTATTTTTGGCATATACAAACCCCTGCTGTGCCTGGGTGACAGGGGCCTAAATATCTCAAAATCCTCTGTTCTATTGCTGGGTGACATGAACCCCCTTTTGCCGTGAATGAACCCCTGCTCTGCATTGCTGACAGGGAACTAAATTTAGTGAAAACATCTGTTACTGATCGGAAGATGCGCGACTACAAGAGCACGCTGATGATAGCATTCCCACCTGACAGCGTGGGCACAGTGGAAGCACATGGCGAAGTCAGAGGAGGAGGAAGAGGTCGCCAACGCAGCTGGGGCACCACCAGCACCTGAGAAGGCAGGGTTAGCATGGCCAAAATGTGGAAAAGCTTTGTCAGCCTTGGAGGTGCTGACCTGCCCTGCAGCCAGTGTATAGTGTGAACGTTTGTTTAGCACGGCAGAGAGCATTATTACAGGCCGCAGCCAATGTGGACAAGCTTACATTTATTAAAATGAACCAGGCACGGATGCCACAGGACTTGTCCGTACCTTGTGTAGAATAGACATTTATACCAGCCTCAACCATCCATTCTTGTACTCAAGTGCACTTATTCTTTGCTTTATTTTGTTATATGTCCCAATATTTTGGGGATAACCCAATTTAAAAATAAAAAAATAACACAAATCAGTGTTGGCTACCTATTCCTCCTTCACCGCCACTTCCACCTACACCGCCGCGTCAACCTATACTGCCACATCCACTGCCTCCTTAACCTCCTACTCCTAGATCCAGATTGTTATTTTTAACTTTTCTGTATTTTATGTTATTTTAAGTCATTTCCCATTCCACATTTGTTTGCAGAACAGTTGTCATGCTATTAAGCACATTTTGATGCCTTTTGCAGCCCTCTAGCCCTTTCCAGGACTATTTTAGAGCCATTTTAGTGCCCAAAAGTTCGGGTCCCCATTGACTTCAATGGGGTTCGGGTTTGGGGTCAAGTTCGGGTCAAGTTAGGATTCCAAACCTGAACTTTTTTTTTGGTGAGCACACTGATGTTTTAGATCATCAATTATGTATTATTTTGTGATTAGATAATGATTTAGATTGTTTATGGTGATGCTTGACAAAGGCTATGTTGTAGACAAAATGTTGTACTGTTTGCATTTTTGGATCAATTCAATAAAAGTAGTCATTGAGGGAGATATGCACCTCAAATGATTATTATTATTTTTTTTAAGAGAAAAAAACCATAGTCAGGGAAAGGTCAATGTCATGACAGGCAAAGTACACGCAATCCAATAAACCTATATAAAAAGCAGAATGATCAGTTTACCCAATATAATTATCTTTTTACTGCAGTGCTCTAAAGTGCACAGCTGGTACCCAAGTGTGAATACAGTGGTTGTCATGTCCAGAAATATGTGTCACAAAATGTACTGCCTAACCAATTCCAACACAGTATCTCAACTTAATGAATAACAAATCGGCCTGAAATACAACGGTTCAGACAGCAGGTGGTGCGTAGTGTTACTAATACCTGAACACGGGGTCATAAGGTTAAGAACTGTGTCAGTACTGACTGAAATTCTATATTCTGTACATTATGATTTAGATATATTTTGTGTCAGTATGCACGGAATCTCTAGAATTATATTCAAAATAAACACCACCCACAGTATTATATACTGTAGATATTACAATATACTTTAAACTGTGCGATTACATGTTACAATTGTACATACTACAATTCAGACACTTTTGCAGTGGCCGGGTTTGGGATGGCCCCAATGTTACACTGGGTCCCCCGGACAATGTCAAGGTGTCACCATGTGTTTCTGCACTCCGGAGGGGATGGTAAGGTGTGGTGCACCCCAATGGGTAATAAGTCCAGAGTGTCAGGGTCTTCAGTAACCAAGATTCTTCTTTACTGGAGGGATTCAGGTGCAAAACAATATAGGGAAAGCACAGGACTGGCTTCTCCAGTCTCCTCTCTGGCAGAAGACAGGTTTGATGTTGAGGAAAGACCTGAGCTAGGTGTCCCTCTCTCTCTTCAGAAGGCTGGTACCTTGGCCCAAGGCTGGTAATCCAGGGTCTGTGGCAGCGTATTCCCATCTTAGAATTTTCTTCTGGTCACTCATTAGTCTGGCAGAGTCTCCTCTTCCAAGCACTGTTCCTTAACTGCAGAACACTAGGGGCTCTGACTTATCTCCTTATATACCATTTCTAACTAGATTGAAACCTTCTAATGGGAGGGGTGGAGTGGGGAAGCTCAGCGGAAACAGATACATTGTAACACTTTCTATCTCCCATAGACTTGTATTAGATCTTCAATGATACTCAATGGTAATGACACAGCAGTTTTTCCCAGACAAAAACAGGTTTCTAGACATAACAACAGAGCTAAACCAGATATTCATAAGGTCAGTCTGTCTGGTTTTGGTGGCAAACAACGTCTGGATTTTTCCCTCCAAAACATGGTCTTCTTTAAACTCTATGACAGCAGTGCAAAATTACCAGCTTCTCATTCACAGTCTCTGTTCATTTACCCTTTCCACAGAGCCTTGCAAATACAGTGCAAATGAAAAGGACATATATATATATATATATATATATATATACAGTCATGTGAAAAAATTAGGACACCCTTTGAAAGCATGTGGTTTTTTGTAACATTTTTAATAAAAGGTTATTTCATCTCCGTTTCAACAATACAGAGAGATTAAAGTAATCCGACTAAACAAAGAAAACTGAAGAAAAGTCTTTTCAAGATCTTCTGTAAATGTCATTCTACAAAAATGCCTATTCTAACTGAGGAAAAAGATAGGACACCCTTGCCCCTAATAGCGAGTGTTACCTCCTTTGGCTGAAATAACTGCAGTGAGACGGTTCTTGTAGCCATCTACCAGTCTTCGACATCGGTCTGAGGAAATTTTACCCCACTCCTCAATGCAGAACTTTTTCAGCTGTGAGATGTTTGAGGGGTTTCTTGCACTGTACAGCCCTTTTCAAGTCACCCCACAGCATCTCAATGGTATTCAAATCTGGACTTTGACTTGGCCATTCCAGGACTCTCCATTTCTTCTTTTTCAGCCAATATTTGGTTGATTTACTAGTATGTTTTGGGTCATTGTCATGTTGCATGGTCCAGTTCCGCTTCAGCTTTAATTTTCTAACTGATGGTCTCACATGTTCTTCAAGCACCTTCTGATACACAGTAGAATTCATCGTGGATTCTATGATGGTGAGCTGACCAGGTCCTGCTGCAGCAAAGCAGCCCCAAACCATGACACTTCCACCTCCATGCTTCACAGTTGGTATGAGGTTCTTTTCTTGGAATGCTGTGTTTGGTTTACGCCAAACATGTCCTCTGCTGTTGTGTCCAAATAATTCAATTTTGGACTCATCTGTCCAAAGAACATTATTCCAGAAGTCCTGGTCTTTGTCAACTTTATCTCTGGCAAATGTCAGTCTGGCCTCGATGTTTCTCTTGGAAAGCAAAGGTTTCCTCCTTGCACACCTCCCATGCAAGTTAAACTTGTACAGTCTCTTTCTGATTGTAGAGGCATGTACTTCTACATCAACAGTAGCCAGAGCCTGCTGTAGTTCTCGAGATGACACTTTAGGGTTTTTGGAGACCTCTTTTAGCATCTTGCGGTCTGCTCTTGGGGTGAACTTGCTGGGGCGACCAGTCCTGGGCATGTTGGCAGTTGTTTTGAAAGCCCTCCACTTGTAGACTATCTTCCGGACAGTGGAATGGCTGATTTCAAAATCTTTTGAGATCTTTTTAAATCCCTTCCCAGACTCATAGGCTGCTACAATCTTTTTTCTGAAGTCCTCTGACAGCTCTTTTGCTCTCACCATGGTGCTCACTCTCACTTCAACAGTCAGGAGCACACCAAACTAAATGTCTGAGGTTTAAATAGGGCAAGCCTCATTCAACATGCAGAGTAACGATCTACTAATTATGTGCACCTGGTGTGATATACCTGTGTGAGATCTGAGCCAATTTAAGAGGGAATACATGTGAGGGTGTCCTATCTTTTTCCTCAGTTAGAATAGGCATTTTTGTAGAATGACATTTACAGAAGATCTTGAAAAGACTTTTCTTCAGTTTTCTTTGTTTAGTTGGATTACTTTAATCTCTCTGTATTGTTGAAACGGAGATGAAATAACCTTTTATTAAAAATGTTACAAAAAACCACATGCTTTCAAAGGGTGTCCTAATTTTTTCACATGACTGTATATATATATACATATATACGGACACTCATGGAGGCACAGATGGCATAAAGTTCACATCACTTTTATTAGGATCCAGTTTCATGAGGTTAAAATCAACACATACCGTATTTTTCGCCTTATAAGACACACCTGATGATAAGGCGCACCTAGATTTTTGAGGAGGAAAATAAGAAAAAAAATATTTTGAACCAAAAGGTGTGCTTTTGGTGGGTTTTGAACTAATGGTGGGCAGTGGATGATGCACTGTTATGGGGGGACCTGTGGATGACACTGTTATGGGGGACACGTGAATGACGCACTGTTATGGGGGATCTGTGGATGACGCACTTTTATGGGGGATCTGTGGATGACGCACTGTTATGAGGAGGATGTGTGGATGATACACTACTACGGGGGCTGTGTGGGTGACACACATATAGCATCTTATGTAATTGGGGTCACTATTCACACAGGGACAATATACTGTGACACATATTATACTCTGACTCTTAGGGGGACAGCTTCAGGATAACAAGTGGCATAGTTAACGACTAAAATATATTGATGTCCCCTAGCGTATTATATTACCGGTCCCATGAGATCCATAGCGACTCTCTCAAACAGAATTTCAATAATCGGTAGTGGTACCAGGGGACTCCGAAATGAGACACTGGTGCACTCAATTGGCACACGGGGCAGGAGTCAAAGTAATCTTTTACTTCTCGATAGAGCCCAGGCAAAAAAAACTGCTGGAGAATTCAGTTTTTTTTCTGTCCCCAAATGCCCCGCCATAGCATGACTGTGAGCTAGGTCTAAGACTATGCATCAGTAGGGTCGAGGCACAAAGAGCTGCTCAACAACCTCTCTGGGTGACTCAGTAAAAGAGATTATTATTCATGGAAAAAGGGGAAAAAAGTCGATCAGCCTCTGGTTCCTAAGGTATCCCATTGATGAACTTAACACCTTCTTGGGCATTTACAAGGCTGGGATCCCTTAATTGCGCAGTGCCAAAATTTTCACTAGATACTCTTAAGTCAGACAATACTGGAGGAGGCTTTCTCTTACCCTGTCAGTACCTGTAAAGGAAAGCTCTCTGGCAACATTTGAGGCCCAACAATTCACTTAAACTCCGACAATTCCTTTGCGGAAGACTGCTCTGCAAATTTAAGCGGCTGGCCTCTCCCCCATAACTGCCAGAAGTAGGAAAAGTTACGTCTGAGGATGGCATTATGCATGAGGTTTTCTACCACACCTACATTATGGTCAATACAGTCAGAGGCAGTTTTGAAAGTCATCTGGGCCACGGGATATGCCTTAATATCCCCGTGGATACACATCGCACTCAGGAATTCTCCCTGGACATTGCCTCTGATTACGTAAGAGGCATGCTCCATAGTCACAAGACTTCCTGAGTCTAGTAATGCACTTTCGGGTTGATTATTCAGCATTACGCTGCAGAACTGGGGTTTAATTTCTACCTCCGGGGAAGCCACACAGACCGGTTCAGCAAATAATGACACTCACACTCCATTGGTTCTGAAATGAGGGGACAAGTAGCGACCACATGCCCCACTTCCCGGCACCTCTAACATCTGTCTTCTAGCTGTGGTAGATTTGGGACGGTCACTCCTGGAAGGAGCAAAGGGAAAGGCGTTATCCCAAAGATAATCCACTGTGGTGAGATACCTGTCAACCTGGTTCACTAGCTCATCCAGGTCTTTGGGGCCCCCCTGCCCCACCCAGTGCTGTAATGTCCTAGGTAATGCAGTCGTAAATTGATACATTATGACCCGTTCAGTTATTTGGGCCGCCGTGCTCGTATCTGGTTCCAGTCACTTTTTCGCGAGGTGGGACCGAGTAGGTTTGTTTACATCAAAGCGCCAGATATGCACGCGCCAGGCCCGGACAGTTGGGGTTACTCCTAGATGCGGCCAGGATTTCAACTCGTAGCTTAGTATAGTCCCGGACCTCCTGTTGGCCAAGGTCATGGTACGCCTTCTGGGGCTCCCCTGATAGGAAAGGTGCCAAGACATCAACCCAATCGGAGACAGGAAGGTGTTACCACTCTGCTGAGAGCTCAAAAATGGTTAAATATTTCTCAATATCAATATCGTCCTCCGGGGTTAACTTCTGTAGCGACTGTTGCACAATTCTGAAGATAGCAGGCTTTACCCATGACATCCACTGGAGCAGGAGTCAAAAGTTCTTTCGGAGAACAAACAAATTATTTTTTTCTTTTTTTTGACTTTGCCCGCATCCTCCACCAATTGTAAGTCTGCAAGGTGGAAGGGAGGGGGGGGGGGGGTAGCGTACGGTTACGGACACTCGCGGAGACACAGATGGCATAAAGTTCACGTCACTATTATTAGGATCCAGTTTCATGAGGTTTAAATCAACAGACTATGGAACTTTCTGCCTGAGGAGGTGGTGATGGTGAGTACAATAAAGGAATTCAAGAGGCGCCTGGATGTATTTCTGGAGTGTAATAATATTTCAGGCTATTGCTACTAGAGAGGGGTCGTTGATCCAGGGAGTTATTCTGATTGCCTAATTGGAGTTGGGAAATAATTTTATTCCCCTAAAGTGGGGAAAATTGGCTTCTTCCTCACAGTTTTTTTGTGCCTTCCTCTGGATCAACTTGCAAGATGACACGCCGAACTGTATGGACAAATGTCTTTTTTCGGCCTTATGTACTATGTTACTATGTTACATGCTTTATTTAGTGGAACCCAGGATTTCCAGTATTTCAGTAACAAATCACAAAAACAAAAACCTTCACGTCTGGGACTAACTACTAACATAAAGAGTTTGTCTCACCTAAGCTGCAGCTGTTAGGTTGATGTTCCCATTGCATGTAGTTTGCTCACTGGTCCTCAGTAGTCCTAGCACCATGTGATCTCCTTGCAGGCCTCTCTTAAGTGAGCTACAGAACCCTTTATACAGTAAACTAACATGGTTAACTGCCTTCAGGTGTTTCAGGGCACAACAACAAGCTGGTCTGGAAGGGAGGGAACGGTTGCTCCCACTATCAACGTTAACAACCGTTCTGCATAATTCAGGCCCCAGGTATTTTCAGAAAAAATCCTGCCTAAATAACTACGTTTGTTCAGGCCACAGCACTTCCTGGATTACACTTACTTCACCCAGGTGAGAAATCTGGATGAACTATACCTTCCTTCCACCAGTATTCCACCTGCATGACCACAATATATATGTCACAACATACATATAAAATGCAGTAACATAGTAATAAACAGTAAATGCTTTTAGCAGAAATAAATGCACCAGTGAAGTGCGTGTATTTTTTTCTTTCTGTACTGAAATAGGCGAGTAAATGCTTTCAGCAGAAATAAATGCACCAGGGAAGTGCGTATATATTTTACTTTCTGTACTGAAATAGGCCAATAAACGCTTTCAACGCATATAACTAGTGATGGACGAACATCGGCCGGGATGTTTAGCGAAAGTGAAACCCGTGTTCACGATCAAATGTTCGTGAACCACGTGTTCGCTGAGGGCCCCATTCACTTTAATGGCAGGTGAACCTGAAACACATTCAGGTCATATTTGCAGCCACTAAATACTTACTAGAAGTGCACAAATAGTCCCACAACATGGACAGTGACATACCAGAGGGGGATCAATGGCAAAAATTCCCACAAAAAATATGTATTTTAATCAGGGGCCATTTGTATGCATCTTAAAGGGAAATATTCAAAAATGTGCCTTGCTGGAGCCTAGAAATTTTTTATTTTAGGCCACAGGAGTAAGGGCCTAAAACATTAGGCATTCACCCGACAGTAAAGAACAAGTGATTATGTGGCTGGAGGTATATTAGGTGGTCAGTGGATAACAAATTTGCAGCAGGCCAGTGGAGTACAGACCCCAAACAATTGGGCAATCATATGATAGAAAAGAACAAGTGATTATGTCGCTGGAGGTATATTAGCCCCTTTAGTACACAGCCATATTGCACCTTAAGGACCAGGCCATTTTTTGCAAATCTGACCAGTGTCACATTAAGTGCTGATAACTTTAAAACGCTTTGACTTATCCAGGCCATTCTGAGATATTTTTTTCATCACATATTGTACTTCATAACACTGGTAAAATGAAGTAAAAAAATGATAATTTTTATTTACAAACCGGATTCCAAAAAAGTTGGGACACTAAACAAATTGTGAATAAAAACTGAATGCAATGATGTGGAGATGGCAAATGTCAATATTTTATTTGTAATAGAACATAGATGACAGATCAAACGTATCATTTTAAAGGAAAATACGGTGATTAAAATTTTTACAATGTCAACAAATCCCCAAAAAGTTGAGACAAGTAGCAATAAGAGGCTGGAAAAAGTAAATTTGAGCATAACGAAGAGCTGGAAGACCAATTAACACTAATTAGGTCAATTGGCAACATGATTGGGTATAAAAAGAGCTTCTCAGAGTGGCAGTGTCTCTCAGAAGCCAAGATGGGTAAAGGATCACCAATTCCCACAATGTTGCGCAGAAAGATAGTGGAGCAATATCAGAAAGGTGTTACCCAGTGAAAAATTGCAAAGACTTTGCATCTATCATCATCAACTGTGCATAACATCATCCGAAGATTCAGAGAATCTGGAACAATCTCTGTGCGCAAGGGTCAAGGCCGTAAAACCATACTGGATGCCCGTGATCTCCGGGCCCTTAAACGACACTGCACCACAAACAGGAATGCTACTGTAAAGGAAATCACAGAATGGGCTCAGGAATACTTCCAGAAAGCATTGTCAGTGAACACAATCCACCGTGCCATCCGCCGTTGCTAGCTGAAACTCTACAGTGCAAAGAAGAAGCCATTTCTAAGCAAGATCCACAAGCTCAGGCGTTTTCACTGTTCCAGGGATCATTTAAAACGGAATGTGGCAAAATGGAAGACTGTTCTGTGGTCAGACGAGTCACGATTCGAAGTTCTTTTTGGAAATCTGGGACGCCATGTCATCCGGACCAAAGAGGACAAGGACAACCCAAGTTGTTATCAACGCTCAGTTCAGAAGCCTGCATCTCTGATGGTATGGGGTTGCATGAGTGCGAGTGCCATGGGCAGCTTGCATGTCTGGAAAGGCACCATCAATGCAGAAAAATATATTCAGGTTCTAGAACAACATATGCTCCCATCCAGACGTCATCTCTTTCAGGGAAGACCCTGCATTTTTCAACAAGATAATGCCAGACTACATTCTGCATCAATCACAACATCATGGCTGCGTAGGAGAAGGATCCGGGTACTGAAATGGCCAGTCTGCAGTCCAGATCTTTCACCTATAGAGAACATTTGGCACATCATAAAGAGGAAGGCACAACAAAGAAGGCCCAAGACGATTGAACAGTTAGAGGCCCGTATTAGACAAGAATGGGAGAGCATTCCTATTTCTAAACTTGAGAAACTGGTCTCCTCGGTCCCCAGACGTCTGTTGAGTGTTGTAAGAAGAAGGGGAGATGCCGCACAGTGGTGAAAATAGCAATGCCCCAACTTTTTGGGGATTTGTTGACACCATGAAATTCTGATTCAACATATTTTTCCCTTAAAATGGTACATTTTCTCAGTTTAAACTTTTGTTCTGTGATTTATGTTCTATTGGCAACTCCACATCATTGCATTCAGTTTTTATTCATGATTTGTATAGTGTCCCAACTTTTTTGGAATCCGGTTTGTATAAAAAAATACCAAATTTTCCCTATTTTTTAAAAAATTGAAAATTTCCAAGTTTCAATTTCTCTACTTCTATAATACATAGTAATACCTCCAAAAATAGTTATTACTTTACATTCCCCATGTCTATTTCATGTTTGGATCAATTTGGGAATTATTTTTTATTTTTGGGAGATGTTACAAGGCTTAGAAATTTAGAAGCATTTTCTTACATTTTCAAAAACCCACTTTTTAAGGACTAGTTCAGGTCTGAAGTCACTTTGGGAGGCTTACATAAAAGAAACCACCCAAAAATAACCCCATTCTGGAAACTACACCCCTCAAGGTATTCAAAATTGATTTTACAAACGTTGTTAACCCTTTAGGTGTTCCACAAGAGTTAATGGCAAATGGTGATAAAATTTCAGAATTTAGATTTTTGGGCAAATTTTCCATTTTAATCCATTTTTCACAGTAACAAAGCAAGGGTTAACAGCCAAACAAAATGCTATATCTATTGCCCCGATTCTTTAGTTTGCAGAAACACCCCATATGTGGTCGTAAACTACTGTACGAGCACACAGTAGGGAGTAGAGGGAAAGGTTCGCCGTATGGTTTTTGGAAGGCAGATTTTGCTGGACTGTTTTTTTTACACCATGTCCCATTTTAAGCCCCCTTGATGCACCCCTAGAGTAGAAACTCCATAAAAGTGACGCATCTAAGAAACGACATCCCTCAAGGTATTCAAAACTGATTTTACAAACTTTGTTAACCCTTTAGGTGTTGCGCGAGAGTTATTGGCAAATGGAGATGAAATTTGAGAATTTCAATTTTTTGGCAAATTTTCCATTTGAATCCATTTTTTCCAGTAACAAAGCAAGGGTTAACAGCCAAACAAAATGCTATATTTATTGCCCCAATTCTGTAGTTTGCAGAAACACCCCATATATGGCTGTAAATTACTGTACGGGTACACAGTAGGGCGTAGAGGGAAAGGTGCACCGTATGGTTTTTGGAAGGCAGATTTTGCTGGACTGTTTTTTTTGACACCATGTCCCATTTGAAGCCCCCTTGATGCACCCCTAGAGTAGAAACTCCATAAAAGTGACCCCTACCTAAGAAACTACACCCCTCAAGGTATTTAAAACTGAATTTACAAACTTTGTTTACCCTTTTTTGGCACATTTTCCATTTTAATAATTTTTTTCCAGTTACAAAGCAAGGGTTAACAGCGAAACAAAACTCAATATTTATGGCTCTGATTCTGTAGTTTACAGAAACACCCCATATGTGGTTGTAAACCGCTGTACCGGCACACGGCAGGGTGCAGAAGGAAAGGAATGCCATACTGTTTTGGAAGGCAGATTTTGCTGTTTTTTTTTTTTTTTATACAATGTCCCATTTGAAGCCCCCCTGATGCACCCCTAGAGTAGAAACTCCAAAAAGTGACCCCATTTTAGAAACTACGGGATAGGGTGGCAGTGTTGTTGGTACTAGTTTAGGGTACATATGATTTTTGGTTGCTCTATATTACACTTTTTGTGAGGCAAGGTAACAAAAAATAGTTGTTTTGGCACCGTTTTTATTTTTTTGTTATTTTCAACATTCATCTGATCTGGTTAGATCATGTAATATTTTTAGAGAGCAGGTTGTCATGGATGCGGCGATACCTAATATGTATACAATCTTTTTATTTATGTAAGTTTTACAGAATGATTTCATTTTTGAAACAAAAAAAATCATGCTTCAGTGTCTCCATAGTCTGAGAGCTATAGTTTTTTTCAGTTTTTGGGCAAATATCTTGGGTAGGGTATGATTTTTACGGGATGAGATGATGGTTTGATTGACACTATTTTGGGGTGTGTATGACTTTTTAATCGCTTGCTATTACACTTTTTGTGATATAAGATGACAAAAAATAGCATTTTTACACCGAGGGGTTAGGTCATGTGATATTTTTATAGAGCAGGTTATTACAGACGCGGAAATACCTAATATGTAGACTTGTTTTTTTATTTATGTAAGTTTTACACAATTATTTCATTTCTGAAACAAAAACAAAAAAATCTAGTTTTAGTGTCTCCATATTCTGATAGCCATAGTTTTTTCAGTTTTTGGGAGATTATCTTAAGGTAGGGTCTCATTTTTTGTGGGATGAGGTGACGGTTTGATTGGTACTATTTTTGCGTACATACGACTTTTTTGATCACTTTTATTTCCTTTTTTGGGAAGTAAGGTGGGCAAAATTTCAATTTCATCATAGTTTTTTATTTTTTATTTTTATGGCGTTCACCGTTCGGGTAAAGTAACATGATCCTTTTATAGATCAGCTCGTTACGGACACGGTGTTATCAAACATGTGTAGGGAATCTTATTTTTTTCATTTTTAATCATTGATGAATGTGTTTTTTTTATTTTAACTTTTTTTTTTCTTTTTTTTTGACCCAGACCCACTTGGTTCTTGAAGATTCAGTGGGTCTTATGTCAGTATAATACAGTACAGTACACTATATAGTGTATTGTACTGTATTTTACTTACACTTTGTCTGAACAGATCTCTGCCTTTAGCACAGATCTGTTCAGCACCATGGACAGCAGGATGCCTGAGAAGGAGTCCTGTTGCCATGGGAACCTTCCCCGTCTGCCACAACTGAGCAGACGGGGAAGGGGAAGGAGGGGAGCTCCCTCCCTCTGTGAACCTATCCTGTCTGGGGGCTGCAAAGGCACAGCAGCCCCCCCCATGGGAGATGGAGGAAGCTCCCTGACTGTTAACCTTTTCCATATAGCGGTCCGTACGGACTGCGGTATGGAAAAGGTTAAACGGCTGACATTGCAGCATGCGATGTCAGTCGTTTATACCAGAGTGTCAGCAGTGTGCTAACACTCTGGTATAACCACTGGACACCAATGAATATTCAAGAGGAGGCGGGCGATCCCGCCTGCCGCACCACCCGCCTCCCGCACCACCTGCAACAACCCCCCCCCCGCACCACCCGACAGTATTTCCGGCATTTTAAAGTTTATGATCCCCGTGGTCAGGGACATTCGCCGACATGGGGGGTCACAGGACCCCCCGCCGCATCTAGCTAAGGTGCCTGCTCAATGATTTGAGCAGGCACCAGGCTCCGATCACCGCCCGCCGGGCGGAGGTGATCGGAACCATACATGACGTACTGGTATGTCATGTGTCCTTAAGTACCAGGACAACATGACGTACCGGTACGTCATGTGTCCTAAAGAGGTTAAACAGTCAGTGAATAACAATTTTACTGTAGGCCAGTACAGGCCCGAAAAATTAGGCATTCACCTGACAGAAAATAACTTGTGATGATGTGGATGGAGGTATAATAGGCGGTCACCGGCTAAAAATTTTACTGTAGGCCAGTACAGGCCCCAAAAAGTAGGCATTCACCTGACAGAAAAGAACCAGTGATTATGTGTCTGGGGGTACATTAGGCTCTGGATAAAAATTTTACTGTAGGACACTGGAGTAAATGCCCCAAAAATTTGCCATTCACCTGACAGAAAAGGCCTTTTATGCCGCTGTATATACATAAGACAAGGACCACTCTTTGTTCTGTGTGGTGGCAGATGTGTGGGCTGGCATGAGAAAACTCAATTACATGTTGTTGTCACAGGTATTCCTCCGAGATCCATGCCTCATTCATTTTTAGAAAGGCGAGTGTGCTTATCGGTCACGATCCCCCCTGCTGTGCTGAACGTCCTTTCGGACAGGACACTCGACGAGGGCCAAGCCAAGAGTTCCCATGCAAATTATTCCAGCTCTGGCCATAGGTCAAGCATGCACACCCAGTAGTCCAGGGGTTCCTTGCTTCTCAGAGCGTCCATATCAGCCAATAACCCAATGTAGTCGGACACCTGTCGGTGTAGGCGTTCCCCTGAGGCTGGATCCGGAGAGCAGCTCTCGATGGGTTTGCTGCAAGAATAATCTCATATCCAAAGTGACCAACGCTTCTTCAAACTGCACTCTTCTTGCAGGTGCAGTAGGATTGATACCCGGACCTGTGGGTGAAAATTCCTCTGCCAGTGCGCACAACAGCAGAATGCAGCATCTCTCGCAGCAAGGCCTGGAAATGATGCATTCTGACAGCCCTCTGTGATGCTGGTAACATATCCGCCATTTCATGTTTGTATCTAGGGTCTAAGTACGTTGTCACCCAATACTGGTCCTTGCCCTTTATACTTTTTATACGGGGGTCCTTCTTCAAACACTGAAGCATGAAGGCCCCCATTTGGACTAAATTGGAAGCAGTGGAGCACCCTGACTCCTGCTCATTGCCCAGGAGAATGTTGTCCTCGGTCTTCTCCCCCCAGCCACGGACAACACCAGGGATCCCCGAAAAGTTGAAAGTCCCCCTCAAAGCCTGCTCTTCTTGCTCCTCCTCCTCCACCCAAGCACCAACCTCTTCAGACTCTTGCTGACTTGTCTCAGATGGAGTAGCCACCCACAGGGAATTCATTCAGCATTGTGACTTCCTCATCTTTTATCTCCTACTCCTCAATGACTTGATCAATGACATGACGCAATGCACGCTCCAGAAAGAAGGCGTAAGGTACGATGTCACTGAGGATGCTCTGGCTGCGACTGACCAGGTGATCTCATCAAATGGCCGCATAAGTCTGCATGTGTCAAGCATGAGCAGCCACTGACACAGTGAAAAGAAACCAATCTCCCCAGAACATGTTCTGCTGCAGAGTTCGTACAGTTAGTTGTTAACGGCACGTTGCTGCTGGAGCAGCCTATCAAGCATATACAAGGTGGAGTTTCAGCGCGTCAGGCTGTCACAAATCAAAGTCTCACAAGCAGGTGGTATCGCCGCTGATCGTCAGCAAGGCGAGCCATGGCAATGTTAGATCTTCTAAAATGGCCAGAGATTTTCCTGGCCTGCCGCAAGTAGTCCTGAACCCCGGGGTATTTGGCAACGAATCGCTATACGACTAAGTTCAAGACATGTGCAATGCATGGCATGTGTGTCATTTAGCCTTATTTCAGCATGCTCAGCAGATTGGCACCATTGTCGCGCATTACTTTACCAACTGTCAAATTGAGCGGGGTTAGCCACTGATCGGTGTGTGACCGCAGAGCTGATAGCAGTTCAGTGCCGGTGTGGCTCTTAACTTCCAGCCACAATAGCCGCATCATAGCATAACAAAATAACAACTGGCATGTGAACTAGGTTCTGGGAAGCTGGGGGGCACAGGGGAAGAGGCGGTAGCAGTGGAAAAGGAGGAGTCAGCCGAGGAGAAGATGGAGGATAGAGGAGGAGAAGAAGGGATCATTGCCTATGTTAATGACCTGAAAAGGTGGTGTGCCGGACTTGATAGAGTTAATTCCTGACACAGAAGCACCTGCTTAGGTGCAGAAATAGACACCGGCACTTACCTTTGTAGAGCCCCTGACGAAGCCTCCAGGCGAAACCCGGGTCGGGCAGTGATATTTCAGATGACTTTATATGCTGATTTCTAGTGGTGCTGTTGTGAGTATAATAAATCCTTTATCTTTGACATATTCACGGGTACTGCACTATGTTGCTGATCTTTTGAAGGGTCACTACTGTCCTGTGAAGTTTCGGTCGGCAGTGTGGCGTGTGCCTGTGGGGAAGTTTCAGCGTCGGATATGATTTAACTGCGCTTTCCTTCTACAAGGCGTTTCCAAACTACATCTCCTTTGAAGCGTGGACCTGGACTCTGGTTTATTGATTGTATGTGATAAGGAGGTTGGATCGACTCCTATTCTATGGACTGCTGCTTAGTTTGTGACTTTGAAACATAGAACTATTTATTTTTCTTTGCTATAGAGGACAGTGTGTTATCCTCCTATTCCCCCCATGGCATTTTGTGGGGCATTAGGGGTTGGCGGGGACTCATAAAGGACTCGGGGGGAGGCTCATAAAGGACAGAGTAGAAGGAAAGCAGACTGTCCTCAATGAGCCCCCCACTCCCTGTCCGGTCAGGAGCGGACCTCGGTCCTTTAGTCTGGGCTGGGGGCTGCACTCACTAGTGCTACTGCACTTGCTGTCGGCAGGGCAGATGACCAGTCTTCAGCCAGGCGGGCGGCAAGGAAGGATAATACACTCCCTGAGTAGCTGCTCTGTGTGTAGTTTGCGGCGCCCGCTCCTGCTGCCTATGCCATCCCAGCAATACACTGGCCAATCAGCAGCTGCCTCTTTGCGCTGTCTTGCGCTGATTGGCCAGTGTGAAATGCAGCACGCCTGCAGCCCGGAGTCCCGATCCTTTAGGTCAATGATTGGCCAGTAGCTCTGACGGGTGGGGGGGGGGGGGGACAGTTCGGAAGTACACACAAGAGCCGCTGCGCCGCATATTAACTCATTAACTAAGCAGAGCAAACGGAGGGGGCGGGGCCTAAATTGGCGGTACGACATCGTACAAACCGGATTCCAAAAAAGTTGGGACACTATACAAATCGTGAATAAATACTGAATGCAATGATGTGGAGGTGCCAACTTCTAATATTTTATTCAGAATAGAACATAAATCATAATACAAAAGTTTAAACTGAGAAAATGTACCATTTTAAGGGGAAAATATGTTGAATCAGAATTTTATGGTGTCAACAAATCCCCAAAAAGTTGGGGCAAGGCCATTTTCACCACTGTGTGGCATCTCCCCTTCTTCTTACAACACTCAACAGACGTCTGGGGACCGAGGAGACCAGTTTCTCAAGTTTAGAAATAGGAATGCTCTCCCATTCTTGTCTAATACAGGCCTCTAACTGTTCAATCGTCTTGGGCCTTCTTTGTTGCACCTTCCTCTTTATGATGCGCCAAATGTTCTCTATAGGTGAAAGATCTGGACTGCAGACTGGCCATTTCAGTACCCGGATCCTTCTCCTACGCAGCCATGATGTTGTGATTGATGCAGAATGTGGTCTGGCATTATCTTGTTGAAAAATGCAGGGTCTTCCCTGAAAGAGATGACATCTGGATGGGAGCATATGTTGTTCTAGAATCTAAATATATTTTTCTGAATTGATGGTGCCTTTCCAGACATGCAAGCTGCCCATGCCACACGCACTCATGCAACCCCATACCATCAGAGATGCAGTCTTCTTAACTGAGCGTTGATAACAACTTGGGTTGTCCTTGTCCTCTTTGGTCCGGATGACATGGCGTCCCAGATTTCCAAAAAGAACTTCGAATCGTGACTCGTCTGACCACAGAACAGTCTTCCATTTTGCCACACTCCATTTTAAATGATCCCTGGCCCAGTGTAAACGCCTGAGCTTGTGGATCTTGCTTAGAAATTGCTTTCATCTTTGCACTGTAGAGTTTCAGCTGGCAACGGCAGATGGCACGGTGGATTGTGTTCACTGACAATGGTTTCTGGAAGTATTCCTGAGCCCATTCTGTGATTTCCTTTAGAGTAGCATTCCTGTTTGTGGTGCAGTTTCGTTTAAGGGCCCGGAGATCACGGGCATCCAGTATGGTTTTACGGCCTTGACCATTACACACAGAGATTGTTCCAGATTCTCTGAATCTTCGGATGATGTTATGCACAGTTGATGATGATAGAGGCAAAGTCTTTGCAATTTTTCGCTGGGTAACACCTTTCTGATATTGCTCCACTAGCTTTCTGTGCAACATTGTGGGAATTGGTGATCCTCTACCCATCTTGGCTTCTGAGAGACACTGCCACTCTGAGAAGCTCTTTTTATACCCAATCATGTTGCCAATTGACCTAATTAGTGGTAATTGGTCTTCGTTATGCTCAAATTTACTTTTTGCAGCCTCTTATTGCTACTTGTCCCAACTTTTTTGGGATTTGTTGACACCGTGAAAATTTGAATCAACGTATTTTTTCTTTAAAATGATACATTTACTCGGATTAATCGTTTGATCTGTCGTCTACATTCTATTACAAATAAAATATTGACATTTGCCATCTCCACATCATTGCATTCAGTTTTTATCCACGATTTGTATAGTGTCCCAACTTTTTTGGAATCCGGTTTGTAATTGATGGGGGAACTTGTGTTGAATTCTTTGGTTTCCATTTCTTCTTCCCCATATTGCAGCCTGATGGGCTGTTCAGTAGATGAGGTCACAATTTTTTCACATATTTTTCGGACACATGTCGGGTATATAAAGCAAATGCTTTATATAAATATTTTTAAAAAAATTATCGGGTCAAAAGAAAAATTATGCAAACTATATTGACCCAGTTAGATGGACATAAACATCTTAAAGAGTTCAATCAAGAACCTGATTATTTTGTGCAATCAGTAAAACAGGGTACAAGCGTCTATGCAAAAATATAAATGGTTTATTATACAATAGGTTAAAATACAAACAAAAATGAATCAACCTAAATTTCAATAATATACAATGATATGCAGTACCCAGAATTCACCACTATATGATACCAACAAAACACTACTCAACCAACACAAGAATATTATGCAATACAGCTTTAAATCTGTGAGAGATATACAATCAATGGATTATGCAGAAAACTCAATCAAGAAGATGACAGATACGAGCCCTTGCTCCGCCCAAAAATGATGACCAATCTTTCAGATAATGGTAGTATTGCACCAAAACTTATAAATTATTGGCTTGATATAAAACTAGGGAATTCAAAGATTCCCAACAAAGAGTTTCTCCAATATTATCCCCTTCTTTCAGTTATATGCATCGTAACTGAAATCAGAGAAAATACGGATGTAGCAACTAACGTTACACGTCCGCAAAGTGAGCGGGTATCTGGCTAAGTATCAAGCCAATTAATTTAGATCAATACTACATAAAACAAAATATACATTACCCAAGGGTCAAGTGATGTGCAGAGTCTTGGGGCAGCCAGCTCTCAAGAGTTTTTCCCGATAATCCAAATGATTTTCCAGAGATCTATAATCCAAATGTTTGTTTCTCTTTTTTTTTCTTTCTTCTCCTTCCTTCTTTTTTTTTGGTAACTGGTTTCTTAACCCAAAACTTATCAGATGAACACGCCCTCCGAGTTTGGAACTTTCCAATCATTGTTGGAGGGGTGTGTGCATTGATAAGGAGCATGGCGTCATAATACTACCCAGAATGCAATTTTGCTACTGATGTAGTATTAACCGCTTATATCTAGATGGCACTGTTGTATAAGCAATAAGCATCATACCATTAAGGGTTAACTCATACATGCCTAATATTTTCACTACTTCACACCTCTGACATCTAGAGGCCTTGTCTCAGGGCTGAGGGACAAACTTTGATACATGAATATATACTTTGAGGAACATCTAGACCATTCTCACACTGTAGAATTCATGTTCAGATAGGAAAAACAATGAAGCCTCAGAATCTGCAGGTGCGGTGTATCTTCTAACTTTCTAAATGTATAATATATTGTTACAATAACAGTAGCTTTTGAACAGTACAGTAATCTTCTCATGGACTTACTTTGGCCTACATGAAACTTCATACAAAACAGTGAATATAAATCAACATTGCTCTTAAAGGCAATGAATACCCATTATAACTAAAATAAGTAAATATAACTGTTTAAACTTATGAAAAAGCACAACAAAATCCCCCTTCATTACAATGTAATCCAATAGAGATGTTGGGTTACATTGGAATGTCACAATGGGGTTTTCATTCAGAGTCTTTAGAGACATTAGTTCTTGTTTAAACTGTTCGTGACTCTCATGAAGATTCATTGAATGAGTCAATAACTTTGAGTGAAAGTCGGTGGTGACGACAGTATCCTCTACAACGGAATATAAGTCCGATAAATGTTTTTTCTGGTTCTCCATCTCTGCATGAATACTCATTAGGTTCCTTTTCAGTGAACCGATCTCAAGTTCCAATGTCTTAATAGAGATGGAATTAACAGCTGATACACCGGTGGCAATGACAGTGCCCACTACGGCAAAGATTATGGCGGCTGTAATTGCAGAAATGAACCGCTTTGGTCGTCGACTTGTTGAAAACTGTTCTCTGGTCATGGTTTTCCTTGTCTGTTCCAGGATCTGTGTAACTCTTTCTTGGGAATAGCCGATGTGCATTTGATACCAAATCTTTATCTCCGGAGACGAAATCTCAGAAATGTTGAACTGTCTCTCGACGAAGACACGTGGGTCCAAACTGACGTAGATCTTTTGGGATAGAATCCTCTTATTCGTCAAGATGAATCCCGTGGTATCCTGTAGCATGATCCCAGATGAAGGGCCTGGTACAGCAATCGGCTCGGCCTGGAACTCCTTCCCCAAGATCAGGACGATGTAGATAACGGCAACAACCCTCTGTGCCATTTTGCACCTGTAATATATTGTATGACAAACATAAGTACATACATCTTCCACTTTTTATCACTCCTGCAAGAAAAGAGTTAATACTACCATACATCTTTGATTTGGTAACATTTCTTTTCTTGGACAGAGCAAGTTCTCGATACAAAAGTGAGTCAAGAGATAATTAGTTACAGAGGAAAATACATGAGGATAGGTTAGTTCATTTGTATGTTCATACTATACCAATCCTGGGTTTCCGTCTTTAGCTGGAACCTTGTTATCTCTTTACTCTTCATCATCCGGCAATCCTTCCATTTGGCGAAGTTGTGACCTAGGATGACAAACACGTAATTGATTAATGTGCACCCATTTCTCTATAAATTCATCCCCCTTAGGAATTTTGATCTTGTAGACCACAGGTGACAATTTGTCAGTGACGACATAGGGTCCCTTCCAGGAAGGCAGGAACTTCCTTTCCTTCACCTGATCCCGGGCGAAGTTATAGAGATAAACCTGATCAGAAATTTGGTACTCCTTTTGAGTAGTCTTCAGATCATAGTAGGTTTTGGCACTCACGGCTGCTTTCTCCAGATTCTTCTGGGCAAATAACTATATGACAATATAGTGGCTTGTGATCCTGTGTCAAGTAAACCCCTGATTGGTCCGATAAGTTCATCTTGGAGATAGGAATCAAGAAAATATCGGCCTTCTATCTGAAACAAATCACATAAAAAATTAGGGTGATCACTTATTTGACATTTGTTAAGGATTTGACCTTTCTGCAGCGTCGCGACCTCTGATGAATTCTTGGAATTCCTTGCTGCTCGCGGTGGCAGCAGCAGCAGCCCCCACCTTCGGAGAACACTGGATCACATCACAGCTTACAGACGGCAGCTCGCAGGTGGACGCTGAGATGATAGGATCACTCACTGGAGAAGACACATTAGTGCAGGAATCATCATGATTAGACTGTAATATAGACAACATGTTAGACATCTCCTCCTTGGCCTCAATTTTAGGGTACAAGAACACTGCAAGGCAAAGTAGGATTAGAAATCACATTCAGATTCTTTTACAACCATCTCAGTAGCCTTGCACCGGCCTGGGCTCTGACCCTGCCCTGCCTGCATTATGGGGCTGAGCTGGGTCCTGCAGTTGCCCCTAAAAAAGACTCAGGCTGTTTTCCAGTTGACACCTGGGACATTTTACTAACGATCTCCTGTAATTTGGCCACTTGATCTGCCAACTGATCCAAACGATTGTTTGGTTTGCGCACAGTTTGGACCTCTGGTGTGCCCTTATTAGAAGTGGGTGACCGACTTCTAGGTGAGGTAGGGGATTCAGGCCTATTTTCCTTCTGTTGTCTGGGCCTGTTGTTCCAGCGCCTGTATCCCCCTGGGGACCCCTATTGTAATATTGGGGACGGTAGTTAAACCTGCCAGCACTGGAGTTATCCCCCTCTGGCCCATTGGGGCTCTGAGGTCTTGTTTGCTTGGGTCCTAACTGTTGTCGCTGGGTTTGTTGGACAGGTCCTGTAGACTGAGGGTACTTACGTGGCTGCGTTTCAAATTTGAAGCTAGGGTTTACCTTAGCTTCTGCTATGCTTTGTTCTGGGGACTTTTTATATCTCCTCTCACCTGTAGCATGGCATTCACTGATGTTATACAGTGAGGTGGCAGCCGTCACCAACCTGTCCAAGGGAGCTTTGAGATCAAGATCTCTAGCCAAGCTAAGTTTAATTTGCATGGGCATTGCATCATAAAACAGCTGTTTGAACTCCTCAGACTCCCAGTTTGGGGATCTATACGCCAACCCATAGGCATTTTTAAGGATAGGGAGGAATTCACGGGGACTCTGATTGGGTCTACATGTAAGTTTATAGATATCACGTTTTGCAGCAGTAACAGTACGGTAAGGTCCAAATTCTAATTTGACCTCATGCAAAACATCCTGCCAATCCTGAATTCCCCTCTCCCTAAATGAAATAAAGTAGTGGCGATATTTACCATCAAATGCCCATGGTAGGAATCTGATCCTGTCCGCATCAGAATACAATTTTAAAGAATCCATGGTGGACTGGTACAGTTCTAAGTGATTGGCAATTTCAGGAGAACCCTTTTTAGAGAATTTGGGCACAGTGACATTTAAAAACTTAATGATACTCGAGGAGTTCTGATCCTTTTCTGAACACTGAGTATTTTTCTTTCTAGAGACCACCTCAGCATATGTTGGTCGTCTGAAACTCTCATCCCCCTGATGGGCAATCTTATGCCTGCGTGGTAGGGAATGGATCACACGCTTTCCCACATCACTGTCACAATCACTCACGCTCCGCTCACTTCCATCAGACCCACTTGGCACAGGTGACTTAACCCTAACATTCCTCTCTATAGGAGGAGGACGTGGAGGGGCACTTCTGCGGCCTTTTGCGTCGCTAGCGCCTAGTAAGGCGGTTACAGCTTGACACGCCTGACTGAAATGGGTTAAGACCTCCTGTGTAATCATGCCATCACCCTCAGGGGGCTTAAGGTCTCGGATGGATTGCGCTTTAAGAGCATGTGATGATGACATATCTACATTTTGGGGTGTGAGAATTGGAGGGTCTGGATATCCCTCATGATCAGACAGATCACCTTGAACATCAGCTACAGTTTGGCTTAGTTCATTTGTTTGCTGCAGACTGCTATAACGGATGTGCAGCTCCTCTGCCTCACTTTTTAATTTGTGATAGGCAGCATGGCTGCGATCGAGCTCGCATTTTAATTCCTCGATCGATGCATTTGAAGATTCTAATCTTTCTTCCATATGGGATATATATGCTTTCATTTTTGTTATATGCATATGTCTACTCTCTGAGAAAATGCTGACCTCTAATAATGCATACAAAATTGATGGCAACATCTTTAAGAGGTGTTGGTTTTTACCTGCGGTATTTCTAAGCACATCAAGATAAGTTAGTTGTCTCCTGACTGTGCCAAGTGGCGTCCATACATCCACACATTCTCTCTTGGCTTCTGCCTGCAACTCACTTATCCATGCAGCCACATCATGATCCAAATCTAAATGTGAATTTACATATTCAACAACGTTATGGATTAACTGCTCCGGGCTAGATGGACAATCTCCTGTTGCAACATCACAACCGGCTTCACTACCGGCTGCACTCATTTTCTTACAATAAAGTTATACACAGATCTATGAATAATCTGGTTAGCCAAGAAACGTATGGAACGGTTTACTATTTGCACAAATAATCAAAGAATTAACTCGATCTCGCTACCGGGGCCTCCATTTTATGTCGGGTATATAAAGCAAATGCTTTATATAAATATTTTAAAAAAAATTATCGGGTCAAAAGAAAAATTATGCAAACTATATTGACCCAGTTAGATGGACATAAACATCTTAAAGAGTTCAATCAAGAACCTGATTATTTTGTGCAATCAGTAAAACAGGGTACAAGCGTCTATGCAAAAATATAAATGGTTTATTATACAATAGGTTAAAATACAAACAAAAATGAATCAACCTAAATTTCAATAATATACAATGATATGCAGTACCCAGAATTCACCACTATATGATACCAACAAAACACTACTCAACCAACACAAGAATATTATGCAATACAGCTTTAAATCTGTGAGAGATATACAATCAATGGATTATGCGGAAAACTCAATCAAGAAGATGACAGGTACAAGCCCTTGCTCTGCCCAAAAATGATGACCAATCTTTCAGATAATGGTAGTATTGCAACAAAACTTATAAATTATTGGCTTGATATAAAACTAGGGAATTCAAAGATTCCCAACAAAGAGTTTCTCCAATATTATCCCCTTCTTTCAGTTATATGCATCGTAACTGAAATCAGAGAAAATACGGATGTAGCAACTAACGTTACACGTCCGCAAATGAGCGGGTATCTGGCTAAGTATCAAACCAATTAATTTAGATCAATACTACATAAAACAAAATATACATTACCCAAGGGTCAAGTGATGTGCAGAGTCTTGGGGCAGCCAGCTCTCAAGAGTTTTTCCCGATAATCCAAATGATTTTCCAGAGATCTATAATCCAAATGTTTGTTTCTCTTTTTTTTTTCTTTCTTTCCCCTCCTTTTTTTTTCTGGTAACTGGTTTCTTAACCCAAAACTTATCAGATGAACACGCCCTCCGAGTTTGGAACTTACCAATCATTGTTGGAGGGGTGTGTGCATTGATAAGGAGCATGGCGTCATAATACTACCCAGAATGCAATTTTGCTACTGATGTAGTATTAACCGCTTATATCTAGATGGCACTGTTGTATAAGCAATAAGCATCATACCATTAAGGGTTAACTCATACATGCCTAATATTTTCACTACTTCACACCTCTGACATCTAGAGGCCTTGTCTCAGGGCTGAGGGACAAACTTTGATACATGAATATATACTTTGAGGAACATCTAGACCATTCTCACACTGTAGAATTCATGTTCAGATAGGAAAAACAATGAAGCCTCAGAATCTGCAGGTGCGGTGTATCTTCTAACTTTCTAAATGTATAATATATTGTTACAATAACAGTAGCTTTTGAACAGTACAGTAATCTTCTCATGGACTTACTTTGGCCTACATGAAACTTCATACAAAACAGCGAATATAAATCAACATTGCTCTTAAAGGCAATGAATACCCATTATAACTAAAATAAGTAAATATAACTGTTTAAACTTATGAAAAAGCACAACACACAGGGTACAATGCAACATAACACTACTGACATTAATACTAGCATCAAGACTATCACCATACCTATCTGGAAGAGGAAGTATTTCCAATTTTTGAACCATCCAAAGTACTTATCCCATAGGTCTGTTATCCCTGAGTTGCATTTAAATTCCTCTGATAGGTTAGTAAGCTTGTTTATTGCTTTAGTTACCTTCCCTTTGGGGCCAGTGTTATCTGGGATGTAGGTGCAGCAAGTTTCCCCAGTCATTTTACAAACTCCCCCAGTCTCAGCTAGTATCATATCTAGGGCCATCCTGTTCTGAAAAGCCACAGCAGAAGTAGCCTCTGACTGTTCTGTAATTCCTTTTAGGGCATCACGGGTGTAGTTTACAAATCTTTGCTGATTATAATATGTTATAGGCAAATGGCTATTTGCCGCATTTGTGTGAGGGGAGGCGGGGCTATACTGCTTATAAGCCGCAGCTTCCTCCTCACCTTACCGGCGGCTCGTTTTTGCATCACTTCCGGGCTCCTGTACGCTGATGCCTCTCATCGGCATCGACGTCTACACCCCAGTTTTCCTGTCTTCCAGCGGTAAGATCAGGGCCTTGCGGCTTCATTCCTGGGTTAAGACTAGGTGGTTAGTACAGTTGCTAATACTCTGTTTTTAACATGTTCAGCTATGTTCAGTCATTTAATCAGCAAGGTAGCAGTTGCCAAAAAAAGAAACAATAATAAAAAAAATGAAAAGAAAAAGAAAAAAAAGATAAAAAAGAAAAGATTTTTTTTATTTTATCCTGTCACGTTTACAGGCATCAATTCAATATGTCTGTCACGTCTACAGACACATTTAAGTCCTGTCACTACCACAGGATACGGTCCTACACGGTATGCCTCGTCCACTCTCATGTCTCAGTCTACACTCGTTTGGGGCTTGCAAGGCTACTTAGGTCACATTCTATTCTGCTATGTACACATCTTCCCATATTCAGTCACTTTGGTGGAGGGGTGCTCGACATGCTGGACGGCATCACGTGTGCTGGTACGGCGGTTCTTGGCACATCGGTGGTCTGTGATACTGGTAAATGGCACAAACGGGTGTTGGGTATTCAGCTTCTGCATTTAATCATGTGTTTTAGTAGGATGTCTCAAGAATCATTGATGGGTGTTACATCATCATCCCGTGGGAGCGTGGTGTCACATTCCACAAGAGACTCCACACCATCATTAGGTCATGGACTGTACCCAAGTTAATGGCTGAGTTATCCAAAAGAGGCATTCCATTTCCAGCTTCTTTAAGGAAGGCGGGACTGTTCCGTCTTCTGTCTTCAGTTCCGGAGGTCCAAAATCCGCAGGTGGTGTTCATGGACACTATTCAGACCTCGCTTACGCAACTGCACTCGACCATCAACTCCATGGCATCATCAATGTTGAACTTTCAGGCCAGGCTACAGTCGGTCGAAGCAGGCGATAGAACTGCCCGTTTGAGGTGCCAAAGTCCGGCAGGTTCTTCTAACCTCCAGGCTAGTGTTTCTGGTGGGTCAGGTTCTGTACCCCCTATTGCACTGTTCCACTTCGTTCCAGCCAACATTCGACAGGAAATAATTGACGGCAGGGACGCAAACTTAGTGTCCTTACTCATAACAGCTCATGAGGCGCCAGACAACAATACCATAGTTTGTGGGGAGGTCTTGGTGGTCCTCAAATCTAAAGACGTGAGGTTAAATAGAAACTCAGCATACCAGAGTTTGTCTTAGCCTTTAGTCTGTACAGGGATGTTGTCTTATCCTGTTAGGGTCCCATCCACATGCAGACTGGGTACAGTATGTTATCAATGGTCTTTCCGCAGGTTTCCATGCAGGTCTCTCCACAAGCAGACCACATACCATCACCAGTGCCCGGGCTCGACCAGATAGTGATGGACTAACGGTTTATCTCACCACCGCCAGGTCCCTTATGACTAAAGCCCTGTCCTGTAACACCCTGAGGATATATAAGAAGGCATGGACCTCGTTCTGTAATTTTAAGAGAACTCATTCTTCGGCAGGAGTGGGCAACATCTCTTACCTACTGACCTTTGCCGCAATTTTTGCCACTCTCACCACAAGATGTAATTTAGCATTATTAAGTTATATCCGGCTGGGATTCAACATTATTTGTATCTACGGCATCCTAATAAACCCTCCTTGTTTTCAGCCCATCCAATTAGAATGCTACTTAAGGGTATCCAGAAGGGGTCCGCTGTAGCCCACACTACACGACAGCCATTTACAGGGTCAATGTTCAGATTTCTTTCAGATAAACTACGCAAAACCCCTTCAGTAAGCACACTAGTTTATTGATCAAGACAACCTTGTACCTAGCCTTCTACGTCTTCCTCAGACCAGGCGAGTTCACCTGTGCCACAACATGCAAGAACTATCTGAGGAATGATCAGCTGTCATGGGATGGGTCATGCTAAGTTCTTACTTTAACGTCCACAAAGATGGCCTGAGCGGGTCAGCTCACAGAGGTTATAGACTTCCCCGCTGGTAATAAGTGGTGCCCAGTTATGGCAGTGCAGGATTGGACGTGTTTTACCGAAGCAACCCCAGGGGATGCTATTCTGCTAAGGATGGGTTCTGCACCTTTGAGTTGTCAGAACTTTCTCAAATTCATCCGAATATTATTGAGGAATGTTGGGGTCAAACCCAGTTCCATCACAGGGCATTCCTTTCGCACTGGTGCGGCTTCGCCGCCTCCAAGCACAACGTCTCAGTGCATGTTATTAAGAAATTGTTCAGATGGCAGTCGGCTTGTTATGCACGATATGTACCAAATCCACAGGGTGAAATGTTTAATGCTTTCACGAATCTGGTATTGTAATTTTGTTAATAACACTATTGCCCTGAGCTATGTTTGTTATTTTTGGCCACTTTAGCCTATCCTCCGTACAGCACTCTCGGCATACCCCTACTGCTTAGCATAGTAGATAGATAGGCATACTTATCTTGAGCCAACCCGAATACAAATATAATTTATCCAGTTGACGTTCTTGTTGATTGTCACTATTGGGAGTAGGGATTCAAATCCAGCTGCCACCTGAACTCTAGCCTTAAACTCGTTGGGGACCCCCTTGGGACTCCTATTGCGTCTATATACACATGTGGGTCAAAGCTCCCATGTGGGGAGGCCTCCCTTTTTGACCTCCCTAAAAAGGTTTTTTGAGTATACCCTCTAACTGTGGGGTCATCTTCTAGTATTTGAAGGAGTATTATGACTTTCGCTAGGCCGCATTCATCGGACCAATTGCCTTCTAGCCTAGTTCTTATTTTTCTGTCTCCACAGACCCAATAGATGTCCCCCAAAGATACCCTCTGATTCTGTGTTTCAGTGGACAGGTTGCTGTAGGCAGTACCCCTCTGAGAAGTTGCCCAAGAATCTCTGACTGCCAGGGCTGAAGTAACAGGTGTAGTTACCGGGTATATGGTTATGCCTTCACCTGGTTTGGGGTTTTTTACTACCAGGGGGTATTTTCTCTTCCACTTTTCACAGGCAGAATCATTCACGCGAGTGCTGGTGTATAGGCTGAGGAAGCAGCTTTCAGTCTCAGGAGGCAGATGCAAGGGCACGGTGCCTAGGTGTGGGCGTGCCCCCCCCCCCCGCATATGTAACCGTTCGTCTTATTGTGTGTGTCAGCATTGTATTTCATCCATTCTAACCACAGGTTGGTGTCAGAAAATCCTGTCTCGGCGGCCATAGTATGTTCAAAGGTGAGGTCTGCTATGGCTGTCATCTGCCTAAGGGAGGTAGTGTAGGGTTTGGTTGGGACCCTTCTCTATCTTTGTGAGATTATGTATGTCTTTCAGGTGGAACATGCTCATGTCCCCAGCAGTTACCCCCATCCAGGTGCCTATATGGTATGTCCGTGCGTCATTGGGGCTGGGGTTTTCTATTGTGAGGGTAAGTGGCATGTTGGAGCCTGTCTGTCCACTTGGGTGGCATCTTGCACTCTTAAACAGTTTCATGCGGGTAAGCAAGGATTTACCCATTTTGTCTTTTTTGTCACGGGCACTCTGAGGTCTGTATCCCCATTGGTCACCCGTGTTCCACCCAACTGCTCCCCATGAGTTACACTGTTCCCCATACTGGTTATCAGTGACACAGATGTATGTGGATCTATGGCTGCCCATTTGGTACATGCTACATTGCCATGCTGGTATTTGACACAATACTAGACTGCAGTAATCAAATTTGAAGGTAGCCACATGAGTGCTGGAGGAAATAAACCAGAAAGTGGTCAAT